>NC_091176.1:15138146-15233146 GCF_040958095.1 Procambarus clarkii | reverse complement strand
GTGAATGCGTGTAAGTGAATTGCTTTTATATGCCTATATTTGAAGAAAACAAATAATAAAAAATTACAAAAATGTCCATCAATAGGTAATATAAAGTCAATTCTCGATATTGATTCCAGAATGTTACACTCACAAGTAACCTATCGTTCACAGCTGAAGGTTCTGGCCCACCAATCACATCCCAGATTTTCATATAATGTCATCAACAGCCAATCAGAGCTTGTGATAAACATGATACCACCAAAGTTCCCATTCTGAGTTGATAATATTACAACCAAGAGCAAAAAAAAAAAATAAAAAATTAATGGAAAAATTTCAAGTTTATCTCAAGCAGCATTTTCGTTAGTAAATTATATATTTTACGCTGGAGCCTCTTCTTGAAATTTTGAAATTAGCTTGCAGACCCCGAGGAGGTCCTCGAACCACAGGTTAGGAACCACTGGTGTATATGCTTATTCTGGCCATGGTTAACTCAGTGCTGGGAACTTATGTTCTTGAACTGGCATGTGAACGTGAATTTGTATTGTAAAGCATTTTAATTTCCTCACTGACCAACCGCTCGAGCTAGCTGGTCGATGTACAACGATGGTCTGGCTTAATGCAAGTTGACGTTCAATCCCCCGATACACCGTTCATTCACCCCGTCCTATTCCACCTCCTTGTTCGTATATTCCTTCCAAGTCGCGATGGCTCGCTCATAATTACCTTTCCTTAGTTCCCCTGCTAGCCTAGCCATAAGTAAAACCTTACTCAGAATTGCCTAGTCCAATTTAAATCAGTTTAAAGGTCATTAAAAGCCATCTCTTCCCTGCTACATGTCTCAAAGACAGTGAACACATCATTCTTAGTAAGTAGGCAATATTACGTTTCCTCTGTACGATTGACAGTTCCCGGATATATTATCATTACCAGTTATTTTTGTGGTGGTCTCCAGCTGATACAGTCTGCAGGCGCAGCTACGTCTAAGTTTAAAACCACAACTGTTAAGTTTAACTTGTAATTCCTCTGAGGATCTTTTGGAGGAAAACATCTTTCTTTAAAGTGACTTTATCTCAGAACTCAGAATGTACCGTGAGAGAGACTAAATGTAATCTTTATATTCATATATCTAATATTTCCGTATCTTTTCCAGGTTATTCAGAGGAGCTAGCTGCGGAGACGAGACTCTATTCAGAATGAAGATTCTCCCCGAAAAATCTGGAAAATCAAGAGAGCCATATTCCAGACACTGCCTCAGGGAGCCAATCCTTTCAGTCCCTACCTGGAGATTAATTAGCTCTGTCTGGCTATGGAAAAGAGAGGCGTGTTAGGGGTCGAACGTGACTGAGGCGGCTTAAGATAAGAAGGAAATAAAAGGAAAATCATGCCCTAGTGAACGTAGAAAATCAATGCAATGATTCCTCTTGTTATCATGGGATTTGGGCTCTAAGCCCAGAGCACAGCATTTGGATGTAATACATTTCCGGATTCTTCAAAGTTAGGTATTGCCTGGAACTACGGCTTGTTAGCGGAGTGTTAGCCCTGAGAAGGCTAAAAAGTGCAGTGAGTGATAATTCCGGGACCATTTGGGTCTTCCAGGAACTCTTACCGGGCTAAAACAAAACAAAAGTCATCAAAGTTGGTTTCGAGTTTATGCCTTTCTGGTGATGGCATTAAGTTTTTCAATGTTAAAGTTTTGTCCTTTACATGGTTATACAACCAAGTTATTTGTGTCGTCAACAGTTATTTTAACAAATTGCAATAAATCGTGAGGTATAGAGTTATTCCAGCCAGGTGTTTGTACTGGTCTGTTATCCTCAACATCTGAAGAAAAAATCACATATTGAAAAAAAGATTCTGATATTTCAGTCCAGTATTATTATTACAGCATATTGGTGGCAAGAGAGAGCTTGGGAGGCTGTGAGGGGCCCAGTAAAACTCTTCTCCAGCAGTTGTGGTCCTGAGAAACAAGAAACTTTCCTTTAGAAAGTGTCAAGAGAAAAAGTTTTCCTCGTTTTGGAGGCGAGTCTCCAAGACAGAGGGCGTCCCCACTGTCCTCAGGCACACTCATAAAAAAGAGAAATCTCATCCTCGGACGTTTAGTGAATAGAGCTAATTATTAATGTCAAATTAATCCCTCTTAGAAGGCCCATTAATCTTGTAATTAACCTTTCAGTAATTTGTGTAAATAATGAAAATACGACAAGTTATTCACGGTATGATATGTCGCTTACTAGAGAACGAATACCGAAGAAAGGCAAATAATCTGTGTGTTATGATTTATAAATTACTCGACTAGATTGTCTTAATCCCAGAAATTCAAAAAATGAACTTTCATTAAATAGTGATTCCGAAGGGCAAACGGATAATGTATTTATAAAATCCGTGTTGTGGGAGACGATTTGAAATGTGATGAAAGCCTCCAGTAACATTCCAGTTAGAAAACCACAATGGCAAGGTACCCTATGGTTGAGGAAGCCCGCCCTCTCTTCTGCGGTCTAGCGCCCACTGCAGGTGGGCCGTCTCTTCTTGTCTCGGGAAGATCATGAATACAGAACTTCCCGATGAAGAGCATCGCCGCTTTAATTAGGGACTATTGGCTTAAAAATAAGATGAAGGGCAATGAGACGTCAGCGCACAATGCTCTGACGTCCGGGGCTGGCAGGTTTCAAGACGAAGGCTTCAGTTACAACAGCAGCGTGCCAAGAGTGGATGATGTCCAGTCGCAGATGTTTGATAGCGGAGGGGAAGATGGCTTTCCGTGGTCAGTGGTATCCCTGGCAGGCGGTAACCGGGTAGACTGTGCCTGGGTGGGCAGTGACATCAACGCCGCGGGTGTCGTAAGTAGCGATCTAACATTCCAGTGTAACGATGTGTTGGAGATCGTATCCCCTAACGCCTCGTGCTGGGTGACGAGTATGAAAGACTGCATGAGAAGCGGGGGTTTCATGCAGAGTGACGTGTTCAATCACACCTCCGTCAGCCCGGGGGCGCTGGAGGACACGAGACGGGCTCACGCCTGCTTGTCCTGTTGGCGAGACAACACCTCCAGCTTCTGGGAGCTGAGATTTAACACTAGTGAGAATTTTTTAACCTCTGTTCTCTCCTTCGGGAGCGAACTCCTGTGCTCCTTCGGCTCGTGCTCATCTGCTCTTTGTGATAACTTGACAATCAATCCCTCGTCGCCTTCGTCATCCACTCAGCCCTCGTCCAACACCTCACTACCCATACTACCAGTGCCATCCTTGCCGCCTTCGACGACGCCGCCGCCGCCGTCGTCGCTGCATATAGTGCAGTGTAGAGTCCCGGAGCTCCTGCAGCAGCTCGATCCACACTTGTCTCTCAACCTCACAGAAGACGACCTCTTCCTCAACGCCACAGCAGGCGGCGACGGTGGCTACGACTACGACTTCTCATTCCTCTTCCTGGCCATGTTCATCTTGGCTGGGGGTATCGGCAACATTCTCGTCTGTTTAGCGGTAAGTCCTGATTTTGTTGATATTTTTTTATGTTTTGATGTTATATGGAAAATGAGAGCAAGAGGCGAGGGCAGCTGCGATATATTATAGCTGCATGATCATGCACCACTTGTGAGAGCTCAGCGTTGTTGGTTCCCACATTCTCACTCGGCAAATAAATCATTTCATCTTCAATTTAGTTTTCATTTAATTTGCTCACAAACAAATGATAAAAGGAGGTTGGGATCCCTGCTCTTAACATTGCTGAAGACAAGAGACCTGGGATGTTATGACAAGAAGCTGGGATATGAAGACAAGAAGCTGGAATATGAAGACAAGAAGCTGGGATATGAGAGCAAGAAGCTGGGATATGAAGACAAGAAGCTGGGATATGAGGGCAGAGTATAGGAGTTATAACCTGCGATTAAACAAAAAATACTACACCGTAGACGACATTAAAAAAAAGTGCGAAACACAAAATAAGTTGCATACTTTATGATAAAATTATTGGCTGGCAGATTTCGGCTTTATATGAAACAATGTTGCAAAACACAGTAATAAATAAGGAAGCTTAGATCTGTATTGCAAGACGTAGAGTCTGGCGTTGGTGGGAATGTATTGGTGCAGCTGGATGTATAAATGGCTGGAACAGCTGGTGCTGCTGGGTGTAAACACCTTGATGTGGACAGCTGGGTGCAAACCACATCTATATAGTCACAATCACCTCTCCGTTATAGCCAGTGTATATATATACACTGGCTGCCTGTCCCCCGACACAATTAAGAAGATCTTATCGATCGGATGCTCAGAAAATCTTAAAGTAACTGCAGGAAAACTTTTAAGATGTCAGAGAGTTCTTTCAAGAAGTTGGGCTTTGACATTAGAAGAACCCCTAAACGATCGGAGCTCCTCAAGAAGTTCCTACGGGCCTTAGGAAGACCCCCATAATGATGTGGTCACTTCTGTCAAGATGCTCATGTCCTCTCTCTCCAGGGGCAGCAAGAAGGGGGTCCACCCTCACACAATTTTCAGACCCCACACTGGGGGTCGCTTTTCATTGTAGGCACGACCAGTTGTGGGGCTGGTCCGTGGGGCTGGTCCGTGGGGCTGGTCCGTGGGGCTGGTCCTTGGGGCTGGTCCGTGGGGCTGGTCCGTGGGGCTGGTCCATGGGGCTGGTCCTTGGGGCTGGTCCATGGGGCTGGTCCTTGGGGCTGGTCCGTGGGGCTGGTCGGAGGGGCTGGTCCGTGTGGCTGGTCCGTGGGGCTGGTCCGTGGGGCTGGTCCATGGGGCTGGTCCATGGGGCTGGTCCTTGGGGCTGGTCGGAGGGGCTGGTCCGTGGGGCTGGTCCGTGGGGCTGGTCCGTGTGGCTGGTCCGTGGGGCTGGTCCGTGAGAGTGGGCGGTGGTGCAGCGCGGCGTTCTCTGGATTATGCCACTCCGTCAAAAATCCAACCTCCTAAGCTAAAACCAGAAACGTATGAACCCAAGCAACCCACCCAACCTATCGAGACTGATGCATAGAAAATCCCCCTAGGTGTTTGTGAACCGTTACTTTTCGTAGTAGGGCGCCTTTGTTACGTTGGTCGCCATAACGTACAAAACGCGACCTGTTAAGAAGACGAGTTAACTGTGAATGGCAACGTTGACCGGCTACAGCCACTGGTGATGGTTATGATAGGGGGAGGAGGGGGGGGGTAGTGATAGATAGTGATAGATTGTGGTGATAACGGAGTGAAGTGGGTGGAGTTGGTGATGAAGGGGGAGATGGTGAGTGGTGGAGTGAGAGTGAGGGGGGGGGGGTTGTGATGGTGAGGGTTGTATCTGTGGCAATTGTTTTTTTTTAGCCGCTCCTCTTCCTCCTCTTCTTCCTCCTCTTTCGTTCCACGTGTATTCTATCCTCTTTATGATGTTCCTTCGAAGAACCGAAATACCAGGATATTTCACACACACACACACACACACACACACACACACACACACACACACACACACACACACACACACACACACACACACACACACACACACACACACACACACACACACACACACACACACACACACACACACACACACACACACACACACACACACACACAGAGTCATTGCTGTAAACAACCGATAGCTGGAAAGGCGGGATCCAAGAGTCAATGCTCGATCCTGCAAGCACAAATATGTGAGTACAAATAGGTGAGTACACACACACACACATACACACACACACACACACACACACACACACACACACACACACACACACACACACACACACACACACACACACACACACACCACATGATGTAATGTGGTGTAGACAGACTCAATAAACAGTTTTAAATGATGTGATAAAGCCCAATAGGTTCGAGATCATTTACACTAGATGATTAAGAGCTGAGAAGCGGAACCAAAGAGCCGAAGCTCGACAATCTGCAAGTACAATTTGGCTAGTACAAATAGGTGAGTAAGCACACACACACACCTCTCTCTCTCTCTCTCTCTCTCTCTCTCTCTCTCTCTCTCTCTCTCTCTCTCTCTCTCTCTCTCTCTCTCTCTCTCTCTCTCTCTCTTTCTCTGATATGCATCACTTATTTTTCTCTCTCATTAAGGACTCATCAATGGCATGTGTTTTACATTGTTGCATAGAAATGGTTTCCGGTCTGGCCTGATTGCATAGAGGGATGATTAACTATTTTATATAACTCTGATATTGACCATCACTTTGCATGCACAGGGAAACCCATCCAAATTCAGGTTTAAATTTTGATGATTTATCTTGCATAGTATTGCAGTATAACACATGTATAGGCATACAAAATGTTTTGATAATGACTAACACTAAAATTAAATTAATATTCATATAAAGTGTTTATTTGAGATTATACCGCATAAAGAAATAAAGATATGTGTGTGAACTCACCTAGTTGTACTCACATAATTATGCTTGCGGGGGTCGAGCTCTGGCTCTTTGGTTCCGCCTCTCAACCGTCAATCATCTGATGTACAGATTCCTGAGCCTACTGGGCTTTATCATATCTACATTTGAAACTGTGTATGGAGTCAGCCTCCACCACATTACTGCCTAATGCATTCCACCTGTTAACTACTCTGACACTGAAAAAATTCTTTCTAATGTCCCTGTGGTTCATTTGGGTACTCAGTCTCCACCTGTGTCCCCTTGTTCGCGTACCACCAGTGTTAAACAATTTATCCTTATCTACCCTGTCAATTCCCCCTAGAATTTTGTAAGTAGTGATCATGTCTCCCCTTACTTTTCTGTCTTCCAGTGTCTTGAGGTTCATTTCACGCAGCCTTTCTTCGTAACTCATGCCTCTTAGTTCTGGGACTAGCCTTGACGCATACCTCTGAACTTTTTCCAGCTGTGTGTGTGTGTGTGTAAATGGAAATGTCTGTCTGTTTATTTACTTGAAGTTGGAGGATAGACGTTTGAAGGTTGCCTCACAAAATTTCTTCACAATAATTATTGTTGGTTACATGCCCAACATGGGTGGGTCGATAATGGCTTCAAAATATTGCCACGTAAAACTTTGCCACATTACCCTCCCCCCCTCCCTCCCTCCTACCGCACAAAATTTCTCAAAATACCATTACTTTCTGCTCTGAATTATTATTATTTTTTGACATCGTAAACTTTTATGTGATGATCACGCCAAAATTGTCAAATTAATTCTACCTAGGACATGTTGGCCATAAAATACAAATCTATGTGTTTGTGACATCATGAAATATGCACTCACTGTGGCAACAGTCACTGTTTCAACAGTCACTGTGGCGACAGTCACTGTTTCAACAGTCACTGTGGCGACAGTCACTGTTTCAACAGTCACTGTGGCGACAGTCACTGTTTCAACAGTCACTGTGGCGACAGTCACTGTGGCAACAGTCACTGTGGCAACAGTCACTGTTTCAACAGTCACTGTTTCAACAGTCACTGTGGCAACAGATCACTGTGGCAACAGAATCATCATGAAACTACTCGGACCTTCATCAGACTGCACCTTTGACCTCTAAAAGCTTCTCTCTCTCCCCACTTTCCCCTCCCCCAGAGAGAGAGGTGGGGAGAGGAGTGACTGGGGAAGTGTGAGAGACTAAGACCATACTCACATAAAACAGACGATGCTGCCATAGCTTCAAAGGACTCTCAAGGCATGCCCGTTCTCAGAGTAAAGGGGTAACTATTCTGTAGTATTTTTACACCACTGAGATCCTAAACACTAGACAATTATAATTTCTATGAGACCGACAGATACCGGGACCCAGAGACAAAGACAGAGAGAGGCAGACAGAGCCAATGAAAGAGACAGACAGTAGATGGATGGATTGACAGATGGATAGATAAATAGATGGATGAATAGAATAACAGGCAAATGGGAGACAGACAGATTAGGGCAAATCCAGGAACCCAGGCTGTGGGTTCCTGGATATATATATATATATATATATATATATATATATATATATATATATATATATATATATATATATATATATATATATATATATATATATATATATATAAACGTCGTCGTTCCTTCATTTTCTGCTATGTGTTTTGGTGATCATATGCTATAGTATACTGGCTGGTTGGTCAGTAAGTTACTGTTGTCTTAATAACTCACCGAAGGTTGATAGGCCTTTAGCCCAACACAACACCAAAATTATATATGGTATCAGGTTTTGCATATTTAAGATAATTTTCTTACGCATATTGACCCTATCGGGCACTGAGGATAGTGTTGTGAGCTTGTACAGATAAGTTTGTCAATTAGTGCAGTTTTCGTAGTGAGAGGTGTTGAGGGTGGAGACATTGAGACACAGAGAGAAACGGAATGAGATAGAGAGGAGAAGAGGGGTGGGGGGAATAACTGATGGATGAACAGGTAGACTTGGTGACAATATATCTTACCAAGTTCATACAAAAAAAGGTCGCTCTCAAAATACTTGCATATGCAAGCGAACACAGATGGTCGCTACCCACAGGCTACGAACTGTGTCTCCAATCACCAACATGGCTGTATAGAAGGCAAGTCCTGCTATCCCTTACATATGTAAGACTTCCTCATACCTTAATGAGGAAGTCTACATGCATGTCTACCAAAGTCTAAGAACGATAACAAAATAATGAGAAAGAGTCACAACATCTGAAGATTACGACCAGCTGCACATCGGGTTGGATACGCTTCAGATATGGTTGAAAACTAGATAATCAGCAACAACCAGACAATTACTAGGAAATGAGCATAGCGGAGAGGGAGCAAGAGGACCGTGACCAGTAGGAAATGAAGGGGGGAAATCAAGACCCTCAAGAGGAAAGAACGTGACTATCGACACAAGGACATGAGCACACACACGGATCTTGTAAACAAGAGAACAGAAGAGAGAAGTGAGTAAATTCGCAGATGACTGGGTAGACAGTCTTCAGCATGACACCTAACGTTACTTCCTAAATGGAAGATGATGGTAGCGAGGAGAGACAGAAATGTTCTGAGGGGAGGTGGAGATGGAGCACGTGTCGAGAGGCGAAGAGAGAAGAGCAAAGCAGAGAAATGGGCAGTAGGAGGTGGCGATGGGAGAGGAAGATGGGGAAGTAAGAATGGATGGGACATTGGAGTAGAGGGACACCGAGAGAGAGAGAGAGAGAGAGAGAGAGAGAGAGAGAGAGAGAGAGAGAGAGAGAGAGAGAGAGAGAGAGAGAGAGAGAGAGAGAGACGCGAAGGCCAAAGATACAGAAATCTTACAATAGATGAGGTGACTGGGGTCTCGAGGACGAGGAAGAGGAAGCGAGTGTTCCCAGTGACCACCAGTAGTGACAGGAACCCGAGAAGAAGGGCAGATAATACAAAGTGGAATAGAGCGCATAGGGTAAGAAAATCATTCCCGCTAAAAAAAAAAAGGGGGAGGGAAGATGAGGAAGAAGGTGGGAGGGTTTGTTATACACCAGTCAGTTGCAAAATGGTAAGACCTTCCCTGACCGCCACCGCCGACCCCCGCTATGGGTAACGTGCCCCGGCCAGTGTTCCAGGCCAGTACTCACAGCTCCCGGCTTTTCCAGACATCGATCGGGTCAAATAACTTGCTGGATTTATGGTTATTACTACGGCAGTGTGACAAGAATTGCATGCCTCTCTAGATGGCAGGTTGGAGGAGACGAGGCCATTTGTTGCCCAGTGCACACCGCTCACACCACAAGCAGCAACAACCTGCAAGTTGCGCTAACCAAGGAGTAGTATTACAAGGCCTGATCCTGAGAGCGGAGGTGGAGCATAAGCGGCTGTAGAGGCACTGGGAGGCTTGGGGGAGGTAAGGACGCATGTTACGGGTCGTGGGTACACAGTGCAGCTACGAGCTGTACCTGAGTCGCTGCAAGGAGTGCTGAGGAGAGATTGGTTCACTTACGTTACAGTTTGAGGTTACCAGAGCAACCTTTAAGCTCCAGGCTCTGGCAGCTTTAAGTAAATTGTTCTCTCTCTCTCTCTCTCTCTCTCTCTCTCTCTCTCTCTCTCTCTCTCTCTCTCTCTCTCTCTCTCTCTCTCTCTCTCTCTCTCTCTCTCTCTCTCTCTCGTTCCTATCAATATATATTATATTAGATAGGAACGGATAACGGTCCTATCAATATTATTGATAGGACCGTTATCCACACAGACACAAATCAGAAGATTCCATTAACAATTTACTACAAAAACAAGAAGACGGCAAACCTACTTATGAAGAACTCTCCAGACACCAAACAGAACGCCTTGAAAGAGACTAACATCGTCTATGCCTTTACATGCCCACTTGGGGACTGTCAGCCCCAAAGATCCCAGTATATAGGCAAGACAACAACGTCTCTTTCTAGGCGATTAACAATGCACAAACAACAGGGCTCCATCAAGGAGCATATAATCTCATCACACAACCAGACCATCACCAGAGAAACCTTAACAAGCAAGCAACACAGAAATTATCGACAGGTACACATCATCAGACGTGACATCAGCGAGGCCCTACACATCAAAAAGTCAAAACCAGCAATCAACAGCCAATTAACACATAATTACATCCTACCCACTTCAAGACCCCGAACCAACACAGAAGCAAGAAGATAGAAAACGCAATGGCGTACCCATTGTTTTATTGATCCACTTGTTCATCTCAATCAGATCCTGCATCACCTCGCCCCAAGCGAATATAAGCATTGACAGAGTATGGAAAATTGTCTTTGAAAATGTAAGGAGTGCCTTGCGAAACGCTTCTAGGCGTCAGGCCATAAATATAGTGTGAAAATTAATTTTGGGGAGTTAATTTTTCAACTTCCCTCGACAGTGAAGGAAAACATAAGAAATATTGAGAAGATTCGTGTTAGAATTATTAATCTTACTCTTTCGGTCATATGCAACAACATATGTTTACAGGAAAGACTGCTACCAAAATATACCTATATATATATGTATATATATATATATATATATATATATATATATATATATATATATATATATATATATATATATATATATGTATATATATATATATATATATATATATATATATATATATATATATATATATTGCTTAGGTAGTCGAAAAGCAATATATATATATATATATATATATATGTCGTACCTAGTAGCCAGAACTCACTTTTCAGCCTACAATGCAAGGCCCGATTTGCCTAATAAGCCAAGTTTTCATGAATTAATATATTTTCTCTAATTTTTTTCTTATGAAATGATAAAGCAACCCATTTCATTATGTAAGCGGTCAATTTTTTTTATTGGAGTTAAAATTAACGTAGATATATGACCGAACCTAACCAACCGTACCTAACCTAACCTAACCTATTTTTATTGGTTAGGTTAGGTTAGGATGCCGAAAAAGTTAGGTTAGGTTAGGTTAGGTAGGTTAGGTAGTCGAAAAGCAATTAATTCATGAAAATTTGGCTTATTAGGCAAATCGGGCCTTGCATAGTAGGCTCAGAAGTGAGTTCTGGCTACTAGGTACGACATATATATATATATATATATATGTCGTACCTAGTAGCCAGAACGCACTTCTCAACCTACTATGCAAGGCCCGATTTGCCTAATAAGCCAAGTTTTCATGAATTAATTGTTTTTCGACTACCTAACCTACCTAACCTAACCTAACCTAACTTTTTCGGCTACCTAACCAAACCTAACCTATAGAGATAGTTTAGGTTAGGGTAGGTAGGGTTGGTTAGGTTTGGTCATATATCTACGTTAATTTTAACTCCAATAAAAAAAATTGACTTCATACATAATGAAATGGGTAGCTTTATCATTTCATAAGAAAAAAATTAGAAAAAATATATTTATTCAGGAAAACTTGGCTTATTAGGCAAATCGGGCCTTGCATAGTAGGCCAAAAAGTGAGTTCTGGCTACTAGGTACGACATATATATATATATATATATATATATATATAAGAGAAAGGGAGCTATATAATATCTGCCTTCCCGTCTCCTGTAATGTTAGTTAGTGTACAGTGTACATCCCGCACAAACTCAGTACTAGGACACAGGCAACATGTAATTTCTTTTGTCACATATCCTTTCGTCATTACTATGATTGGTGACGCTGCTTACTGACAGGCAAGTGGCCCGACTCCCACGCTAGCTGCCTCTCCACCAACACCACTCCCAACACTTTTCCTTTTTATTATTACCTACTAAGGTCAGTTGTACTGAAGACCTAGAATTGATAAAGTGTTACATATTGTGTGTCAAGACCTAAGCTCTGTTTATAATTCCCTTTGTCGCAGGGTTAGTCATTTTGGGGATTGCGATCAGTGGCCTGCACTGGCAACCGTTGAATACTTATCCTCAAGAACACTAGAGTGGATAAAGCAATTGTAAAGCTCCAGGCACCTCATATCGACAGGTCTGAAGACTCATTAAATAATGTAATGTGCGAAGTCATATCCCACCACAACTAAACCAATACCAAAATCAGGGAAGGCAATGTATCGCCACCAACACTTCAAAGCTGAAGCCTTAGACTCACTGACCCACAGCGCGCCTCCCAAATACAACTACACACTACACTGATGGCTTTGTTAACCAACAATGCACCCACTCAGCAGGAGCTTTCTACCTCCTCCTCTTCCACTCGAGTGACTAAAAATCCCTCCGCATTTCAGAAGGATATTGTCGCTGTCAAACTGGCCCTTGAACATGCATATAACTCCAGTTATAATAGTGTAAGGAGTAACACCGTTTCAAAAACAGCTATTCAAGCCCCCTAAGAAATCCTCAGCCTTCAGACCGTGTAAATGTAATCAGCAGTCATGCGTCTCCTGCTGAAGGGTGTAGGAGGAGGAGAAGGTGTAAGGGGAGATAAGGGAGCAGGTGGGCGGTAATAGAGCCAAGGGATAAAGGGGGGGGGGGAATATATATATTGAATGCAAGGTATGAAAAGTAAAAAGGTGCTAAAGGAGGAAGAGGCAGAAGTATGATGTGAGGAATAGAGAAACAGTTGAATAATGCCCGTATTAAAACACTGGATGATAGATTACGAGAATTGAGCGACAGGGCTTATGAAATATAGTGATATGAGAGGTAAGGCAGTGGAAAAGAGAGAGAGAGAGAGAGACAGAGAGAGAGAGAGAGAGAGAGAGAGAGAGAGAGAGAGAGAGAGAGAGAGGTGCTGCTGTAGAGACCTTCCAGCGTCCTACCATTAAGCACCAGACTTAGGGTGAAAAATGAGCAGCGTGATCTCCTCCTCCCCCTTCCCCAGCTCCCCCCCATAATATATCCCTCCTCCTGGTAATATTTTTCCTTAATATACACAGCTTCATCAACTCTCACTTGTGTTATTTTTGGTTGGTCTTGTGGTGGTGGTGAGGAAATTGGTAATAATGAAACTAGTGAATATACTGACCCCCCCCCCCAAGCCACATACATCATAGGTACCTGGCACCCCAAGCCACACACATATCATAGGTACCTGGCACCCAAGCCACACACACATCATAGGTACCTGGCACCCCAAGCCACACACATATCATAGGTACCTGGCACCCAAGCCACACACATATCATAGGTACCTGGCACCCAAGCCACACACACATCATAGGTACCTGGCACCCCAAGCCACACACACATCATAGGTACCTGGCACCCCAAGCCACACACATATCATAGGTACCTGGCACCTAAGCCACACACATATCCACACACACACATCATAGGTACCTGGCACCCCAAGCCACACACATATCATAGGTACCTGGCACCCAAGCCACACACATATCATAGGTACCTGGCACCCAAGCCACACTCACATCATAGGTACCTGGCACCCCAAGCCACACACACATCATAGGTACCTGGCACCCCAAGCCACACACACATCATAGGTACCTGGCACCCCAAGCCACACACACATCATAGGTACCTGGCACCCCAAGCCACACACACATCATAGGTACCTGGCACCCCAAGCCACACACACATCATAGGTACCTGGCACCCCAAGCCACACACACATCATAGGTACCTGGCACCCCAAGCCACACACACATCATAGGTACCTGGCACCCAAGCCACACACACATCATAGGTACCTGGCACCCAAGCCACACACACATCATAGGTACCTGGCACCCCAAGCCACACACACATCAGAAGACAGTGTCGAGGAGATCTGGCTTGGGTGACTTATTCTCTGCATGGTGGATACATTTTAATTTATAAATATGAAAAGTCTTTTGAAAATGTGATTTGTGCTGCTTCTACTACTACTACTTCTACTACTACTAATACTATACTACTACTACCACTTGTACTTCTGTTATTACTATCACTACCGCTGGTGCTATTTCTACTACTGCTACTGCTGATTTCGTTACTACTACTTCTATATTTAATGTTATTTCTGCCTGTTCCTGGTACTACTACAGTTACTACTACTACTACTACTACTACTACTACTACTACTACTACTACTACTACTACACATTTTCATATTACGACAACTACTACCCCCCCCCCCCCCCCGTTTACTACTTGTAATAAAATTAGCGATATGAAAATAATCACTAAAATAACCAAATACGTGATAATGATGAAAGGAATAAGAGCAATAAATAACAACAAAGGATACAAAAAACCAGGAATAACTATACAGAACTCAGAGAAAAGGGCCATAAATAACTTGCTGCATGAGACACGCCTTCTTCCTTGTGTCCATTGTTTCCCAGTGTTGGCGAGTGGCAGCACGTTAGGTTGATCAAGGTCTCTCTAGAGCAGTGGTGCCCAACTGGGAGGGTTCACGGACCCCATGTGGCCCCCAAGGGGAAGGGGGGTCTTCAGGTGAGAACGTGGTTGTAGGGGCCCACAGGGGAGAACGTGGTTGTAGGGGCCCCACAGGTGAGGGTGTGGTTGTAGGGGCCCACAGGTGAGGGTGTGGTTGCAGGGGTCCCACGGGTGAGGGTGTGGTTGTAGGGGCCCCACAGGTGAGGGTGTGGTTGCAGGGGTCCCACAGGTGAGGGTGTGGTTGTAGGGGCCCCACAGGTGAGAATGTGGTTGCAGGGGCCCCACAGGTGAGGGTGTGGTTGCAGGGGCCCCACAGGTGAGAATGTGGTTGCAGGGGCCCCACAGGCGAGAATGTGGTTGCAGGGGCCCACAGGTGAGAATGTGGTTGCAGGGGCCCCACAGGCGAGAATGTGGTTGCAGGGGCCCCACAGGTGAGGGTGTGGTTACAGGGGCCCCACAGGTGAGAATGTGGTTGCAGGGGCCCCACAGGTGAGGGTGTGGTTGCAGGGGCCCCACAGGTGAGAATGTGGTTGCAGGGGCCCCACAGGTGAGGGTGTGGTTGCAGGGGCCCCACAGGTGAGGGTGTGGTTGCAGGGGCCCCACAGGTGAGAATGTGGTTGCAGGGGCCCCACAGGTGAGAATGTGGTTGCAGGGGCCCCACAGGTGAGAATGTGGTTGCAGGGGCCCCACAGGTGAGAATGTGGTTGCAGGGGCCCCACAGGTGAGAATGTGGTTGCAGGGGCCCCACAGGTGAGAATGTGGTTGCAGGGGCCCCACAGGTGAGAATGTGGTTGCAGGGGCCCCACAGGTGAGAATGTGGTTGCAGGGGCCCCACAGGTGAGGGTGTGGTTGAAAATAAGAGGAATGAAACATTAAAGGCAGAGAAACACTTCTTTAGAGGCAAGGACAACGACTAATCTTGCCCAAAATGCAACCCATAACAATTGCCTTGCTCTCATTTACCAAAAAACTTCTAGGGAGAACAGATGCAACAGATGCAAGATACGTGATCGATCATCTCGCCTTTATCGGGAATCGAACTTGGGTTCAATCGGGTATTGTCGTGTCGTCAGGTTGTATTGAGTGTTGAAGGGTTGCGCTTCACCGAGAAGTGAATACAGTTGCTCCACGTCCTCTCAGGTTGACGGACAAAGATATCGGGCCAACAATACAAGCAATTTCCGATAGAATTTCGCACTCCATCACACTCTACCAAGTTGAATGAGTTTCTGCTCGCCTGGGAGAGGAGGGACGGTGCTCTTGGTGACTCTAGGAGGCTCTGTTGCTAGGTGACACCTCCCCCTCCCTCCACCAGGCTCCAAAAGGCTCTAAAAGGCTCTGTTGCGTGCAGTACGCCCACTTCTCTACTTTCCAGCAAGCATTTCCTCTCTGGATCGCGACACTGAGGAGCTGGAACAGGAAACTGGCCGCTCTTGAGTCTCTAAGTTTTCTAATGAATTCCTCACTACCTTCTTTAGGTAGGAGAGAACCACGGTTGGTTAAGGTACCATGCACGCCAGTTGCATAGTGCTCCCGGCTATCTGGGTTCGAGTCACTTCTGGGGTGTGGAGTTTTCAGTTGCATATATGCTTAGGGACCATTCAAGCTTGTTCGCATATATATATATATATATATATATATATATATATATATATATATATATATATATATATATATATATATATATATACTAATTTCCTTCAACAATTATCTGCTTATGAATGCCTTTCTTTATCAATAATAACCTTTGAAAGTATGTTCTTCTATTTAGGGTCATTATTTGAAGTTTATATGCAGCACTATGAGTGTGTGGTATACGTAGCATATATGGTAATGTGTTATATCATTCATCTACAGTATATCTTTGAGCGTCAGGTCACTATTGGAGTCGCGTCACCTCCTGAAGACTTCCTCCCTGTGCTCCTGCTCGCAGGATCTCAAGCTTCACCTCTGCCATGTCACATTATAATTGTAAAATAATAAATAAATAATTAATCATGTTAGGGGATTAGGCTGCAATGTTTACCAGTAATATTTAAATATTTATATTGCTATATTTTATTTATTCATATTGTTGTACTGTATGCATTTATATGGTGTTGTATGCATCTGGCTCCTTAGTTCCTCACTGCTGTATTCACTCCCCAAGATTCCCCTCAGAGCTTTTAAACAATGTTCCATATTTTCCCCGTCAAACACATTGGGCAGGACGGTAGAGCGACCGTCCCGCTTCATGCAGGTCGGCATTCAATCCCCGACCGTCCAAGTGGTTGGGCCCTATATCTTCCCCCGTCCCATCCCAAATCCTTAACCTGACTCGTTCCCAGTGCTATATGGTCATAATGGCTTTGTGCTTTCCCTGATAATTTCTCCTTCCTTCCTCCATAATTTTCCCCCCAACCGACTTTCTTCGAATTTTCCCCCCTGCCATCTGCAGTCTGTCCATTCCTCTTAGTAGCCTGAATCAATTAGTTCATTTCCTCCTCTTCCTCCTCTCATTGGTCCTCTTATCAGTAGTAACACCTACTGCTCCCCATTTCTCCCCACCGCTCTCCACTACTCCCCACCATATTCCACCTCTCCCACTGAACACTTCTCCCCCGCCACTGAACACTCCTTCCCCGCCACTGAACACTTCTCCCCCGCCACTGAACACTCCTCCCCCGCCACTGAACACTCCTACCCCGCCACTGAACACTCCTCCCCCGCCACTGAACACTCCTCCCCCGCCACTGAACACTTCTCCCCCGCCACTGAACACTCCTCCCCCGCCACTGAACACTCCTCCCCCGCCACTGAACACTTCTCCCCCGCCACTGAACACTCCTCCCCCGCCACTGAACACTCCTCCCCCGCCACTGAACACTCCTCCCCCGCCACTGAACACTCCTCCCCCGCCACTGAACACTCCTCCCCCGCCACTGAACACTCCTCCCCCGCCACTGAACACTCCTCCCCCGCCACTGAACACTCCTCCCCCGCCACTGAACACTCCTCCCCCGCCACTGAACACTCCTCCCCCGCCACTGAACACTCCTCCCCCGCCACTGAACACTCCTCCCCCGCCACTGAACACTCCTCCCCCGCCACTGAACACTCCTCCCCCGCCACTGAACACGCCTCCCCCGCCACTGAACACGCCTCCCCCGCCACTGAACACGCCTCCCCCGCCACTGAACACTCCTCCCCCGCCACTGAACACTCCTCCCCCGCCACTGAACACCCCTCCCCCGCACTGAACACTCCTCCCCCGCCACTGAACACTCCTCCCCCGCCACTGAACACTCCTCCCCCGCCACTGAACACTCCTCCCCCACCACTGAACACTCCTCCCCCGCCACTGAACACTCCTCCCCCGCCACTGAACACTCCTCCCCCGCCACTGAACACTCCTCCCCCGCCACTGAACACTCCTCCCCCGCCACTGAACACTCCTCCCCCGCCTCTGAACACTCCTCCCCCGCCACTGAACACTCCTCCCCCGCCACTGAACACTCCTCCCCCGCCACTGAACACTCCTCCCCCGCCACTGAACACTCCTCGCCCGCCACTGAACACTCCTCCCCCGCCACTGAACACTCCTCCCCCGCCACTGAACACTCCTCCCCCGCCACTGAACACTCCTCCCCCGCCACTGAACACTCCTCCCCCGCCACTGAACACTCCTCCCCCGCCACTGAACACTCCTCCCCCGCCACTGAACACTCTTCCCCCGCCACTGAACACTCTTCCCCCGCCACAGATCTGTCTGGAGCGACGGCTGCACAACGTGACCAACTACTTCCTCATGTCCCTGGCCGTGGCGGACCTGCTCGTCTCCCTGGTGGTCATGCCCTTCGGAGCCATCGCTGGATTCCTGGGTGAGTACCTGTGGTGGGGGAGAGTGTTGGTGTGGTGGGGGAAGGGTTGATGTTGGTGGGGGAGAGGGACTGGGCCGGGGTGGCTGTTACGGTGGATTGTGTAGGTGGTTATGGGAAATTTGAATAGAATGGTTGTAGATAGCGGGCGGGGGGGGGGTGGAGTGGAGGGGTGGGTAGAGGGGGGGGTGGTAGGGTTGTAGAGGGGAGGGAGTTGTAGGTTATGTCAGGGGGGATTGTTGATGTTTGGAGTTTTGAGGGAGGAAGGGACTACGAGAGGTAGTTGTGGTGAGGTGAGGAAAACAGAACGAATTTGAAGAATAAAGATTATTGGAAGAAGTAGAGGGAAAAGAGAAGGGGGAAGGAATAAGGAGAAAGGAGAGAGAGAGAATAGGAGGAGGAGATAAATGATAAAAGAAGAAAAGGAATGGAGGAGATATTTGGAAAGAACTGAGCCCCCGCATGTGGCATATAAGGGATATTTTTCTTTATATCTTTGTCTGTAAAAATAAATGGCTGTTCCACCATGAATTGCTGCCTGGTACGTACCCACCGTAGCCGAGTCAGGCTTGGCACTCATCAAATGAGTGTGGCACAGTGCCATAGGGAACAACACAAACTTTCTGATGAATCTGAGACTGACTCGACCTTCTATAAAAGAAAATTCAAACAGTTGCTTCTTTCCCATATATCATAAATCATTAAACACTAATCTTCACAGAACTTAACAACAAATTCATGGCTGCTCCAAGCAATAGCTTGTTGGACCAAGCTCTCACAAGTCAAGCCTGGCCTCGGGCCGGGCTTGGGGAGTAGAAGAACTCCCAGAACCCCATCAATCAGGTATCAAGCAGGGTTCTCTGCTTGATACCCCCATCAATCAGGTATCTCTCTCTCAGAGAGAGAGAGAGAGAGAGAGAGAGAGAGAGAGAGAGAGAGAGAGAGAGAGAGAGAGAGAGAGAGAGGCAAATAATTTTAAATCGGGGCGGGTGGCAGAGTTGACAGCCAGGAATAATGTGAATTACCTGAAGCTGTAAGTGCTCCCTTCCCCGGAATTAACCATGTCAAAAAAATGTTTCCAAGGGCTTCGTAAACACATTAATTTCCGCGAGGTGCCTCTCTCACCCCCCCCCCCCCCAACCTTCTGTTTTTCATCCCTTCCCCCCTCCCCCAAATCCACCGATCCCCTGCCCCTCCCCTCCCTAACACCCTCCTCCTCCTCCTCCTCCCTTCTTCTTAACCCCCCCCCTCACCCCATCCCCCGACCCGTCCCGAACACCCTTCCCTCCCATCTCCCCAACACCCACCCACCTCCTCCTTCTCTCCATCCCCAACAACACTCTATCCCCCTCCCATACCCCCTCTCTATCATCATCCTATCCTTCCCTCCCCTTCCCTTCCGTTCCGTTTCCTTTCCTTCCCTTCCCTTCCCATCCCCCTCTCTCCTACTGCCGATAGATTAATGAATAATACTCATTATAATCTCGCTATTTTCGTTTCTCAAATTCTTCCTTCTTTCCTTTCTTTCTCGTCCACCTTTTTTTTCATTATTCTTTTTTTCAATTCTCTATTCGTGAAATCTATTTTTTACCAAATGTGATTAAGAAGTAAAGGTTTCAGTACAAAAAAGAAACGAACCAGAGTGAACAGTGACGAAAATCTTCTGGAAGAACAGCAAAATCGGGATCCCGGGTTCGATCTCCGGCCAAGACACAAATGGAAAAAAGTATGCATAGCTCGATTTGCCTAACAAGCCGAGTTTTCCTGAAATTATATATTTTTGTCAACAATTTTTTTTCTTATGGAATGATAAAACTTTCCATTATATTGTATATGAATTTATTTTTGTTTTAATTGGGAGTTAAATCCAGGTAGAAATATTACCAAACCTAACTTAACATAACTAAGTCACTAATCCATGTTTTTAATATAATAATATTAATTCAAATAAACCAATTGGATTTTTTTAAATAACGAAAATCACTCTGTTAGGCAAATCGGGCCTTGCATAGTAGGCTGAGAAGGGCGTTCTGGCTACTAGGTACGACATATATATATATATATATATATATATATATATATATATATATATGCAAACAAGCCTGAATGGTCCCCAGGACTATATAATTGAAAACTCACACCCCCGAAGTGACTCGAACCCATACTGCCAGGAGCAACGCAACTGGTATGTACAGGGACGCCTTAATCCGCTTGACCATCACGACCGGACATAAGGAAGTGATAGCCTAAGCTATTTGAACCACTTCCCCGCCGGCACTCAGATAGTAATCTTGGGCATAGCATTTTATCAAATCACCTCATTCTTTGGGGCAACACGTGAGGAACACAAATGCAAACAAGCCTGAATGGTCCCCAGGACTATATACAACTGAAAACTCACACCCCAGAAGTGACTCGAACCCATACTGCCAGGAGCAACGCAACTGGTATGTACAGGGACGCCTTAATCCGCTTGACCATCACGACCGGACATAAGGAAGTGATAGCCTAAGCTATTTGAACCACTTCCCCGCCGGCACTCGGATAGTAATCTTGGGCATAGCATTTTATCAAATCACCTCATTCTTTGGGGCAACACGTGAGGAACACAAATGCAAACAAGCCTGAATGGTCCCCAGGACTATATACAACTGAAAACTCACACCCCAGAAGTGACTCGAACCCATACTGCCAAGAGCAACGCAACTGGTATGTACAGGGACGCCTTAATCCGCTTGACCATCCAGTTACCAGTTGCGTTGCTCCTGGCAGTATGGGTTCGAGTCACTTCTGGGGTGTGAGTTTTCAGTTGTATATAGTCCTGGGGACCATTCAGGCTTGTTTGCATTTGTGTTCCTCACGTGTTGCCCCAAAGAATGAGGTGATTTGATAAAATGCTATGCCCAAGATTACTATCCGAGTGCCGGCGGGGAAGTGGTTCAAATAGCTTAGGCTCTCACTTCCTTATGTCCGGTCGTGATGGTCAAGCGGATTAAGGCGTCCCTGTACATACCAGTTGCGTTGCTCCTGGCAGTATGGGTTCGAGTCACTTCTAGGGTGTGAGTTTTCAGTTGTATATAGTCCTAGGGACCATTCAGGCTTGTTTGCATTTGTGTTCCTCACGTGTTGCCCCAAAGAATGAGGTGATTTGATAAAATGCTATGCCCAAGATTACTATCCAAGTGCCGGCGGGGAAGTGGTTCAAATAGCTTAGGCTATCACTTCCTTATGTCCGGTCGTGATGGTCAAGCGGATTAAGGCGTCCCTGTACATACCAGTTGCGTTGCTCCTGGCAGTATGGGTTCGAGTCACTTCTGGGGTGTGAGTTTTCAGTTGTATATAGTCCTGGGGACCATTCAGGCTTGTTTGCATTTGTGTTCCTCACGTGTTGCCCCAAAGAATGAGGTGATTTGATAAAATGCTATGCCCAAGATTACTATCCGAGTGCCGGCGGGGAAGTGGTTCAAATAGCATAGGCTATCACTTCCTTATGTCCGGTCGTGATGGTCAAGCGGATTAAGGCGTCCCTGTACATACCAGTTGCGTTGCTCTTGGCAGTATGGGTTCGAGTCACTTCTGGGGTGTGAGTTTTCAGTTGTATATAGTCCTGGGGACCATTCAGGCTTGTTTGCATTTGTGTTCCTCACGTGTTGCCCCAAAGAATGAGGTGATTTGACAAAATGCTATGCCCAAGATTACTATCCGAGTGCCGGCGGGGAAGTGGTTCAAATACCTTAGCCTATCACTTCCTTATGTCCGGTCGTGATGGTCAAGCGGATTAAGGCGTCCCTGTACATACCAGTTGCGTTGCTCCTGGCAGTATGGGTTCGAGTCACTTCTGGGGTGTGAGTTTTCAGTTGTATATAGTCCTAGGGACCATTCAGGCTTGTTTGCATTTGTGTTCCTCACGTGTTGCCCCAAAGAATGAGGTGATTTGATAAAATGCTATGCCCAAGATTACTATCCGAGTGCCGGCGGGGAAGTGGTTCAAATAGCTTAGGCTATCACTTCCTTATGTCCGGTCATGATGGTCAAGCGGATTAAGGCGTCCCTGTACATACCAGTTGCGTTGCTCCTGGCAGTATGGGTTCGAGTCACTTCTGGGGTGTGAGTTTTTAGTTGTATATAGTCCTGGGGACCATTCAGGCTTGTTTGCATTTGTGTTCCTCACGTGTTGCCCCAAAGAATGAGGTGATTTGATAAAATGCTATGCCCAAGATTACTATCCGAGTGCCGGCGGGGAAGTGGTTCAAATAGCTTAGGCTTTCACTTCCTTATGTCCGGTCGTGATGGTCAAGCGGATTAAGGCGTCCCTGTACATACCAGTTGCGTTGCTCCTGGCAGTATGGGTTCGAGTCACTTCTGGGGTGTGAGTTTTCAGTTGTATATAGTCCTGGGGACCATTCAGGTTTGTTTGCATTTGTGTTCCTCACGTGTTGCCCCAAAGAATGAGGTGATTTGATAAAATGGTATGCCCAAGATTACTATCCGAGTGCCGGCGGGGAAGTGGTTCAAATAGCTTAGGCTATCACTTCCTTATGTCCGGTCGTGATGGTCAAGCGGATTAAGGCGTCCCTGTACATACCAGTTGCGTTGCTCCTGGCAGTATGGGTTCGAGTCACTTCTGGGGTGTGAGTTTTTAGTTGTATATAGTCCTGGGGACCATTCAGGCTTGTTTGCATTTGTGTTCCTCACGTGTTGCCCCAAAGAATGAGGTGATTTGATAAAATGCTATGCCCAAGATTACTATCCGAGTGCCGGCGGGGAAGTGGTTCAAATAGCTTAGGCTATCACTTCCTTATGTCCGGTCGTGATGGTCAAGCGGATTAAGTCGTCCCTGTACATACCAGTTGCGTTGCTCCTGGCAGTATGGGTTCGAGTCACTTCTGGGGTGTGAGTTTTCAGTTGTATATAGTCCTGGGGACCATTCAGGATTGTTTGCATTTGTGTTCCTCACGTGTTGCCCCAAAGAATGAGGTGATTTGATAAAATGCAATGCCCAAGATTACTATCCGAGTGCCGGCGGGGAAGTGGTTCAAATAGCTTAGGCTATCACTTCCTTATGTCCGGTCGTGATGGTCAAGCGGATTAAGGCGTCCCTGTACATACCAGTTGCGTTGCTCCTGGCAGTATGGGTTCGAGTCACTTCTGGGGTGTGAGTTTTCAGTTGTATATAGTCCTGGGGACCATTCAGGCTTGTTTGCATTTGTGTTCCTCACGTGTTGCCCCAAAGAATGAGGTGATTTGATAAAATGCTATGCCCAAGATTACTATCCGAGTGCCGGCGGGGAAGTGGTTCAAATAGCATAGGCTATCACTTCCTTATGTCCGGTCGTGATGGTCAAGCGGATTAAGGCGTCCCTGTACATACCAGTTGCGTTGCTCCTGGCAGTATGGGTTCGAGTCACTTCTGGGGTGAGTTTTCAGTTGTATATAGTCCTGGGGACCATTCAGGCTTGTTTGCATTTGTGTTCCTCACGTGTTGCCCCAAAGAATGAGGTGATTTGATAAAATGCTATGCCCAAGATTACTATCCGAGTGCCGGCGAGGAAGTGGTTCAAGTAGCATAGGCTATCACTTCCTTATGTCCGGTCGTGATGGTCAAGCGGATTAAGGCGTCCCTGTACATACCAGTTGCGTTGCTCCTGGCAGTATGGGTTCGAGTCACTTCTGGGGTGTGAGTTATCAGTTGTATATAGTCCTAGGGACCATTCAGGCTTGTTTGCATTTGTGTTCCTCACGTGTTGCCCCAAAGAATGAGGTGATTTGATAAAATGCTATGCCCAAGATTACTATCCGAGTGCCGGCGGGGAAGTGGTTCAAATAGCTTAGGCTATCACTTCCTTATATCCGGTCGTGATGGTCAAGCGGATTAAGGCGTCCCTGTACATACCAGTTGCGTTGCTCCTGGCAGTATGGGTTCGAGTCACTTCTGGGGTGTGAGTTTTTAGTTGTATATAGTCCTGGGGACCATTCAGGCTTGTTTGCATTTGTGTTCCTCACGTGTTGCCCCAAAGAATGAGGTGATTTGATAAAATGCTATGCCCAAGATTACTATCCGAGTGCCGGAGGGGAAGTGGTTCAAATAGCTTAGGCTTTCACTTCCTTATGTCCGGTCGTGATGGTCAAGCGGATTAAGGCGTCCCTGTACATACCAGTTGCGTTGCTCCTGGCAGTATGGGTTCGAGTCACTTCTGGGGTGTGAGTTTTCAGTTGTATATAGTCCTGGGGACCATTCAGGCTTGTTTGCATTTGTGTTCCTCACGTGTTGCCCCAAAGAATGAGGTGATTTGATAAAATGCTATGCCCAAGATTACTATCCGAGTGCCGGCGGGGAAGTGGTTCAAATAGCTTAGTCTATCACTTCCTTATATCCGGTCGTGATGGTCAAGCGGATTAAGGCGTCCCTGTACATACCAGTTGCGTTGCTCCTGGCAGTATGGGTTCGCGTCACTTCTGGGGTGTGAGCTTTCAGTTGTATATTGTCCTGGGGACCATTCAGGCTTGTTTGCATTTGTGTTCCTCACGTGTTGCCCCAAAGAATGAGGTGATTTGATAAAATGCAATGCCCAAGATTACTATCCGAGTGCCGGCGGGGAAGTGGTTCAAATAGCTTAGGCTATCACTTCCTTATGTCCGGTCGTGATGGTCAAGCGGATTAAGGCGTCCCTGTACATACCAGTTGCGTTGCTCCTGGCAGTATGGGTTCGAGTCACTTCTGGGGTGTGAGTTTTTAGTTGTATATAGTCCTGGGGACCATTCAGGCTTGTTTGCATTTGTGTTCCTCACGTGTTGCCCCAAAGAATGAGGTGATTTGATAGAATGCTATGCCCAAGATTACTATCCGAGTGCCGGCGGGGAAGTGGTTCAAATAGCTTAGGCTATCACTTCCTTATGTCCGGTCGTGATGGTCAAGCGGATTAAGGCGTCCCTCTACATACCAGTTGCGTTGCTCCTGGCAGTATGGGTTCGAGTCACTTCTGGGGTGTGAGTTTTCAGTTGTATATAGTCCTGGGGACCATTCAGGCTTGTTTGCATTTGAGTTCCTCACGTGTTGCCCCAAAGAATGAGGTGATTTGATAAAATGCTATGCCCAAGATTACTATCCGAGTGCCGGCGGGGAAGTGGTTCAAATAGCTTAGGCTATCACTTCCTTATGTCCGGTCGTGATGGTCAAGCGGATTAAGGCATCCCTGTACATACCAGTTGCGTTGCTCCTGGCAGTATGGGTTCGAGTCACTTCTGGGGTGTGAGTTTTCAGTTGTATATAGTCCTAGGGACCATTCAGGCTTGTTTGCATTTGTGTTCCTCACGTGTTGCCCCAAAGAATGAGGTGATTTGATAAAATGCTATGCCCAAGATTACTATCCGAGTGCCGGCGGGGAAGTGGTTCAAATAGCTTAGGCTATCACTTCCTTATGTCCAGTCATGATGGTCAAGCGGATTAAGGCGTCCCTGTACATACCAGTTGCGTTGCTCCTGGCAGTATGGGTTCGAGTCACTTCTGGGGTGTGAGTTTTTAGTTGTATATAGTCCTGGGGACCATTCAGGCTTGTTTGCATTTGTGTTCCTCACGTGTTGCCCCAAAGAATGAGGTGATTTGATAAAATGCTATGCCCAAGATTACTATCCGAGTGCCGGCGGGGAAGTGGTTCAAATAGCTTAGGCTTTCACTTCCTTATGTCCGGTCGTGATGGTCAAGCGGATTAAGGCGTCCCTGTACATACCAGTTGCGTTGCTCCTGGCAGTATGGGTTCGAGTCACTTCTGGGGTGTGAGTTTTCAGTTGTATATAGTCCTGGGGACCATTCAGGCTTGTTTGCATTTGTGTTCCTCACGTGTTGCCCCAAAGAATGAGGTGATTTGATAAAATGGTATGCCCAAGATTACTATCCGAGTGCCGGCGGGGAAGTGGTTCAAATAGCTTAGGCTATCACTTCCTTATGTCCGGTCGTGATGGTCAAGCGGATTAAGGCGTCCCTGTACATACCAGTTGCGTTGCTCCTGGCAGTATGGGTTCGAGTCACTTCTGGGGTGTGAGTTTTTAGTTGTATATAGTCCTGGGGACCATTCAGGCTTGTTTGCATTTGTGTTCCTCACGTGTTGCCCCAAAGAATGAGGTGATTTGATAAAATGCTATGCCCAAGATTACTATCCGAGTGCCGGCGGGGAAGTGGTTCAAATAGCTTAGGCTATCACTTCCTTATGTCCGGTCGTGATGGTCAAGCGGATTAAGTCGTCCCTGTACATACCAGTTGCGTTGCTCCTGGCAGTATGGGTTCGAGTCACTTCTGGGGTGTGAGTTTTCAGTTGTATATAGTCCTGGGGACCATTCAGGATTGTTTGCATTTGTGTTCCTCACGTGTTGCCCCAAAGAATGAGGTGATTTGATAAAATGCAATGCCCAAGATTACTATCCGAGTGCCGGCGGGGAAGTGGTTCAAATAGCTTAGGCTATCACTTCCTTATGTCCGGTCGTGATGGTCAAGCGGATTAAGGCGTCCCTGTACATACCAGTTGCGTTGCTCCTGGCAGTATGGGTTCGAGTCACTTCTGGGGTGTGAGTTTTCAGTTGTATATAGTCCTGGGGACCATTCAGGCTTGTTTGCATTTGTGTTCCTCACGTGTTGCCCCAAAGAATGAGGTGATTTGATAAAATGCTATGCCCAAGATTACTATCCGAGTGCCGGCGAGGAAGTGGTTCAAATAGCATAGGCTATCACTTCCTTATGTCCGGTCGTGATGGTCAAGCGGATTAAGGCGTCCCTGTACATACCAGTTGCGTTGCTCCTGGCAGTATGGGTTCGAGTCACTTCTGGGGTGAGTTTTCAGTTGTATATAGTCCTGGGGACCATTCAGGCTTGTTTGCATTTGTGTTCCTCACGTGTTGCCCCAAAGAATGAGGTGATTTGATAAAATGCTATGCCCAAGATTACTATCCGAGTGCCGGCGAGGAAGTGGTTCAAGTAGCATAGGCTATCACTTCCTTATGTCCGGTCGTGATGGTCAAGCGGATTAAGGCGTCCCTGTACATACCAGTTGCGTTGCTCCTGGCAGTATGGGTTCGAGTCACTTCTGGGGTGTGAGTTATCAGTTGTATATAGTCCTAGGGACCATTCAGGCTTGTTTGCATTTGTGTTCCTCACGTGTTGCCCCAAAGAATGAGGTGATTTGATAAAATGCTATGCCCAAGATTACTATCCGAGTGCCGGCGGGGAAGTGGTTCAAATAGCTTAGGCTATCACTTCCTTATATCCGGTCGTGATGGTCAAGCGGATTAAGGCGTCCCTGTACATACCAGTTGCGTTGCTCCTGGCAGTATGGGTTCGAGTCACTTCTGGGGTGTGAGTTTTTAGTTGTATATAGTCCTGGGGACCATTCAGGCTTGTTTGCATTTGTGTTCCTCACGTGTTGCCCCAAAGAATGAGGTGATTTGATAAAATGCTATGCCCAAGATTACTATCCGAGTGCCGGAGGGGAAGTGGTTCAAATAGCTTAGGCTTTCACTTCCTTATGTCCGGTCGTGATGGTCAAGCGGATTAAGGCGTCCCTGTACATACCAGTTGCGTTGCTCCTGGCAGTATGGGTTCGAGTCACTTCTGGGGTGTGAGTTTTCAGTTGTATATAGTCCTGGGGACCATTCAGGCTTGTTTGCATTTGTGTTCCTCACGTGTTGCCCCAAAGAATGAGGTGATTTGATAAAATGCTATGCCCAAGATTACTATCCGAGTGCCGGCGGGGAAGTGGTTCAAATAGCTTAGTCTATCACTTCCTTATATCCGGTCGTGATGGTCAAGCGGATTAAGGCGTCCCTGTACATACCAGTTGCGTTGCTCCTGGCAGTATGGGTTCGCGTCACTTCTGGGGTGTGAGCTTTCAGTTGTATATTGTCCTGGGGACCATTCAGGCTTGTTTGCATTTGTGTTCCTCACGTGTTGCCCCAAAGAATGAGGTGATTTGATAAAATGCAATGCCCAAGATTACTATCCGAGTGCCGGCGGGGAAGTGGTTCAAATAGCTTAGGCTATCACTTCCTTATGTCCGGTCGTGATGGTCAAGCGGATTAAGGCGTCCCTGTACATACCAGTTGCGTTGCTCCTGGCAGTATGGGTTCGAGTCACTTCTGGGGTGTGAGTTTTTAGTTGTATATAGTCCTGGGGACCATTCAGGCTTGTTTGCATTTGTGTTCCTCACGTGTTGCCCCAAAGAATGAGGTGATTTGATAGAATGCTATGCCCAAGATTACTATCCGAGTGCCGGCGGGGAAGTGGTTCAAATAGCTTAGGCTATCACTTCCTTATGTCCGGTCGTGATGGTCAAGCGGATTAAGGCGTCCCTCTACATACCAGTTGCGTTGCTCCTGGCAGTATGGGTTCGAGTCACTTCTGGGGTGTGAGTTTTCAGTTGTATATAGTCCTGGGGACCATTCAGGCTTGTTTGCATTTGAGTTCCTCACGTGTTGCCCCAAAGAATGAGGTGATTTGATAAAATGCTATGCCCAAGATTACTATCCGAGTGCCGGCGGGGAAGTGGTTCAAATAGCTTAGGCTATCACTTCCTTATGTCCGGTCGTGATGGTCAAGCGGATTAAGGCATCCCTGTACATACCAGTTGCGTTGCTCCTGGCAGTATGGGTTCGAGTCACTTCTGGGGTGTGAGTTTTCAGTTGTATATAGTCCTGGGGACCATTCAGGCTTGTTTGCATTTGTGTTCCTCACGTGTTGCCCCAAAGAATGAGGTGATTTGATAAAATGCTATGCCCAAGATTACTATCCGAGTGCCGGCGGGGAAGTGGTTCAAATAGCTTAGGCTATCACTTCCTTATGTCCGGTCGTGATGGTCAAGCGGATTAAGGCGTCCCTGTACATACCAGTTGCGTTGCTCCTGGCAGTATGGGTTCGAGTCACTTCTGGGGTGTGAGCTTTCAGTTGTATATTGTCCTGGGGACCATTCAGGCTTGTTTGCATTTGTGTTCCTCACGTGTTGCCCCAAAGAATGAGGTGATTTGATAAAATGCAATGCCCAAGAAAACTATCCGAGTGCCGGCGGGGAAGTGGTTCAAATAGCTTAGGATATCACTTCCTTATGTCCGGTCGTGATGGTCAAGCGGATTAAGGCGTCCCTGTACATACCAGTTGCGTTGCTCCTGGCAGTATGGGTTTGAGTCACTTCTGGGGTGTGAGTTTTCAGTTGTATATAGTCCTGGGGACCATTCAGGCTTGTTTGCATTTGTGTTCCTCACGTGTTGCCCCAAAGAATGAGGTGATTTGATAAAATGCTATGCCCAAGACTACTATCCGAGTGCCGGCGGGGAAGTGGTTCAAATAGCATAGGCTATCACTTCCTTATGTCCGGTCGTGATGGTCAAGCGGATTAAGGCGTCCCTGTACATACCAGTTGCGTTGCTCCTGGCAGTATGGGTTCGAGTCACTTCTGGGGTGTGAGTTTTCAGTTGTATATAGTCCTGGGGACCATTCAGGCTTGTTTGCATTTGTGTTCCTCACGTGTTGCCCCAAAGAATGAGGTGATTTGATAAAATGCTATGCCCAAGATTACTATCCGAGTGCCGGCGGGGAAGTGGTTCAAATAGCTTAGGCTATCACTTCCTTATGTCCGGTCGTGATGGTGAAGCGGATTAAGGCGTCCCTGTACATACCAGTTGCGTTGCTCCTGGCAGTATGGGTTCGAGTCACTTCTGGGGTGTGAGTTTTCAGTTATATATATATATATATATATATATATATATATATATATATATATATATATATATATATATATATATATATATATATATATATATAATGTGTGTGCGTGCTTGCGCTCTTCCTGTCCCCGACAAAGGGAATTAATTAAATACACCAGGCTAGACACCGAAGAGCAGTTGAAGAAAATGGAGCCTGATTGTGGGGGAGAACTGAAGGAAACATTAGAGTGGAAGTTTAGCAACCACGGAGGCACATTAAAACTAACCGTGACTACATGACATTGAAAGTTGGTGAGAGGTGGCGATGTGAGGCTTCGAGAGGGAATGAAGTTATGTTGGCAAACTGGGACACAGAGATAAGAGAGAGAGAGAGAGAGAGAGAGAGAGAGAGAGAGAGAGAGAGAGAGAGAGAGAGAGAGAGAGAGAGAGAGAGAGAGAGAGAGTAAATGAGAGAGAGACAAAGGCCCGTAGAGAGTTAGGTACTTCTCCACTGAGCAGAAATTTACATTCACAAAAACTATGAATGTATCACAGTAGAAACTCCTGAGTGTGTGTGTGTGTGTGTGTGTGTGTGTGTGTGTGTGTGTGTGTGTGTGTGTGTGTGTGTGTGTGTGTGTGTGAATGTGTGTAAGTGTGGTTTAATTAAAGGTCACTCTTTCTTTCTCATTTAAAATTCTGACAAACTTTACATCAAAATAGCATATCTTATGAGGACGACGCTAACGTAGAGCGGACTAGGAGCGAGGGATAGGGAGAAGGAGAGAGGGAGAGCTCTGCACTCTCAATGTAACCTCTGATTCGCTATTGTTCCGCTTCAGAGGTTCCATTGTTAGAGTTACACAGCGCAGTTAATGCCCGGTTGATATTCTGTGGTTTTTCGCGAATATGATTTTCGTTCCACTCAGACGATCACAAAATTTAATCAGCGAGTTTGGTGGGTAAAATAGTATTCTTTCTTCAGACTCGTTTTGAAATGGTTGACAATATTATTATGCAAGCCATCCTTAAACCATGGTCATTCAAGCTGCGACTCTCACAAGATCAGCGTCCGTCAGTCCTAGCGACCTGTGTAGTCACAGATAGTTGTTTCTCATAAATAAATTGTATTATAGTTTAAAGTAACGTGTGTATAGTTAAGACTGGGTTCGGTGTGGTGTTTTAGATCCTATAGTCATAATTTTAATTCAAACCAGTCCTAAGGCTATTTAAACCAGTCCTCAGGTGCTTTTTAAACCAATCCTTAAACCCGTCCTCGTGTTAATTCAGGTGTTAGGCAAAACCGTTGTCTGCCGACAATTTTTCTCACATATAAATAATTACTATATATTAGGTATTAATACACGTAGGTTAGGTTAGAGGTTTTAGGCTCTGTTGATAATTATTTGTATTTGAAGTACATGGGTTACCTGGTTGATACCTGGTTGATGGGGTTCTGGGAGTTCTTCTACTCCCCAAGCCCGGCCCGAGGCCAGGCTTGACTTGTGAGAGTTTGGTCCACCAGGCTGTTGCTTGGAGCGGCCCGCAGGCCCACATACCCACCACAGCCCGGTTGGTCCGGCACTCCTTGGAGGAACAAATCTAGTTTCCTCTTGAAAATGTCCACGGTTGTTCCGGCAATATTTCTTATGCTTGCTGGGAGGACGTTGAACAACCGCGGACCTCTGATGTTTATACAGTGTTCTCTGATTGTGCCTATGGCACCTCTGCTCTTCACTGGTTCTATTCTACATTTTCTTCCATATCGTTTATTCCAGTACGTTGTTATTTTACTGTGTAGATTTGGTACTTGGCCCTCCAGTATCTTCCAGGTGTATATTATTTGATATCTCTCTCGTCTTCTTTCTAGTGAGTACATTTGGAGGGCTTTGAGACGATCCCAATAATTTAGGTGCTTTATTGCATCTATGCGTGCCGTATATGTTCTCTGTATTCCCTCTATTTCAGCAATCTCTCCTGCTCTGAATGGGGAAGTGAGTACTGAACAGTACTCAAGACGGGGCAACACAAGTGACTTGAAGAGTACAACCATTGTGATGGGGTCCCTGGATTTGAAAGTTCTCGTAATCCATCCTATCATTTTTTCTGGCTGTCGCAATATTTGCTTGGTTATGCTCCTTAAACGTTAGGTCGTCAGACATTATTATTCCCAAATCCTTTACATGCTGTTTTCCTACTATGGGTACATTTGATTGTGTTTTGTACTCTGTATTATGTTTAAGGTCCTCATTTTTACCGTACCTGAGTACCTGGAATTTATCACTGTTAAACATCATGTTATTTTCTGATGCCCAGTCGAAAACTTTATTAATATCAGCTTGAAGTTTTACAATGTCCTCAGCCGAGGTAATTTTCATACTGATTTTTGTGTCATCTGCAAAGGATGATACGAAGCTGTGACTTGTATTTTTGTCTATATCTGATATGAGTGAAGCATTTTAATGAATCCGCTCTCAGGAAATGTTCATTCCATCCAGTGGCAGCAACACGAGGACGTGTTCATCAATTTTAACGTGTTGTTCATCAAAATAGGTATTTTCTGAAATATAAATTAATATTATTATATATTTAACATATTGTTTATATTTAGGTTTTTATTAGATTAGGTGTTTAGGCTCAGTAGACAATTTATTAGTATTTGTCGTAGGTGAGTGAAGCATTCCCAGAGCTGCTATTCGAACTGAGGTCATTAGCGAAGCACTGTTCGAGAAATGTTCAAACGTTATCAATTACGAGTCGTGTGTAAAGCATTTGTCATTCTTAAACAGGGAGGTGTGGTGGCTGCTTGGAATGACAGCCCGTCATCAGAAACAAAGACCAAAGTCCATTCCATGCACCCGCCAAACCCCCTGTTTATGACTGAAAAAGGTTTACATACGACTCACAACTGATGACGTTCGAACACTTCCGGAACAATTGCTTCGCTGGTGACTTTTGTTCGAACCACAACGCTGTAAATGCTTCACCCACGTACTACAAATACAAATAATCGCCAACAGACCCTAAACTAACCTAACCAATTCCTAAATATGCACAAAATGCTAATTTAAAATAATATTAATTTATATTTGAGAAAATTCTTATTTTGAATGAACATCACGTTAAAATTGATGAATGGGTCTTTGGGGTCAACCGCTGGATGGAATGGACTTGGTCTGAGTACGCGTTGGGAATGAAAATTGATTGGCCTTTGTTGCTACGGACCGACTCTTTGAATCATTCTTAGACGTTTCAAACCTTTCCAAAAAAGCTTCGAACTACCGCAGACAACTTTAACAACCCTTAATTTGTATATAACTCACCTGTTGGAAACTTCAAAACGCACCAGAAGAAATCCTGGTCTCCTGGCCACGTGAAACGTAAGAAACCTGCAAAAACACACAGAAATCACAATAGCGTGATGTATCAAATGAGCAAATCCACAAGGGCAAGTGCAATTCCTTTTACCATGTCGTAGCTCAGTCGATTAAGGCAGCGTCTGGGATGCTCTCGGACGTAGGTTCGAACCCTCGTCACGGCCCTTGTGGGTTTGTTCATTAAACCTGCCAAAATGACGAACAAGAGACGAGAAGCCTTATGGAGTCAACATTTCCGCTCGCCCTTTCATCTTGATCGATCTCATTGGCTTTGAAAATTCACTCATTTGCTGGATGTGAAATGTCGTTTTAGTTGAAGTAAATAATACTAAAATATATTAGTATTATAATATTTTTTTTAACTTAAAAGGGGTAGCACCTCTTGTGCAAGTGTAGGGACCCATAGCCTCGGAGAAGAAAATCAAGAATACTCAGAGAAGACCTTGTGGATCCTCACTGAACTCTTTGATATTTTCTTCTCCTACCACCCCTATTCTTTTGGTATGTGTGTATATATATCAAACTTTATTTTAAAATGTCATTACACAAAAAGGGTTACAACATTGGTTACATGCAGAGTACAAGGCTACTTGTCACAGGTTGTAGAGCTCCTCCAGCTCCTCAGGTGGCGGGCAGGAACCATGGATGCAGTGAGCATTTCCTCTCTGGATCGCCACACTAAGGCGCTGAAAGAGAAAACTGGCATCTCTAGGGTCTCTAGTTGTTCCATTAGCTTGGACCCCAGCTCCTTAAAAAAACTAGCATCACTTTTACCCCAGGCACCAAGTGTCTCTGAGGCAATGGGGACAAAATTGTGGTGGTGCTCAAGGTCTCTGTATTTACGTGACTTGGCTGCTTCCCGGTGATTGGCAGCACCTCCTGCTTGTGTAGCACTGAAGTCAACATAGGTATTGGCTAAAGTTGAAACGCAAGTGTAGTCCCCCACCAACTGTCTACCATTCTTCCAGGGGTTCACCGTGATCCTGTCTGGGCGACCAACAGGCTCATCAGAGTTGCGGGACATTAGGTAACGGGGCTCTCTCTCTGCTGGACAACCGGCTGTGGTACGGGTTCTCTTAATAATGTCGTTAACCTCGCCGTGTCTTGCATGCCATCCTCCTGTCCTTTGGCAGAGAAGGCCATGCTGTCTGTACCTGTCGGCCTCTGCCTCGCCGCGCCTGCATGGGGAGCTGCTACAGCTCTTAGTCGGGCAGTGTCATGTGGTGTTGTCGCAGTTTCTAGCAAAGTCACAGCTTGGTCGGCAATGGGGCGATCCCAGCTGGATTGCTTATGGGCTTCAGAAGGCGGTGGTTGGGGTGCTGATCCTGCGAGAGAGACCCATTTGGTTGTGCAGTCTGTGAAGCTGGATCATGTACCCCAGCCTGTTGAACTAGGTGCTCAGGTAGGATTTCCTTCACCAAGTAGTCAGATGACACTGAAGAGGACAGGAACGCTGGTACAGCAATTTGTGTTGCTGTGCGCACGCCAAGGCCCCCGAGTCTAACAGGAAGGGAAGCCTGTTTCCACTGTGAGTCGCTGAGAGAAAGATTGAGGGCTTTTTCTAGTGTTGATTTCAGCAAGCTGTCGTACTCTTCTAATTTAATATTGTTGAAAGATGGCGAACATCTTAGAAAATAGGTCAGCCTGGGGAGGGACAAGCATCTGGTGATGAGGTAAAGTGCATCATGAGTATCGATGTCTTCAATCCTCTCGTTCATCCTCTTCAGGTCAGTGATCTTCTTACCAAGGACCCCATCGATGGCATTCCTTCCAAAAGGAGCACCTAGGAGTGTGCTGTCCTCAGGGTTGGTTGTATGAATGTCAGGCAAAACAACCTTTATTTGCTCTATTATATGCTGGTTGGTGGAGGTTATTTCGCACTTGGAAGGGTTCAGGGTGAGGCCTAGGCTTGTTCCTTGTTCTTGAATTATTCTTATGTCGTCCAAGAGTGAGGCTGGGGAGCCGGCTAGAGTACCATCGTCCAAAAACCAAATGTTGAGTTCACTGGACAGGTTATCAGTGACTTCCTTGATGACTAGGCAGAAAAGAAAAGAAGCAAGGGGGTCACCCTGTTAGACACCTTCTTGTGATTGAATTTCATGTTCCCCGAATAGCAAAGTGAGATTCTTGCTGTAACATGAGTTTACAGTTTACAAACGGGTAGAGGGAAGGAAAATGGCGATGAACCGCACTGAGTACTGCATCCCTTCTAACCAGATTGAAAGCATTTTTGAAGTGCAGCATATTTATGTATATATATATATATATATATATATATATATATATATATATATATATATATATATGTATGTATGTATGTATGTATGTATGTATGTATGTATGTATGTATGTATGTATGTATGTATGTAGAGAGAGAGAGAGAGGCAGAGACGGAGAGACAAAGATACAATAAATTTAGTGAAATACATACATTGACGTTCAGCTAATGAAAGGATCGCCAGGAAAGAGAAAGACAACAGAAGAACCTCATTCCCGCCAAAGCCCGGCCAACCTTAGCTTTAGAGACGCGACAGTCTTGAGGGTTAGCGTGATAACAGGAGGCTGTGGGAGGCCTCCTGAAGAACTCCTGTGAACTATGTCACTCCTGATCTCACCCTTGTGGCAACTGGAAAGTGGGTGGAACACAGACACAGCCACTCTCTCTCTCTCTCTCTCTCTCTCTCTCTCTCTCTCTCTCTCTCTCTCTCTCTCTCTCTCTCTCTCTCTCTCTCTCTCTCTCTCTCTCTCTCTCTCTTTTACACAGCATCTGCGAAATTCTGAACCCTTTTACCAGCCTATGAAATATTTCTTCGTATAGCTCATGTTATGCCTTACCCTACCATTCCCCCCCCCCCCACTGGAATGCGACCCGAGAAGAGGTTTACAACCACTTTTCAAATTACTGCTGGGTGAAAAGAATTGGTTAGTCTGTCTTGGGCTGGAGGATTCTGTGACCGCTCACCAATCCTAAGATTGGTGAGCGGTCACAGAATCCTCACCAGTAACAGGTAAGCTGGTACCTGGCAACGGGGAGGAGAAGTTGCAGCGTATTTCCTGGGCCAATATCTAAAGTTTTATTATGAGTATTTTTTTTTTTACCGACCAGTATTTTGTCACATACGACCAAGAGGAGAAGGGTCGGTAATCATATTGTCTGCTCCTATCTCCTCTCCCCGCCCCCTCTCTCCCATCTCTTCCCCCCCACCCCACCCGTCTCCTATCTCCCCCCTCCCCCCCTTCCTTCTCTCTTCCTTCATCCTTCAGCCCCCTTCTATTCTCCCTCCAGAACCAATTTTCCATTCCACCATTCCGTCTCTCCCGTCAACTCGACGGTGCCCTGTTGACTCTGGTCTTGGCTTCGGTCTACAGCTGTTGTCTCACAATTGAATTCCTACTCTTTACTTTGTCCTTTTTTATTATAATTATTTTTGCACGTGGAGAGGCTGGCTATACGTGGCAGAACACTATATTGCTGTGGCTTCTCTTTCTCTGCCGGTGTGTGTTTGTAATTGCTTAGTCACTGAATCTTTTTCTGTTTCATATCTTGTGGCTGTTTTGTTTTAATTTTTTTTTTAGATGTTTTGACTTTCTCTTTCTCTCTCTCTCTCTCTCTCGCTCTCTCTCTCTCTCTCTCTCTCTCTCTCTCTCTCTCTCTCTCTCTCTCTTTCTCTGTCTCATAGAGTGAGAGAGAGAGAGAGACGCAGAAACGACCCACTCTCTGAGTAGTATCTTTTGCTCCTTAATCTGTGTCTGTGCTTCTTAGCCTATAACTTTCCCGTTAGTCAGACTCTTTCTCAGTATGTCGTAGTAGTTTTTGTTTGTCTCTCTGGTATCACACACACACACACACACAAGCAAATGTAATGTGATGAAGATAGGGGTAGGAAGCAGGAGACCAGATACAAGGTACCATTTAGGAGATGAAATACTTCAAGAATCAGAGAGAGAGAAAGACCTGGGGGTTGATATCACGCCAGACCTGTCCCCTGAAGCTCATATCAAGAGGATAACATCAGCGGCATATGCCAGGTTGGCTAACATAAGAACGGCCTTTAGAAACTTGTGTAAGGAATCATTCAGAACATAATATACCACATATGTCAGACCAATCCTGGAGTATGCAGCCCCAGCATGGAGTCCCTATCTAGTCAAGCATAAGACTAAACTGGAAAAGGTTCAAAGGTTTGCCACCAGACTAGTACCCAAGCTGAGAGGTATGAGCTACGAGGAGAGACTACGGGTATTAAAACTCACTTCGTTGGAAGACAGAAGAGTTAGGGGGGACATGATCACCACATTCAAGATTCTCAAGGGAATTGACAGGGTAGATAAAGACAGGCTATTTAACACAAGGGGCACACGCACTAAGAGACACAGGTGGAAACTGAGTGCCCAAATGAGCCACAGAGATATTAGAAAGAACTTTTTTAGTGTCAGAGTGGTTGACAAATGGAATGCATTAGGAAGTAATGTGGTGGAGGCTGACTCCATACACAGTTTCAAGTGTAGATATGATAGAGCCCAATAGGCTCAGGAACCTGTACACCTGTTGTTTGACGGTTGAGAGGCGGGACCAAAGAGCCAGAGCTCAACCCCCGCAAGCACAATTAGGCGAGTACAATTAGGTGAGTACACACACACACACACACCGCCAGGCTACCATGGGGACCTGGTAGCCTGGTGGATAGCGCGCAGGACTCGTAATTCTGTGGCGCGGGTTCAATTCCCGCACCAGGCAGAAACAAATGGGCAAAGTTTCTTTCACCCTGAATGCCCCTGTTACCTAGCAGTAAATAGGTACCTTGGAGTTAGTCAGCTGTCACGGGCTGCTTCCTGGGGTGTGTGTGTGTGTGCGGTGTGGGAAAAAAATAAAAATAATAATAATAGTAGTTAAAAAACAGTTGATTGACAGTTGAGAGGCGGGTCGAAACAGCAGAGCTCAACCCCCGCAAACACAACTAGGTGAATACAACTAGGTGAATACACACACACGCGCGCGCGCACACACTTCTCGCTTCTGGAAGGATAACATGATAGCCCCCGACCTCTCGTTATCATGCATGGTGCATCTCACAAGTAACACAGATCTTTATTCTTATTTGTATCTAGTCTGCGGCATCCTTACTGTGGTGCAGGGCCTTTAGTGTACCTCATTCATTTATTATGCGTCTTATACCCATCCTGTGAGCGGGAGTGCACCCTTTACCCATCCTGTGAGCGGGAGTGCACGCTTTACCCATCCTGTGAGCGGGAGTACACCCTTTACCCATCCTGTGAGCGGGAGTGCACCCTTTACCCATCCTGTGAGCGGGAGTACACCCTTTACCCATCCTGTGAGCGGGAGTGCACCCTTTACCCATCCTGTGAGCGGGAGTACACGCTTTACCCATCCTGTGAGCGGGAGTACACGCTTTACCCATCCTGTGAGCGGGAGTGCACGCTTTACCCATCCTGTGAGCGGGAGTGCACCCTTTACCCATCCTGTGATAGTGGACCCCATACCATCCTGTGAGCGGGAGTGCACCCTTTACCCATCCTGTGATAGTGGACCCCATACCATCCTGTGAGCGGTAGGACCCCCTACCCCCTACCTCATTTCTCCTAAACCGAGTATATTCTCAAGTTATAACTTAATTGAATTTTAAATCGATGGTTTAAATATATAAAAAGTCTATGGCAAACTTGTTTTCTTTGATAGTGCCGGAAGGCTAAGTTTTCATTAATTTGATATTCTAGGGTATACTTAAATAGTGCCGAGTCTAGACAAAAAAAAAACTTCGCCTTTTTACCCCTTTCCCCAATACAGTTGCCGTGCCTACACCCCCCACGTGTATCCCACCACTACTTCCACCCTACACCAACCACCTACACCATACCCCACCTGCAGCCAACACCATCCATCTGCTCACCTCAATTACCGCTTCCAACCCACACCACCCCCCACACACCTGCACCCTATACAACCCATCTGTACTCCACACTACCCACCTCCATCCCAACATTACCCACTTCCAGCCCTACACCCCCACATTTCCAGTCCTCACGCCCCCCACACCTCCAGCCCCACACCCCCACACCTCCAGCCCCACACCCCCACACATCCAGTCCTCACGCCCCCCACACCTCCAGCCCCACGCCCCCCACACTTCCTCCACCTTCTCAAAGTGCATCTTTGTCATCCATCGATTCCTCCTCTTTCTCCATTTGCCTGTCTATCGCCCTTCGCTTCTCTTCCCCTTACATCTATTCATCCCTATATTTCCTAATTTTTCCTGCTCGTCCCTTTTCTCTCCTTTTCACCCATTCTCTTGTTGCTCCTCTGCTTTACCCGGCTGCTCTTCCTCCTGCCTCCCGCCTGCGCCAGGCCTTTGCTAAAAATAACATAATCAGTGTGTATAGTGTTCCTGCAGGGTGAGGGGCGGCAGGGGTGTCCCTGCAGGGTGAGGGCCGGCAGGGGTGTCCCTGCAGGGTGTGGGGCGGCAGGGGTGTCCCTGCAGGGTGAGGGCCGGCAGGGGTGTCCCTGCAGGGTGTGGGGCGGCAGGGGTGTCCCTGCAGGGTGTGGGGCGGCAGGGGTGTCCCTGCAGGGTGAGGGGCGGCAGGGGTGTTCCTGCAGGGTGAGGGCCGGCAGGGGTGTCCCTGCAGGGTGAGGGGCGGCAGGGGTGTCTCTGCAGGGTGAGGGGCGGCAGGGGTGTCCCTGCAGGGTGTGGGGCGGCAGGGGTGTCCCTGTAGGGTGAGGGGCGGCAGGGGTGTCCCTGCAGGGTGAGGAGCGGCAGGGGTATCCCTGCAGGGTGAGGAGCGGCAGGGGTGTCCCTGCAGGGTGTGGGGCGGCAGGGGTGTCCCTGCAGGGTGAGGGGCGGCAGGGGTGTTCCTGCAGGATGAGGGGCGGCAGGGGTGTCCCTGCAGGGTGTGGGGCGGCAGGGGTGCCCTGTAGGGTGTGGGGCGGCAGGGGTGTCCCTGCAGGGTGAGGGGCGGCAGGGGTGCCCCTGTAGGGTGAGGGGCGGCAGGGGTGTCCCTGTAGGGTGAGGGGCGGCAGGGGTGCCCCTGCAGGGTGAGGGGCGGCAGGGGTGTCCCTGCAGGGTGAGGGGCGGCAGGGGTGTCCCTGCAGGGTGAGGGGCGGCAGGGGTGTTCCTGCAGGGTGAGGGGCGGCAGGGGTGTCCCTGTAGGGTGTGGGGCGGCAGGGGTGTCCCTGCAGGGTGAGGGGCGGCAGGGGTGCCCCTGTAGGGTGAGGGGCGGCAGGGGTGTCCCTGTAGGGTGAGGGGCGGCAGGGGTGCCCCTGTAGGGTGAGGGGCGGCAGGGGTGTCCCTGCAGGGTGAGGGGTGGCAGGGGTGTCCATGCTGGGTGAGGGGCGGCAGGGGTGCCCCTGTAGGGTGAGGGGCGGCAGGGGTGCCCCTGTAGGGTGAGGGGCGGCAGGGGTGTCCCTGCTGGGTGAGGGGCGGCAGGGGTGTCCCTGCTGGGTGAGGGGCGGCAGGGGTGCCCCTGTAGGGTGAGGGGCGGCAGGGGTGCCCATGTAGGGTGAGGGGCGGCAGGGGTGCCCATGTAGGGTGAGGGGCGGCAGGGGTGTCCCTGTAGAGTGAGGGGCGGCAGGGCTGCCCCTGTAGGGTGAGGGGCGGCAGGGGCTGTTGCCTGTTACACCTTCAGAAATTATTTCTATTGTCAGCGACGCTCTCTGGGGCTTAAGGAACTGACCGCGCTGGATACATATGCATGTATAATGTTTTACGCGTGTATTGGTGGGTGAGTATATGTATAGATTTATGTATATATGTATGTATATGTGTATGCATGTATGTTTGTATGCATAAATTCTCTCTGTCTCTCACTGTCGCTCTCTCTCTCTCTCTCTCTGTCTCTCACTGTCGCTGTCTCTCTCTCTCTCTCTCTCTCTCTCTCTCTCTCTCTCTCTCTCTCTCTCTCTCTCTCTCTCTCTCTCTCTCTCTCTCTCTCTCTCTCTCTCTCTCTCTCTCTCTCGCGCTCTCTCTCTCTCTCCTTCCCTTCAAAAGGGTCGAAAAGTCTAAAGATAATGGCGCGTGTTTCTGGGTCAACGATGGCTTAAATAAAGGTTTTGCTGGGGGCTGGACACAGGCACCCACATATCTGCCTTAACATGGCTTTTGACCCCAACATACCTGCCTCAACATGGCTTATGACCCCCACATATCTGCCTTCGAAATGCTTATGACCGCACATATCTGTCCTTACCTGGTTTTGTGTCAGGAACTGGGGGGTAATTCTTTAGTTCCCTGTGACCTAATCCCGCTTGGCTTCTTCTGAAACAGCTCGATTATTGTTAAACAAAGTAATGATTGACAAATGATTGACATGCTGGATAGATAAGGATGCAATGATTGACATGCTGGATAGATAAGGATGCAATGAGTGACAGGTTAAGAATCAATGATTGACATGCTGGATAGATAAGGATGCAATGAGTGACAGGTTAAGAATCAATGATTAAGAGGATATGAATCAATGCTTGACAGGTCAGGAAACAATGATTGACTGACCTGGAAACAATGATTGATAGATGAGATAGGTTAGAAAACAGTGATTGACAGTCGAGAGAGGCTAGGAAATAATGATTGACAGATGGGACTGGTTAGAAAATAACAATTGACAGGCTTGTCAGGGTCGACACACACTTTTATCAGTCTACCAGCGCCCAGATTACCCACCTTCCCCTATATTTTCCTCATACGCAGTCATTATAAGTCATAAGAACTCAAAAGTACCCCCCCCCCTCCACATAATATTTCTGGGATTCCCATTCTCTTGTGTGAGGTTTTGCACAATAGAAAACGGATGTGACTCTCTCAATATTTAGACCTGATGTGATATATATATATATATATATATATATATATATATATATATATATATATATATATATATATATATGACAATGTCAGACCACGGAGGAAAAAATGAAACAGGAATTTCCTTAAGTACTTTCGTATATTAATACATCTTCAGAAGGAGTCTTCAGAAGGACTCCTTCTGAAGATGTATTAATATACGAAAGTACTTAAGGAAACTCCTGTTTCATTTTTTCCTCCGTGGTCTGACATTGTCACATTTTTAATCACGTGTTTATTTTCGTGATATACACACACACACATATATATATATATATATATATATATATATATATATATATATATATATATATATATATATATATATATATATATATATATATATATATATATATATATATATATGACTCTGTAGTTTAATTCTCGCCATTCATTAGCGAGCGGACATAAATCGAGGTAGCTTCTCTTCCTCTCTTAAGTTATGTGATAGGCGTAGGAGCAATGTGTTATCCTGGGGTTGAGTGTGCTGTGTTATGAATATGTTTTTGGCTATCCTGGGATGAATTCTCTGCTATGATATGAATTTGTGTTATCCTGGGGTGAGTTCTCTGCTATAATATATACTTATGTATAACTGATATACATAGTCTCTGACTGAAAATGCATATATATATATAATATTTGTAATTATGAAAGAGTGCATTGATATACACACGTGATCACCCCTCCTGTACGTCTTCCCCTTCCCCCCCTGACAGGGTACTGGCCCTTCGGCTTAGTCGGTTGCAACATCTACGTGACGTGCGACGTGCTGGCGTGCACCTCCAGCATCATGCACATGTGCACCATCTCGCTGGGGCGGTACCTAGGCATACGCAACCCGCTCAAGACCCGCAGCAGCAGTAAGAAGGTATAAATATATATATATATAGATCACTCTGCCCCAGACTCCTTTTTTTTACGGGCTATTCATGCCCGTGCCACCTCTTGGGTGGTTTAATCTTTATCAATCAATCAGTCAAAGTCATGCAGTCATTTTTCCCAATTTCAGATCACAGATTTTCCCCTTAAGCCTCAGTGCCCGTTCGATAATAATAGTAATTTGTATTATTATTAGGGAATTTTTCGTTTGTGTAACAATTATTTCACAAAGAAATCACATTAAGGTGATGTGTCACTGAGTGAATCGGCAGGAGCAATGAGGAATCTTCGAACGTGCACACTTTCCATTCCTCAAGCCCACGCCCTACACCACGACATGGTAACAACAATGCATTATGGGATTCAGCTGAATCCTCTAGGGTTCCTGAGGCTTCCAATGAAGCTCAGACAGGGGTTTCACGCATTGACCCCCTCCCTCCGCCATGGACTCTGATTGGGGTCCAGGAGCTGGAGGTAAACCTTTTATTCTCTCCAGGGCGTGTGCTTGGCAGTGCCAAGTGTGCGGGTTCGCATCCTCCTTATGACTCCTACTAATTTTCTCACAACGATTATTATTATTATTGTTAGTAGTAGTAGTAGTAATTATTATTATTATTATTGTTGTTGTTGTTGTTATACAAAGATATCACACTAACGTGAAATCAATTGGAGCAATTTGGAGATTCGAACCAGCGACGTGGGTAAGGTGTGCAGCTTAGAGTACCCAGGTCGCTGGTATTGATCCCAGCATTACTCCAATTGATTTACTAATTATTATAATTATTGTAATTATTATTTGGTTGCTGACACTTTTTTGAGAGGGAGAGGGAGGGAGGGAAAGAGCGAGCGTTTTTTTTTTTTTTTTTTTTGAGAGAGAGAACGTTATTTGCTGTAACGCTGAACTTACTGCAATTTTCAGCTAGACTGTCACAAATTCTCAGACAACATTGTGGAACACTGAGGTAATTCTAAGGTTTTGTAGATGCCAAGTTTGAGGGTACCAAATGCCCACTTCCAGCTCTCGAACCCCCACGAACCCCATGTACCACAGGTCAGAAATACCAATAACCAAGTTGCTGATCTGAAGTCCCTATAAGCTCAGGTTTCAAAGCCCAAGTTACGGGTTCTCAGATTCCCACCATTCCCTCCCTGCTTCAGCCTCCCGGGGCTCATGTCTGCCTGGGCCCGTGGTGCCCCGCGCCCCCGCCTCGCTTCCTGCTCCTCTGGTAATAGAAGTTCCTATCGTTTTTCCAATTTCATTTTCTTCGACTCTATTCTCAGTTATCTCTCTCTCTCTCTCTCTCTCTCTCTCTCTCTCTCTCTCTCTCTCTCTCTCTCTCTCTCTCTCTCTCTCTCTCTCCCTCGTCCTGCATTTGATCATAAAATACATAATCGCTTGCTGCAAATTTGGTTATCGCAAGGATTCAGCAGCCATATATTCAAGACACTGACACTTTTAATTCTATACCTGAAGGCAGGATAATGATTCGCACACCTGAATGACGCCTGCTTTCAGGGTGAGGGGAGTGATGGGTCTCAAGGGGTCGAGTACATATAGAACCTACTCCACATTGATCTTTGCTTCCAGATGCGCCATTGGTTAATTTGAGCGTAATAAAAAGTATTGATATTCATGACTAGTAATGCTTGCACATGCCCACGTGAACATTGCACCTAAAAGTCACACATACACCCGCTTTGAAACGTCAAATGTATTTAAAACAAAACAAGTTTTACACCTCAGTAAGTAATTATTTCAATATATTGAAAGTATATTGTAAGTCTTAATTTTTATACATCTTTAAATTTATTTTATCTTAATATTCGAGCCCCATCCTCCTAAAATGGAAGTGCGTATAGAAACTATTTAGTAGAAAGTCCCAATATGTAGTGATGGACCACCAGAAAGTTGACTTTTGTTTTATTGAATTTGGACAAACCGAAAACTTTTTTTTAAAACTGCAACATAAATATAAAATCTAGCTTAATCTCTCTTAATCAATTTTAGGCCTAATACACGCTAAGGCCTAATATAGTACATATATGTACTATACTAGGCCTAAGAATATTTATGTTTGGTTTTATTTTTATTTTTTTCTGAGCTATACAATCTGAAGTGGTTTGGTACAAACAAGTGCTTTACTGGTGATCCATATTGTTACTTCCCACCAAATACTTAATATAAGTACGGTCATTTTAGGAAGATGCGTTGTAGTATTCTAACAATTTTCAATGTAGAGATCACGAGTTTTTTTTTAAGATATTTTAACTGGTGAAACTTTACATAGGAAGTAGCACAATGTACAGTACATTAGAAGTTCAGTATATGCATATGTTTGAGCGGATTCAATCCATAATGAATGGTTTCAGGATTGTCGATGGAATATATTGCTTGAAACGTTGATTTTATCACGGATATCAATACAAATTTGCATTGAATTTGTTTGAGTTGATTACTGGAACAGCCTTTCTGAGGACTCACTGGAATAGTCATTCAGAAGACCCACTAGAACAATTTTAAAAGACCCACTAGAACAATTTTAAAAGACCCACTAGAAAATTATTTCTGAAGAACCCCTGAAATAGTATTTTAAAGACCACTGGAAACTTTTTGAAGACTAACTAGAAGTCTTTTCTATGACTTACTGGAACAGTCTTTCTAAAGATCCACTGGAGCAACCTTTTTAAAGTCCCACTGTCTTAAAAAAATTACATTAATTAAATTTTTACATAATTTACATAAATTAAAAAAAATGTAAATATGACTCAGTTATACCTGAAATGCTTTTTCGTGAATAATAATCATATAAACTTGTAATGGAATTGAATCGCCTGTTTATTCATTATATTGAGAATAGTTTAGCAGCCTCCATGTCTGTAACAATGTCACAGCTGAACGGAAACGGAGCGACGATTACGATTCCGTGGATCATGACGTGCGTCTGATTCTCTAACATCGTTCATCGGTGCGTTTGATTCTCTCGCATCGTTGATCGGTGCGTCTGATTCTCTCGCATCGTTGATCGGTGCGTCTGATTCTCTAACATCGTTGATAGCTAACGCTCTTTGCCCTCTTTCAGACTGTGGGCGTGAAGGTGGTGTTGGTGTGGCTGTTGGCCATGCTGGTGACCTCCCTCATCACCGTCTTGGGCATCATCGACACCACCAACATCATGCCCGCCGACTACGTCTGCACCATCAACAACCAGACCTTTTTCATCTTCGGGTCCCTGTGCGCCTTCTACATCCCCATGGTCATCATGGTGGTCAGCTACGCCCTCACTGTTCACCTGCTCCGCAAGAAGGCCAAATTCGCCGGGGACGCGCCGGCGGGCAAAGCGCGGACCATGGGCAGGTATCGCTCCGTTCGACGGAAACACCAGCAGACAACCCATTCCTTCGCCTTCACCCCGAGAACCTCGTACCGGGGGTCGTACTCCAACGGTCACGCCGGCCATTACGAGTTCTCCAACATTCACAAATGCGAGCAAGCGACCCAGACGCCGGAGTCTATCGCTCGTGAAACGAGAAACTTTAAGTTGAAAGCTCTACGCTTACAGCTCGTTGGAACCGCTGCGTGGCATCTCCGCTTTCTGCCGACGAGAAAAAGGGACGCCTTAGCCGCCAACGCCGTCGCTAACGAGCAGAAAGCTTCGAAAGTGCTCGGTCTAGTTTTCTTTGCCTTCGTCATATGTTGGACACCGTTTTTTATCCTCAACATATACTTCGCGGCGTGCCCGACCTGCCACGTGAATGACCACGTGGCCAACGTGTGTCTGTGGCTCGGCTACGTCTCCTCCACCATCAACCCCATCATCTATACTATCTTCAATCGCACCTTCAAGGCGGCGTTTATCAAAATCCTTAAGTGTGACTACAATTTTGACCACCGACACGTGAGATCGCATTCGATGTCGGACAATATGGCGGGCCCGTACGGGGGACCCACGCCGTCAGCCGTGGCCACACCTTGCTCCATTCGCACTCTCTCCACCTACGTCAAGAGCCCTAGTTACCAGCACGCTCTCACAAGCCCAGAACAAGAGCAGGAGCATCAGTGCTGACTCGTACAACAATCAGAGAGTCGTCACATGAGTGTTTACAACCCAGAGACAATCACATACATGTTGATTGCTCGATAGACGGAACAAACGCAGGATTTGAAACTCCTGCTTCACTGCCCGCTATTTAACGCAAACACTAAACTAGTTTACTTAAATCATAACCAAACAAGCGCACAAAATCAAATGGGACTTTATACATGTAGAGTATCTCCAAATGATCAGTCTCTAGTGTACAGAAGTCGGAAAGAACAGTAGTTCCCAACGTCTGTCAATTTATACGTAACCAAACAATGTGTATTTAAAACCATCTGCCTGAAAAAAAATACTTTTTTGTGTAAGAGATGCTATATAGGATTTATCCAATGTAAACATGTATATTACGTAGGCTAAAGGGGGAATGTTACTATGATGAATGTTGTAAGACAATAATATAGTTAAATTTCAGCACAAAAGAGCTCCCAATAACTAAACAAATTATGAGATAGCAGTTGTTTAATATATATATTTAAAACTCGTATAAACTACCTCTTACGATCGCCACCGAGTACATTAGAGCTTGTTGTTATGTCTGAAGGTTGGGTGATTATTCCTGACGTTTGCCTAAACATAAAATCTGGAAAATAAGGCCAGTTAGTTATCTCGGAGGCTTTGTGATGATGATAACTGAGAATGGTTTGGGGGATCATGACTACCGGTACTCTTTGTAAGCTTGTGATTTTGATCCAGTTATTAATGGTTCTATGAACATGATTTACTAAAAGCAGGCCTGTTATCATGACTCACTGATAGTGACCGTGTTTTCACAACCAATGATATTGATTAACCTGAGAACGTTCATCGCTGATCGTCTCCTGATTGTGAATATAACTTTCTGATAGTGAACTTATGATCACAACCCGATAGTGTACTCCTTGTTGTTACAGGAACCTAAGGATAAAGCTATATCCAGAAGGCCTTTTGACTACGCAAAGCACCGCTCATCTACATTTAAACAATCACGTGATTGTCCAATCAAAACAAATCCCATTTAAATGTGCTGTCTCGTGTTCGAGCCTTTGTACATATATATTGTTAGAACCTATTTTTATATCTCCCTTCTTAAATCCGTTCATTCAATTGTAAACTTCAGTCATATCTCCTCTTGCTCTTCAGCCATTTCATGTAATGTAAATTGAGTCTCCATAATCTCTCTTCATACGACAGATTCCAAATTCCCATGATTAACTTACCCATCTTCTCTGAATAATCTTACGAGAATTTACATTAATTTTATAGTACGGTGCTCAAAACTTTGCTGCATAATCCAAGTCCGGATAAAGTTGAAAGTGAGTTTTTGACTAATATTTCTGGATATGAATCCTAGCACTCTATTGGCCTTATTTCTAAAATTTATGCATTGACTTCTTGGGTTTCAGAATCTTACTAATAATAACTCACATTCCTTCTCACAATCTGATTTCACAATTTCACTTTTGTGTAGTGGATATCTGGCACCTGTGCTTTATTTTCTTATGTAAGAACCCTCCACTTATCAGCACTGAATCAAATTTGATTATTTTCAGTCCATTTTGGAAAAGCGTGTCTTTGTTCTCCTGTTACTGAATCTTCGTCTGTATTCGTTTCAGTGTCATCCCCAGATTTACAAATGTTGATGTTCGTTTCTGTATCTAAACAATTTATTCTGACCGTCTCTGCAATGACTTCCCCTGAAACAGTTTTAAGAGAAGTTTCTCTGATTCCCTCCGTTTCTACTGTCCTTATCAGTCTCTCATATGAAGCGGTAATAAAATCTTTACAAAACTCTATTATAACTTAAGTATACAATTTAGGTCCTGCCTCGTATGAGCCAGTAAGTTTTCATTAGTTTATTCATTATTCTTATGTTCTTATTGAGTTTCTTAATTACACTATGTGATGTCAATAACAAACACAAATTACAATACAGTGTCATCTCTAAACATAGGCAAACACACTGAATATGATGATTGTAGTTTATATTTTTGTTAGCGTCTTGACTCTTCAAACAAAATATTCAGGTGTAAACACTGGCAAAAGGGCCTGACAGCTGAGAGGACAGCGCTAAGGATTCGTAGTCCTGAGGTTCCGAGTTCGATCCTCGGAGGAGGCGGAAACAAATGGGCAAAGTTTCTTTCGCCCTGATGGGCCTGTTCAGTTAGCAGTAAATAGGTACCTGAGAGTTAAGCAGCTGCTACGGGCTGCTTCCTGAGGGTGTGTAAGAAAAAGGAGGCCAGGTCGAGGACTGGGCCGCGGGGACTCTAAGCTCCGAAATCATCTCAAGATGGTGGGTTTGTTAACATAACTTGCTGAAGGGGAACTTTTTGTGTTTCATAATTCACTGATAGTGAGCTTTTGAGCAGAACTCATTAATGATGAGCTCGTGAGCTTGACGCACTGTTCTGGTGTATATCTAGTAGGGTGTGTACTATTTTAGGAAACGAGGAGACAGCTGCTGCTGCTGCTGCTGCTGCTTCTCTCTCTCTCTCTCTCTCTCTCTCTCTCTCTCTCTCTCTCTCTCTCTCTCTCTCTCTCTCTCTCTCTCTCTCTCTCTCTCTCTCTCTCTCTCTCTCTCTCCCTTCCGCCCTTCCTCGCTTCCACACTCTAACGTACAAACTAATTTGACAAGCAGCTGTTGCATAATGTAATCTCTACCGTTTCATTTCCCCCTTGTCGACGGTGACATTCCTGAAGGAGATAATCAGTGGCAGGGGGCGGCAGTTCCCGCAGACCAACAGCCTCCCGGGGGGCTTTTCCTCTCCAGATGTGCCAGTTCATTCTCTTCTCGCTGCCTGTAAGGGACCTTCAGCCCCCCATCCAATTATCATTGGATATCTGAGCAAAAATGTCAACTGTCATGGTTGATTAAGAGGTCATTCAACTATGAAATTGAACATATTTCGACCCAGAGGTCAACTGACGCATCACAAAAAAAGTGGTACCTTCATAAAAATGTGACTCTACTGTGTATTGGTATTTATTGGATTAAAAAAAATATATATATATATATATCACAGTGATTAAAAAGATTTATTGTTATTATTTTGTATTTGTTTCAGTGATGCCAGCTGAGCCGTGGGGATAGTCAGGTATACAACGAAAATAGAATGAAGGAATAAAAGGTTTTGTTTGTTTTTGTTATTTTTGACTGGATGAAGACTGTACAACGGCTGTTTGGACAATGATGTTTTAGCAAACACTCTCTTGACCGACGCGTCGAACTAACCTTCGCTACCCGACCCTCGTTGACCGACACCCCCTTCCCCCTCCCTGATTGACACTTTGAGCGAACCCTCGATCGTTAACCCAGCCGCCAAACACCCTGTTTATGCAGCCCGTCCTCCAAACAAAGATCCAAAGGTGATTCCATGCACCCGCCAAACCCCCTGTTTATGAATGAAAAGTGGTTTACACACGACTCACAACTGCTGACGTTCGAACATATCCGGAACAAGTGTTTCACTGACGAATTTTGTTCGAATCACAACGCTATAAATGCTTCACCCACGTACTACAAATACAAATAATCGCCAACAGAACCTAAACACCTAACCTAACCTAACCTAACCTATGCACAATATGCTAATATATTATAATATTAATTTATACTTGAGAAAATTCCCGTTTTGAATGAACAGCATATTAAAATTTATGAATGCGTCTGTGGGGTCGACCGCTAGATGTAATGGACTTGAGTCGAGGACGGGTTGGTTTATGAAGGAAAAATTGTTTACACACGACTCACAACTGATGATCTTCGAACATTTCTCGAAAAGTGCTTCGCCGACGACCTCTGTTCGAAACACAATGCTGTAAATGCCTCATCCACGAACTTCAAATACAAATAATTGCCTACAGAACCTCAACACCTAACCTAACCTACGCCTAAATATACACAGAACTTCAGTGAATAATAATATTAATGTAAATGTGAGAATAAACCTATTTCTATAAAACATTAGATTAAAATTGATGAAGGTGGTGTTTAGGGAGGGGGGGGGGAGGGCCGCTGTTTCATCGCACCTGGGCTGAAGAGCTGGTTGTTTTTTCAAGCAAACCCTCACTCGTCGATAGACACGTCGAATCCCAGCCTTCACAGATAGGCACACGACTAACGGACTCACTCACTGACTCGCTGACTCACTGACTCACTCACTGACTCACTCACTGACTCACTCACTGACTCACTCACTGACTCACTCACTGACTCACGGTGCTCGAGGTCGCAATCGATATGCGCAATTTTTTGGTGGGTAATAACAGACATTGTGTTAAGACACGTGCCAGTGAATATTTAGTGCAGTAGTTAAAACCCTTCCCAGGAGGAAGGAGGTCGAGACAGTGGTAACCTTCACAGTTGCCGCAGTTACAGAATCGACATGAGAATGGTTCAGGACGGACCGAAACGTCGTCGTCCCTTCACCTTCTAGTGTGTGGTCTGGTCAACTTACTTTAGCCACGTTATTGTGACTCATCGCCTGCAACCTTCACAGTGTTTTCAACCTAATTGCCAGACTTGTAAGGTGTCACGTGAAATGCCGATAATTACAAGCGGGAGGAAAATGGAAGACTGGGTAATTATAAATAAGAAATAAGAAAGAATATAATTATATGTGAAGAAACAAAGAAGTGAAAAGGGCAAGAGAGGTAATTTAACAGGCAGACGGAACGCCGCTAATGACCTTGTTGTGTGGTGGGATCGAACGCCAGTATCGGGTAAGCTTCTCAAAATTCTTCATTTGTGTGCAAAATCATATCTACAGTAACTGCTATCTGAAAGATGTGTAATTAGAGTTTATCCAGTTTAAAGATATCGAGTATGTGGCTAATTTCATATAATGAACAGACGACTGAGAACCAACCGAGCCATAGATATGTTAGAGTGGTGTGTGTGTGTGTGTGTGTGTGTGTGTGTGTGTGTGTGTGTGTGTGTGTGTGTGTGTGTATTCACCACTTGTGCTTGCGGGGGTTGAGCTCTGCTCTTTCGGCCCGCCTCTCAACTGTCAATCAATCAATCAATCAATCAACTGATCCCCCCCCCCCACACACACATACACCCACACACAGGAAGCAGCCCGTAGCAGCTATCTAACTCCCAGGTACCTATTTACTGCTAGGTGAACAGTATGTGTGTGTGTGTGTTCTGTAAAGATATGAATCGGTTCCCAATTGCCAAATTACTGTGAACTTGAAGTTTTGTGGAACGACCCATTTCCTTTCCATCTGAGATGGTCATCCCATAATTCTTTGCACTGAAACCCTCGGTTTTCTGAGAAGGTCGAGGATTAAAAGGTCATTCATTTATTATTCATTGATATCAGCATACACAAAACATATGAATATCATACATCTTATCAACTATGAATAATTGTTGAGGAAATATCAAGATTCGTAAATATCAACTGAGATTCGTAGTTAATATTGAAGAGTTCTTAGCCCTCTTTTCCATTACTGTGAAGGTTGGTTCAATGCTTAGACAGTCATTGGACGTGAATTCTCTTATTGTATTAGTTGACAACAAATTTGTATCGTGTGGGACGGTAACCAACTACGTGTGGGACGGTAACCAACTACGTGTGGGACGGTAACCAACTACGTGTGGGACGGTAACCAACTACCCGACCTCACAACAACAGTCTGAACAGGTGTGGCCAAGTATCGAGAAAACTGTAGTAGAGGGTAGTCGAGGGTATGAGGCCAAAAATAAGGGGGAAATCAGACCAAGTAGAGCTGTGTGGACCAATATCATAGAGGGGTAATGTGGCCGAGTAGTAAGGAATTATATGCACAAGTAAAATCAATTTAACCCAGTAGCAATTTCTGACTCAAAAATTGGACGTTACGGATATGTATTGCAAGCTTGTGAAACATAACTAATTTTGTTTAATTCGTGTGTTACAAAGATAAATAATTATTCATAAATGTATGATACAAAAATTCTAAATGAATATTAGCAACTATAAACTATATAGGAACTATAAACAGGAACTATAAACTTCCTGTCACTTTAAGTTCACACTCTAAATGGGAGGGAAATTGAAATAAAGTTAATTAAGGTATAAATACACACAAAGGGATGAGGTAGCTCAAGCTATTCTCGCCGGGAGGAAGGATGGGAACTCTAGTGTCCTTCTCTCGTTCTAGTGACGATAATAAGGACAAGAAAACCACACGTCTGTAATATCTCTACCAGAAAGTAAATAGAAGCCATATGATGGGATCGAACCTGCGCACCTGAATTCCTCAGGAATACGCTCTACCGACTGGACCAATGACGGTTTTAATATAAACTCAAAAAACATATTAATAACAAAAAGGGTATTTATAAATAACTTGGCTTTTTAGGCACTAGAGGATCAAACAATTTGCTCCAGGTTACCAGTATTTTCATATCATTCCCAAGCTCTGTATTAATGCGTATGAATGTATATGTGTATTCAAATTGTGTATTTATAATGTAGCTTTGTACATGCAAATAATAGGGGTAGTGTGTACATACATGCAATAATGTACCTGTGTACATATATATATATATATATATATATATATATATATATATATATATATATATATATATATATATATATATATATATATATATAATATATATATATATATATATATATATATTCCATCGTTATAATGTACATACTATACTAGAACTATGTACATACAATACAGGAATTATGAACATACAAATATATTTACTGTATAATGGATGTAAACACTATAGTCTTCAATTTATAGAATCTATTTATTGATGTCTCAGAAGACGATAATATGTATGTGTGTATTCTTGAAGTGTTTTGTAAATTTGTAGGTGAAGGAAGTATACATATTATATGTGTACGTTGTATGTTTTACCAACTTGTATTATCCAGGACTTGTAGTCTCTGACTTAGGATTATTATTTGTAAATAATGCATTTTTACCCTTGTATATATTTCATGGATTAGGATTTATCAGTCTGTCTTTAATCTCTACCTTTGCTGATGTATAAATGGACAAATTAATAAACAGATGAAAGGTCTTTTTAGATAACAAGATTAAATTAAGATCTTTTATGATAGATGGATTTTTTTTTTATTCTGTACAAGTAACACAGAAATCACGAATTTACTTTACATTTATGAAAGAACTCTTTGTACATTGCAAGTGCTACAGTGTACCTTTGCTAGGCAACTTTGCTAGATGCCACTGTCTGAGAGGACCACTTCGCCAGGAGCCACAATGAGCCAGTTGCAACTATGGCACCATAATCTTGTGAGCTTCTTGCAGATAGTTGCAGCTAGGAAGCACGAGCTAGTTGCTGAATATCTATTTTTGTTTTTTTTTGTTTTTACCCCTTTTTAGAGAAGAGGTTCGTGACGGTCTCTCGCTGTGTGCTTCGGTAAGGCTCATTGTACACGTGTTGTGGTAAGGGGAGATGAGCCTTACAGACACACATGCACACACCTGGGGCCAGATTAACGAAGCAGTTACGCAAGCACTTACGAACGTGTACATCTTTCCTCAATCTTTGGCGGCTTTGTTTAGAATTATTAAACAGTTAATGAGCTCTGAAGCACCAGGAGGCTGTTTATGGCAATAACAACAGTTGATTGGGAAGTTTTCATGCTTGTAAACTGTTTAATAAATGTAACCAAAGCCATCAAAGATTGAGGAAAGATGTACAGGTTCGTAAGTACTTGCGTAACTGCTTCGTGAATCTGGCCCGTGGCGCTACAGCTGCCCCCTCCCCACAGAACTGGCTCCCGTTTTCTTATATTTAGTGTCTCAACTATGGTGATTGAGGAGTTAACAGGTTAACATGCCACATAAACCAGCTAGCATACTTCGCTGCATACCACACCAACCGCATACACACCGCATACCACATCAACCACGTACACACCGCATATCACATCATCTAGATATATATATATAGCATACCTCGCCACATACTGTATGAACCGGTGTAGAATGCGATGTATTATCCTCATACTGTAATATGGCGTATGTATACAGTTCAGAATCCTTATATAGACTAGAGGATGACTCTATTTAACGCACAGAATTGTAATAGGGTTAACTGTTCATGTTAAATGTTACAAATAACATTCGGATTGTAATTACAAAACAAAAGGGGGAGGGCCACACCACATCCTTCACCCCCACACACCACATCCGTCACCCCCACACCACATCCTTCACCCCCACACAACACATCCTTCACCCCCACACACCACATCCTTCACCCCCACACAACACATCCTTCACCCCCACACAACACATCCTTCACCCCCACACACCACATCCTTCACCCCCACACAACACATCCTTCACCCCCACACACCACATCCTTCACCCCCACACCACATCCTTCACCCCCACACCACATCCTTCGCCCCCACACCACATCCTTCACCCCCACACAACACATCCTTCACCCCCACACAACACATCCTTCACCCCCACACAACACATCCTTCACCCCCACACCACATCCTTCACCCCCACACAACACATCCTTCACCCCCACACCACATCCTTCACCCCCCCACACCACATCCTTCACCCCCACACAACACATCCTTCACCCCCACACCACATCCTTCACCCCCCCCACACCATATCCTTTACCCCCCACACCACATCCTTCACCCCCACACAACACATCCTTCACCCCCCCACACCACATCCTTCACCCCCCTACACCACATCCTTCACCCCCACACCACATCCTTCACCCCCCCCACACCACATCCTTCACCCCCACACCACACATCCTTCACCCCCACACACCACATCCTTCACCCCCCACACCACATCCTTCACCCCCACACAACACACCCTTCACCCCCACACCACATCCTTCACCCCCAGACCACATCCTTCACCCCCCACAACACATCCTTCACCCCCCACAACACATCCTTCACCCCCACACCACATCCTTCACCCCCACAACACATCCTTCACCCCCACAACACATCCTTCACCTCCACACATCCTTCACCCCCACACATCCTTCACCCCCACAACACATCCTTCACCCCCACACCACATCCTTCACCCCCACACCACATCCTTCACCCCCACAACACATCCTTCACCCCCCACAACACATCCTTCACCTCCACACATCCTTCACCCTCACAACACATCCTTCACCCCACACATCCTTCACCCCACACATCCTTCACCTCCACACATCCTTCACCCCCACAACACATCCTTCACCCCCCACACCACATCCTTCACCCCCACAACACATCCTTCACCTCCACACATCCTTCACCCCCACAACACATCCTTCACCTCCACACATCCTTCACCCCCACAACACATCCTTCACCCCCCACACCACATCCTTCACCCCCACAACACATCCTTCACCCCCACAACACATCCTTCACCTCCACACAACCTTCACCCCCACAACACATCCTTCACCCCCCACACCACATCCTTCACCCCCCACAACACATCCTTCACCCCCCACAACACATCCTTCACCCCCCACAACACATCCTTCACCCCCCACAACACATCCTTCACCCCCCACAACACATCCTTCACCCCCACACATCCTTCACCCCCACACATCCTTCACCCCCACAACACATCCTTCACCCCCACACATCCTTCACTCCCACAACACATCCTTCACCCCCACACATCCTTCACCCCCACAACACATCCTTCACCCCCCACACCACATCCTTCACCCCCACAACACATCCTTCACCCCCCACAACACATCCTTCACCCCCACATCACACATCCTTCACCCCCCACATCACATCCTTCACCCCCACATCACACATCCTTCACCCCCACATCACACATCCTTCACCTCCACATCACACATCCTTCACCCCCACATCACACATCCTTCACCCCCACATCACACATCCTTCACCCCCACATCACACATCCTTCACCCCCACATCACACATCCTTCACCCCCACATCACACATCCTTCACCCCCACAACACATCCTTCACCCCCACAACACATCCTTCACCCCCCACACCACATCCTTCACCCCCCACAACACATCCTTCACCCCCCACAACACATCCTTCACCCCCCACAACACATCCTTCACCCCCACAACACATCCTTCACCCCCACAACACATCACTGCTAGTTGGTAAGCTATTATGACCGTTACTGACCTAATGTGAAGGGGTTCAACAATGGGCATATATTAGGTCACAGTGGTGACCTAATATATGCCCCATTAGTGACCTCATATACTCGTTAGTGACCCAATGCGGTTGTTGTTGGCGTAATGTAAACTTTGGTGACTTATAGTGACCTAATATGACCTTTAATGACCTAAAAGGGCCTTTAATGACCTAAAAGGACCTTTTGGTGGCCCTAATATAACTGCTGGTGACCTAATATGACCATTGGTTACTTTTAGTAACCTAATATGACCTTTAGTGACTTGATATGACCTTTGGTGACCTAATATGACAGTGACCTAAAATGGACTAACGTGATTCTTGTTGACCTTAAGTGGCCTAGTATGAGCGTTAGTGACCTAATGTGACCGTTGATGACCTAATGTGACCGTTGATGACCTAATGTGACCGTTGATGACCTAATGTGACCGTTGATGACCTAATAAGACCGAATATGATCGTTAGTCATCTAAAATATCCATGAGATCTTTGCCATCTAACTCAACCATTGGACGAGTCTGTGAGGTTTGACCAAGTATTATCTCCTGCTCCCTTAACCTGCCCGGTATCAACAGTTTATTACACCCAAGAGGTGCCTCTTATTTTGAAAACTTGCTAGTTTTATATTGTGTGTTTAGAAGAGCGGATCTCACTTCATCTCACGTGAACTTGTACAAATTACCTCTAACCTACACCTCTAATACACAGATGCGTGATTGTGCTATTAATTTAATATACATACATGTATGTATATATGTAAATACAGGTATGAAGATTCATTGATGACAATGTACATTGTAGATGCTGTGGGTTAGGCTGGCGGCCATCCAGGGAACATTTTGGCCAGGTCGGCGGCCATCTATGGAACATTTTGGCCAGGTCGGGGGACATCCAGGGAGCATTTTGGCCAGGCCGGCGGCCATCCAGGGAGCTCTACAGTCGGGTTGATGACCAGTGCTGTGGCCAGGCCAATGGCCATCCAAAAAACTTCCCGGAGAGGGAGTCAGTGTCTTCTTTTTTCTCTCAGATGTAATCGGTCCATTGAGATGCTGCTGAGCTGACCTTGAGCTCTGTGATAGAGCTTTCATGGTGTTCAGCACTAGCCAGGTGCATATGGTCGGTGCCTGCCTGGCCTAGTACCTACCTGGATGGCCTGCCTGGCCTAGTACCTACCTGGATGGCCTGCCGGGCCTAGTACCTACCTGGATGGCCTGCCTGGCCTAGTACCTACCTGGATGGCCTGCCGGGCCTAGTACCTACCTGGATGGCCTGCCGGGCCTAGTACCTACCTGGATGGCCTGCCGGGCCTAGTACCTACCTGGATGGCCTGCCGGGCCTAGTACCTACCTGGATGGCCTGCCGGGTCTATACCTACCTTGTCAGCCTACCTAACCTACCTACCTATGTGACCTACCCGGTCTATTGGAGTCAGGCAAAGCCTCCCACCAATAGACTATACATATGTATGTTTATGTTCGTATTACCAGGCATCATCGTGGCCATACAGGCCGGATACATCTGTATCAGTCTTTGTAATAAAGGAATAAGAAATGCAGTTGTATAACTCTCTTGTCCTGTACACGATGGGTACGCGTTGAGATGCTCTGACGAGACTCCCGCATGCATGTCTGGTAAAATTTTGATTGCTGCCGCCGGAGGCGGCTAGTTTATTGTGCACCCCATACTCACCCTGTGAGCGGTAGCGCAAAAAGCATTACAGAGGCCACAAAAAGTCATTATCAGACCTCATCTTAGATTATTACATAAACAATTTCATCTATCCTTCACACCTTATAGTTTCATGTCAGCTAGTTACAGAGAATATTCTATTTCAAGAGCTATATATTTACAGTAAATCATTACACATTAATGGTAGGTCTTATCGATAATACATAATTGTTTGACCAATGGAGATATTACAGTCTCATTGGGGAGCTGCTGTTTATTATTAGTCTTCACAATACAAGAGTTTCTTAATCTCGTATGTCATTTATCTACTGGAAGCGTGATATGGATACAGTGCAAGGATTTCAGGTATTTTATCCTTGGTAATAAGATAGGTTGCCATATCATACAGAGTGAGCTTAGATTTATCTCTAAATGGCTCAATTTTACTACAATGCAAGAAATAGTGTTCGAGTGTGTGTCCCTGCCTTTATCCACGCACATTACACTTTACTTCATCTAGATCCTTATACAAGCCGAACTGCCAGAGATACTGGTAGCCAAGTCTTATTCGAGCTGTGACAACATCTGTTAGTCTACTGACTTTGTTACTTGCCCCATACACATGTTTTACTTCACACATTTCATTGTGATAAACCTACTTTCTTCAAATCCATCAAAGAATTCTCGTCTAATGACACTTTTAAGGGACCTATTTGATAACTCAAGAGTCCGTTCAATACTCTTTATTTACTGCAGCCTTAGCAAGGGCGTCAACTTTGTCATGTTCCTGCATGCCAATGTGAGAAGGAATCCACAACATTTTTATATTTACCCTCTTGCTAAGTATTCTTATATATCTACGTTTAGCTTCTAAGACAAGCACGTTATTACTTGATTGCAAACTGTTTATTGTTAGTAGTGAGGAAAGGGAGTCGGAAATAATTAAGCTGTCTACTTCACTGTTGTCAATAATTTCGAGTGCTACCAGTATTGCTACCAACTTGGCTTGCATTGTGGACGCCCAGTTACTAATTCTTGTAAACTTCATCTCCTCATGTCCGGGCTTAACCTGAGTTATGATGGTCCACCAGGGTGTTGCTGGCAGCGGCCCACTACAGCCTGGCTGGTCCCGCACTTCCTGCTGCAACTCGTATAAAATGCTTTTGGTTGTGAACATGTCCGCTTTTGTTCAGCCACATCAGCGGTACTTTGCACACAGTGGAAGGATATACCTGACTCCTCCTCCTTCTCTGGGGCCGTAGATGGGAAGTGAAGTCGTAATTTCAATCCCAAAAGAAACATTGAAGAGGGACTTGTTCCTATTCAGTGGCACCTTACCCTGATGTTTAGAGACAGGACCGAGTGGCTGTAAGGTCTGCTGATGGGGTGACCGAGGTAATACAAGCATTATCCTCGAAGTATATAACCGTTCCAATCAGATGACACACACAACTAATCAACCACGTCAATATCCTATATAAATATTCACTCTATATTAATCCCTCGCCTCTGTAACCCTTTCCGCCACCGCCCATGGGGTGGGTATGGGGTGCATAATAAAGCAATGCAGGTTACCCCCGAACAAGGTGCCGGAGGTCGTGAGGAAGTCGTCCAAGGTGCCGGAGGTCGTGAGGAAGTCGTCCAAGGTGCCGGAGGTCGTGAGGAAGTCGTCCAAGGTGCCGGAGGTCGTGAGGAAGTCGTCCAAGGTGCCGGAGGTCGTGAGGAAGTCGTCCAAGGTGCCGGAGGTCGTGAGGAAGTCGTCCAAGGTGCCGGAGGTCGTGAGGAAGTCGTCCAAGGTGCCGGAGGTCGTCCAAGGTATTGGCTTGTGTTTGAGGACTGTAAGCACTCGAGAGTGTTAATGGCCCTATAGTCCTTGACTGTGGAGGCGTCGAGAGCTTTATTAACTGATTGAGTCGCTCGTCGCGGGGTACACGCGAAAGATCTTAGCATTATAGAAGACATTAATTAGGGTGAGTATCCTTAGCTAAGTTAAACGTATTCATCATGGGCTTTCGGGCTCTCCAAAGATGGTCAAACAATATGGAGTTTAGTGGTTATCTGGTTGTTTGAGAGATTCAACAGTCGTATGCAGCCCGTCCTCCTGTGTGGATGGTATTTTTTGTAGCTGTGTGCACCATAGTACAAATATTAACGTACTAAGTATTTAGATAGTAGGGTTTTGTATTATTCACTTTATAGAGTCCGAAAAAAATGAAGCTAAAAAACTAACTTAAATATTCCTAGACCAAGTATAGCACCAAGTATAATAATATTATATTAGGAACATGAATGATTGAATTATGTTAGTTTAGCTTTGGTTAGGTTAGGTAAGGTAGGGTAGGTTTGGTTTGGTCATATTTCTACGTAAATTTTAACTCAAACTAAACAAAAAAGGAACTCTTATATTATGATAATGGATAGTTTTATCATTTCATAAAGAAAAAAAATCTGAAAAATATATAACTTCACGAAAACTTGGCTTATTAGGCAGATCGGGTCTTGCATATTAGGTCGAGTAGTGGAGAACTACCCCCAGAGTGTATGTTGATTATATATAAAATTTGGATTGTGTACCAGATAAGTACTCGCCTATTTGTACTCACCTATTTGTGCTTGCGGGGGTTGAGCTTTGGCTCTTTGGTCCCGCCTCTCAACTGTCAATCAACTGGTGTACAGATTCCTGAGCCTACTGGGCTCTATCATATCTACATTTAAAACTGTGTATGGAGTCAGCCTCCACCACATCACTGCCTAATGCATTCCATCCGTTAACTACTCTGACACTGAAAAAGTTCCTTCTAACGTCTCTGTGGCTCATGTGAGTACTCAGTTTCCACCTGTGTCCCCTTGTTCGCGTCCCAAGTGTGTGTGTGTGTGTGTGTGTGTATTTAGAAAAGCATTTTTAAAGTTGAAAGAACTTCTAAAATTTATTATTCTAAATGTCGTAATGTTGTCCTCCTCCTGGGCATCATAAGACATAAATATGACCCATAATTGGCAGGCCCTGGAGTAGCGAATTATGAACTATCTGACCCCCGTGCCAAACAAGAGTCGTTATCTTCAAGTCCATAAATTGATATCTAAGGAATCACTTCAGTAAATCTTAGCGTTGCAGTCCTCTCGTCCTCGCCATTATATATGGTCAAATAACAAGTCAAAAGGTACAGGGAAGAAGAAGAAGAATGAGGATTAATGAAATTAAAAGATTTTGCTTTTCTCTTAAGACGTCTAGGCCTATGCTAGGCCTATAGATCTTCCAATTGCTCTTGTTAACTCAGCTGGATGGCACATGCAGCTTGTCCTCAACAGGGGAGATTCATAAAAAACGGGTGATGTGAAAGAAAGCACCGAACGTCAGGCCCAAGAGGCAGACTCGTCTATTTCTCATTAGCCGCCGCGTCACCCGTCAGCTACCAGTAAGGCATAAGTTAATTGCCTCGGCTCACATTCATGTCGTGTGTGAGTGTGTGTGTGTGAGTGTGAGTGTGTGTGTGTGTGTGTGTGTGTGTGTGTGTGTGTGTGTGTGTGTGTGTGTGTGAGTGTGTGTGTGTGTGTGTGTGTGTGTGTGTGTGTGTGTGTGTGTGTGTGGGGTGGAGTATGGTCTAGCTCTAGAGCCCCACCTCTGACTACTACTATCATTACTAATACTATTATCATTGGGTACTGCAACAACAGAGGTTAAGTCACACACTCCTGGTGTGTCTAGGGGGGGGTGGGGGAGGGGGTCGCATAGTTTTAAAACACGTGCGGGGGGAAAAAAAACTTAATTTCTGAAAAAAAGGCGGACCCTCGACCCTCCACCGGGGACTGGCTGGACCCATTTCCTCGGCTAATGAGTCGTTGGGCTGTTTTCGTCTGGATAACGACCCGGCCTCCCAGAGGGGCCCATGCACCGGCTTGTGTTATCTTCCATCCCGCAGATATCCATTATCAAGCCGCATTTATAATGGAAATTTATGAATTCTTTCACGAACTTTTTTCTGAAGAATTTATGCTTTGACTCGTTGGTATTTCATTTCGTTTTGGTTTTTGTGTAGTAATAGTTTTAATATAAATAATGCTTGTTTCTATTGAAGCGAAGAATAGTTAGATGAACAAGAATGTCTATTTTGGTCCCTTCAGGGCGATCTCTTTCATTAGTCTTGTAGAACAGTGGACTTCGTTTCAGACTTACAATCGGGGTTTCCAGGTTCGATTCCCGGGCGGGACAGAAATAATAATAATATTGTATTAATACAACATGCACACGTAGGCTATATATTAAATAAAGCAACTAACACGCAAGGCGTCTCGGGTACAATTCCTTTCACCTGATGCAGCTGTTCGCCTAACAGTAAATAGGTATCTTGGAGTTAGTCAGGTGTGGGTGTGGGGTGTATCCTGGCGATGTGTGGGTGCCTTGTGAGAGACATGTATGTAGTAGCTATTTACAGATAAAATTTGGTACATTAGATAAATGACGGTTAAAGACGGGGTTCAAGAGCAAACAGCTCGGTCCTGTAGACACACACACACGCACACGCACACGCACACGCACACGCACACACACACACACACACACACACACACACACACACACACACACACACACACACACTCTATTCATAATTTTAAAACTAGGTATGATAGGGAAATGGGACAGGAGTCATTGCTGTAAACAACCGATGACTGGAAAGGCGGGATCCAAGAGACAATGCTCGATCCTGCAAGCACAAATAGGTGAGTACACACACACACAGGCTACTATAAAAAAAAACTTTTTTTTTTTTTTGCGGAGAAATTCCTGTACGAGCCCTAAGCCTCTGGCTGGCCCACTCAGTGTTGCTTGTTTCTGTTTTACTTAGGCGGAGTATGAGTATTTATGAGTCGTATTGTCACTTCAGTAAGACTTTGCCCCATGTGTTTAATAACTTCTTTTGCTCTGTTGAATCTAAGTTGAAATCTTAATGTGTTTGTAACTGTGCACTCTGTAAGATAATGTTCCAGTGCAGGCGATGAGTCACAATAACGTGGCTAACGTAAGTTGACCAGACCACACACTAGAAGGTGAAGGGACGACGACGTTTCGGTCCGTCCTGGACCATTCTCAAATCGATTGTGGTCTGTCGGGCATTTCTCCACAGTGCTGACATTTCCTCTCATCTTCCGGAACCTGTAAACCTATTTCCCATGCTCATGGGTATCCAAGCCTGATGGATAAAGTAAGTATACTTCTGTTGCTCTACTGCTTCCTTTCATCAAACTAAGTGGTTCGTAGTTGGTTGAATTCTTGTACCAACCCGCCAGATCCTGATATTGCAACTGCTGTGTTGTGGTCACTGTACATCATCTGCATTGCTCTATTTCTAATTACTTTCTTAATCTGTGATAGACTCTGTGGTATATAAATGTCTACATTTCTTCGCTTAGTTGCAAGTTTTACAGCTTCGTCTGCAATGTCATTTCCTATTATTTCCACATGACTTGGCACCCAGTTGTTTAATACCCGACGGTCCTGACGTTTGAGTGTTTGCATTAATGATATGACATTTGTGATCAGATGGATGTTGTCATGTATGTGTTCTTGTTGTCTAAGATTTCAATGGCGGTTCTTGAATCTGTATGTATGATAACATGTTGTCGGTGTTCAGCAAGAGCAGGTTCCAAAGCCTTTTGAATGGCTAGCATCTCTGTTTGTAAAGTTGAACACCCGTTTGAGAGTCTCCAACTATTTACAGAGTTTCTTGTCTTAACTGCAGCTCCGGTTTCTTGTCCCTGCTGGTCTACTGATCCATCTGTGAAGTAAGTGAAGCTGTCGGATGCCAAGTTTGCTTCTATTTGCATCTGTGCAATGTTACGTAGCAGATGAGGATTAATCTGGTTCTTTTTCCCCTCAAGGACCATATTCTTAAAGTCGACAACATTGTGTGAACAGATGGGTCTCTTTAATTCTTCAAAGATGATGAGCAAGTAATAGACCTTCAAAGTCTTTATCGTGTATGTTGGGCACGAAGATTGTTGTGGAAAATATGCATTGCTTACCTATTGTTATTATTTTTGTTGTTAACAGAAAGATGTAGGATGATTTCTTTGTCTTGACTGAAATATGAGGCATTTGAAATGCGTTTTTTGTGATATATTTGGCAATGTGCTTTTGGGATATATTTGTTTTAGGGGACACATCCTGGGAAGGGTCAGTAGTTTGACCTCGGGGGTGCCTCGATGTGCACCTCCTAAAGTGCACATATCAGTAGGAGTGTTGAGACACTGATGTTAATACTAAGAATATAGAAACCACAAATGCGTTATGTGGGCATTCACCTGCCCCCCACATGCCCGTTTGTGAATAGGCTATGCCCACACGACGAATAAAGACTTCGATTGATGGATTGATGAAGATCCAAGAGGTGGTACGGGCATGAATAGCCCGTAAGTGGTAGATTTTTCGGAGTGACTGTGATCTTTGGTCGTAAAAGGATATACTGTGTGCTGTGCTCGCATTTAAATCGCCAGTCCTTACTATGTGGCTGCTATCGCGGGGGAGGATACTGTTTGACAGTATTTATGAGTGTCCAGCTGCTGGACACTTTTCATTACCAGAAGAGTGGCAGTGTTGATGGCTTCAGGGTGGTTACTGCATGATTCAGGGACTCTTAAAATTCTTCTAAGGTCGTTGGTTGCTTGACATTCCAGGAGATAATGAAGATAATGGCTTTCTGTGATTGCTTGGCAGAAGATGCATTCCCTGTCTAGGTTCACCAATCTCCCAGTTGCATTTGTAACTTAGACGTAGTCTATATAACCGAACTGCTATTTCCCTGTGGATTCCTTCCGAGATATTTAACCTGTCTAACTTGGTGGCCTGAAGATACCATATTGCAGAGAGCGAACCTTCTGCTACTCTCTGTTGTAGATGGGAACTCTCAAGGTGTGAGAGTTATTTTGGTGATGGTAGTTTTAATGTACTCAAGGTTGGGTTGGATTCTTTTTTTGTGGATCAGTGGATGACGCGTTGCCAATTTAGCAGTTTCATCAGCTTTCTCATTAAATGGGATTCCAACATGGGTTGGAATCCAGTTTAGGGTTATATGGAGTCCTTTGCCTTTAGCGATTGCTCCAAGATACAAAATGGTGATAATTATTTCCACGTTGTCTTTCCACTACTTTTTTTCCTAATATTTGTAGTGCAGCTTTAGAGTCTGTGTTTGAAAACATTCTCCTCACCCTTCCCATTTCTCCTCACCCTTCCCATATACTTCCCCCTCCCTCCTCACCCATTCCCGTTACCATTCCGTATCCTTAACCTCTCGCCCTTGGTTGACCTTTGACCCTCGCAAGACGCCAGTTGCTGACGGCCGCTGGAGCGTGCCGAATATTCTGACCTTACATGCTCCGGAAAGTGTAATTGATGGTTCCTTTGTGCTCAGCCTGGTCGTGTTAGTGGAGGTAATGGCTGCTGTGTTGTAGAGTAGTTCCTCTACCTGTGTCGGAGCTCTGTCTGTGTCGGAGCTCTGTCTGTGTCGGAGCTCTGACTGTGTTGGAGCTGTTATCAAAGTCGTAATTATCAAAGTAAATTATTACTTTGATTATTACGCACACACAGGGCCTCGCGGCCGAGTGAACAGCGCTCTGAGGTTGTAGTCGAAACGGCCCGGGTTCGCTTCCCAGCCAAAGCAAAACCAAATTGACAGTTTCTTTCACTCTGTTCACCTAGCATTAGTGGGTACCTGTGAGTTAGACAGCTGCTTGGGGCTGCATCTTGGTGTGTGTGTGTGTGTGTGTGTGTGTGTGTGTGTGTGTATTTACTAGTTGTGTTTTTGCGGGGGTTGAGCTTTGCTCTTTCGGCCCGCCTCTCAACTGTCAATCAACTGCTTACTAACTACTATTTTTTTTCCCCACACCACACACACACCCCCCAGGAAGCAGCCCGTGACAGCTGACTAACTCCCAGGTACCTATTTACTGCTAGGTAACAGGGGCACTTAGGGTGAAAGAAACTTTGCCCATTTGTTTCTGCCTCGTGCGGGAATCGAACCCGCGCCACAGAATTACGAGTCCTGCGCGCTATCCACCAGGCTACGAGGCCCCCGAGGCCCCCCCTGTGTGTGTGTGTGTGTGTGTGTGTGTGTGTGTGTGTGTGTGTACTCACCTAATTGTACTCACCTAGTTGTGTTTGCGGGGGTTGAGCTCTGGCTCTTTGGTCCCGCCTCTCAACCGTCAATCAACAGGTGTACAGATTCCTGAGCCTATTGGGTGTGTGTGTGTGTGTGTGTGTGTGTGTGTGTGTGTGTGTGTGTGTGTGTGTGTGTGTGTGTTTGTATGTAGTATGATAGAGAAAAAATTGGTCGAAAGTCAATACTTTAGATAACCAACGATTAGAGAGCCGGGGTCCAAGGACTAGCAACTTGATCCCACAGGCACATATAGTAAATACACACACACACACACACACACACACACACGCACACGCACACACACACACACACACACACACACACACACACACACACACACGCACACAAGATAGTTTAACACAAAACTAAACATACATACATCCATCTCTCCCTTCTAACCAAAAATGAGTTTCCAAACTCATTAATTTCAGAACTCCTGAAGTCGAAAGCCGACGTTTCCAATCGTCATTTAAAAGGAAAAAAAATATTATCCCACTAGAAATTTATTTTCCTTTTAAGAAATGCTTAAAACTAAATATTACCCTTTCAAGTTTCCCAATTAATCTCCTCAGCTTCAAGAACAACTACAAACAAATAGGTTCACAAATACACAAAGAAACAGAAACAAAGCCACAATGAGATAGTCATCAACAGACAGACACAGTGACGGGGAAAATCATCAATGGGAACTTGAAGTTTTTGGATTTATACGTTGATGTGTTTTTGGGCCAAATTATACATATGTGCTAGAGGGGGGAGAGGTTGATGAGTGGGAGGGGGTAGGTCCAGGGTGCCAGGTTCAGGGTGTCAGGTCCCAGGGTGTCAGGTCCCAGGGTGCCAGGTCCCAGGGTGCCAGGTCCCAGGGTGTCAAGTCTCAGGGTGCCAAGTCCCAGGGTGCCAGGAACACCATCAGCAAGAATGACAGCTTGTCACGGCTGCCAACAGAACTCAAAATCCAGGTTGACCTACATACATCAATATGATCAACTCTTGTCGCCTTGCTGCAAGGGAGCGTCAGGCAGGATGAGGGTCCGTTCGTTTCCCCTTGAAGCAAAACAGTTGTATATTTTACAGAGAGGCAAATCGAGAGATCTACCGGATAATAAGCCACCAACTCCACCATCTGCTCGGCTCCACCACAAGTTGCCGTCAGAAGTAACTTGAGCTCATCGTCAAGTTGGAACGAGGCGGCCCCAAGAGCGCCAACTATTGGTGTCGGAGCGATCTCCCGCTCTCCAAATGCTCTGGCTGCCTTAGTCTCGGAGTTCGGGTTGTTTGGTGGGCAACTTGGGCAAATTTGGAGCCGCGTCTCGCCACTTTGTCCAACGTCTCCAGGTTGGTGACACCAGGTGCCGCTGTGTTGGTGTTACTGTACAGTTTTTGCCGTCTTAAGCCTCTGTCATTATCTGTATTGTTGGTAAAGAGACCACACGTTTCTGGCACCAAACATCTTACACACACACATGAGCTAACGTCTTATACACACACACACACATGCGCCAACATCTTACACACATGCGCCAACATCTTACACACATGCACGACAAACTTCACTCTCTGTTTTTCTCATTATAAGATCTTATCATCTCGGGGACCTTCCCATATTTCACCATAAGTCTCTCTCCGCGGGTTTTTCACCGTTTTTAGTCTTTATCCAGACCAAGGCCCCGCCCCAAGCCTTCACCATCATCACCACAGCTGCTCACTACACCTCACCCTTCACTATAACTCAAAAATAGCTCCACATGCCAACATACCTATTATGGGCTCACTATGCTACCTTGAAATTTTGTTCAGAGTAGCTGAATCTAAAACAACAACAGTCAACATACCTCATCCTTCACCATCACTCCTATAGCTCCAGTCAATCCCAACTTCACCATCACCTCTAAAGGCTCATTCGCACACTACACCTCACCTTACACCATCTCTCCAATCCCTTGTCTATCTAAACGGGACGTGCCAGTACCACCTACAGTGGTGCCAAGAGGTGCCATATTACAGTGGTGCCAGCAGGTGCCATGTGGGGAGGCCTGGTCAGAGAGAGACCGTGTCGCGGGGACATTGATCCTCGGAACCACCCTCCTGGTAGGTTGACAAACACGCCTCGCGGCTTCGTTAACTTTGGCGGAGAGAAGCGATCAGTTCTGCCGCTGTTGTTGTTGTTTAAGATTCAGTTTCTAGGAACAAAAAGTTCCAAGTAGCACGGGCTATGGCGATCCCGTAGTGGACTTACCTGGCACAGGAGCGGGGCTGTAACTCGCCCCCAGTTCTGCCGTAATCAGCCAATTATATAGTCTTTCAAAGTTTCCGTCTGAACCTAACCTAACCCCACGAGTGTTTTGGTGAGAGTTTAATTACGATCACCCCTGCGGCTCGTTGCCCGGAGGCTCGTAGAAACCATGCTCGCTCAGAAAATGCTGGTGCTAGGCTATCTTAAGGTTATCTTGAGATGATTTCGGGGCCTAGCGTTCCCGCGGCCCGGTCCTCGACGAAACCTCCTTTTTGTTACACACACATTCCCAGGAAGCAGCCCGTAGCAGCTGTCTAACTCCCAGGTACCTATTTACTGCTAGGTGAACAGGGAATAAATACGTACCTGGCTAGGCACAGTGGGCCTAATATTCAGGTGTAACGTTGAATCAACGTTGAACCAAACTATATCGTAACTTTGGGATTACGTTGGTTGTTGGGCGTTAGTTGAATGCACAAGAAATTCCCAAGAACATCGTGTATGTATGAGAAAATATTAATGCAATGTAATAGGATCGAACCAGCGTCCCTGGGCTTCCCAGACCCACGCGCTACAAACTGGCCCATGATAAGAGGGCCGTTCGTTGGGATCGAACTACCGATCCCGTTATTGAAGCGTTGTCTCAAGTTCTCCACAACTAAGCCTTTCGCTAAACAGAACCTTAATTACTGCTACTTTTTGCGATACTTTTCGCTAGGGAAGGCTTAGAGAAGACGACTGGAACGGAATATATATATTAAGTGTTTTACTTGTATATACAAGATTGGCTTCTACCTGTGTGAGATCCTGATCAAAGTTAAAATGGCTGTGTATTTTGCGTGTGGGTGTAGAGTGTGTGGGTGTAGTGTGTGTGTGGGTGTAGTGTGTGTGTATAGTGTGTGTGGGTGTAGTGTGTGTGTGTAGTGTGTGTGGGTGGAGAGTGTGTGTGTATACTGTGTGGGTGTAGTGTGTGTGTGTGTGTAGTGTGTGTGTGGGTGGAGAGTGTGTGTGGGTGGAGAGTGTGTGGGTGAGGAGTGTGTGGGTGTAGTGTGTGTGTGGGTGTTGTGTGTGTGGGTGTAGAGTGTGTGGGTGTAGTGTGTGTGGGTGGAGAGTGTGTGTGGGTGGAGTGTGTGTGTGTGTAATGTGTGTGGGTGGAGAGTGGGTTGGTGTATTGTGTGTGGGTGTAGTGTGTGTGGGTGGAGAGTGTGTGGGTGGAGAGTGTGTGGGTGGAGAGTGTGTGGGTGGAGAGTGTGTGGGTGGAGAGTGTGTGGGTGGAGAGTGTGTGGGTGGAGAGTGTGTGGGTGGAGAGTGTGTGGATGTAGTGTGTGTGGGTGGAGAGTGTGTGGGTGTAGTGTGTGTGGATGGAGAGTGTGTGGGTGGAGAGTGTGTGAGAGTAGTGTGTGTGGGTGGAGAGTGTGTGGATGTAGTGTGTGTGGGTGGAGAGTGTGTGTGGGTGGAGAGTGTGTGGGTGTAGTGTGGGTGTAGTGTGTGTGGGTGTAGAATGTGTGGGTGTAGTGTGTGTGGGTGGAGAGTGTGTGTGGGTGGAGAGTGTGAGGGTGTAGTGTGGGTGTAGTGTGGGTGGGTGTAGTGTGTGTGGGTGGAGAGTGTGTGGGTGTAGTGTGTGTGGATGGAGAGTGTGTGGGTGTAGAGTGTGTGGGTGTAGAGTGTGTGGGTGTAGAATGTGTGGGTGTAGTGTGTGTGGGTGGAGAGTGTGTGGGTGGAGAGTGTGTGGGTGTAGTGTGTGTGGATGGAGAGTGTGTGAGTGTAGAGTGTGTGGGTGTAGAGTGTGTGGGTGTAGAATGTGTGGGTGTAGTGTGTGTGGGTGGAGAGTGTGTGGGTGTAGTGTGTGTGGGTGTAGAGTGTGTGGGTGTAGAGTGTGTGGGTGGAGAGTGTGTGGGTGGAGAGTGTGTGGGTGGAGAGTGTGTGGGTGGAGAGTGTGTGGGTGGAGAGTGTGTGGGTGTAGTGTGTGTGGGTGGAGAGTGTGTGGGTGGAGAGTGTGTGGGTGGAGAGTGTGTGGGTGGAGAGTGTGTGGGTGTAGAGTGTGTGGGTGTAGAGTGTGTGGGTGGAGAGTGTGTGGGTGTAGAGTGTGTGGGTGTAGAGTGTGTGGGTGTAGAGTGTGTGGGTGTAGAGTGTGTGGGTGTAGAGTGTGTGGGTGTAGTGTGTGTGGGTGTAGTGTGTGTGGGTGTAGTGTGTGTGGGTGGAGAGTGTGTGGGTGGAGAGTGTGTGGGTGGAGAGTGTGTGGGTGGAGAGTGTGTGGGTGGAGAGTGTGTGGGTGTAGTGTGTGTGGGTGTAGTGTGTGTGGGTGTAGTGTGTGTGGGTGTAGTGTGTGTGGGTGTAGTGTGTGTGGGTGTAGAGTGTGTGGGTGTAGAGTGTGTGGGTGTAGAGTGTGTGGGTGTAGAGTGTGTGGGTGTAGAGTGTGTGGGTGTAGAGTGTGTGGGTGTAGAGTGTGTGGGTGTAGAGTGTGTGGGTGTAGAGTGTGTGGGTGTAGAGTGTGTGGGTGTAGAGTGTGTGGGTGTAGAGTGTGTGGGTGTAGAGTGTGTGGGTGTAGAGTGTGTGGGTGGAGAGTGTGTGGGTGGAGAGTGTGTGGGTGGAGAGTGTGTGGGTGGAGAGTGTGTGGGTGTAGAGTGTGTGGGTGTAGAGTGTGTGGGTGTAGAGTGTGTGGGTGTAGAGTGTGTGGGTGTAGAGTGTGTGGGTGTAGAGTGTGTGGGTGTAGAGTGTGTGGGTATAGAGTGTGTGGGTGTAGAGTGTGTGGGTGTAGTGTGTGTGGGTGTAGAGTGTGTGGGTGACGGGCGGGAGACCCAGAGCACCAGCACACACCAGACCACACAGCCCAGGCACCAAGACACCGCCACACACCCACCAAAAATGTCCCCAACATCAAGGTATTCGCAGGATCGAGCGTCAGCTCTCGGGCTACGCCTTAACAGCTGTTGTAGGTCGTAAGACCCGACTCTCCTAGCTGATTCCTGCCATATCCACTTCGGAATTTCAGCTCGTACGCTAAGTACAGCTCTCTGGAACATCTCTAATTCTTATCTTCCCCTCTTGTCTTACTTCCCCTCGTTATCATCGCTATAAGTTCTCTTGAGAAGTTATAAGTTCATGCAGGTCGGCGGTTCAATCCCCGACCGTCCAAGTGGTTGGGCACCATTCCTTCCATCCCCCCGTCCCATCCCAAGTCCCTATTTCTATCCATCGAAACCCTATTCCAAGTGCTATATAGTCGTATTGGCTTGGCGCTTTCCCCTGATAGTTTCCTTCCCTTCCCCAGAGAGTTTGTCTAGGGGAATATAAGCGTAACGAAGAGAATAAAATAATCAAAGAGTTATTTGGCACAGAGAGAGAGAGAGAGAGAGAGAGAGAGAGAGAGAGAGAGAGAGAGAGAGAGAGAGAGAGAGAGAGAGAGAGAGAGAGAGAAAGACAGAGACAGAGACAGAGAGAGAGACAGAGAGAGAGAGAGAGAGAGTGAGGCAGAGAGAGAGAGTGAGGCAGAGAGAGAGAGTGAGGCAGAGAGAGAGAGTGAGGCAGAGAGAGAGAGTGAGGCAGAGAGAGTGAGGCAGAGAGAGAGTGAGGCAGAGAGATGGAGAGAGAGTGAGGCAGAGAGATGGAGAGAGAGAGAGAGAGAGAGAGAGAGAGAGAGAGAGAGAGAGAGAGAGAGAGAGAGAGAGAGAGAGAGAGAGAGAGAGAGAGAGAGAGAGAGAGAGAGAGAGAGAGAGAGAGTGTGTGTGTGTGTGTGTGTGTGTATTTACCAGCAACCTGGGTGCGGCCGGGACGTCAGTAAGGGTGCGCCACTGAATGAAGTGAATGTATAAGGAGATGAGTGAGCGTGAGATGAATGAACGAGAGATAAATGAACGGGAGATGAATGAGCGGGGGTGAATGAGCGTGGGATGAATGAGAGGGGGATGAATGAACGACGGGGCGTGAACAATGGAATCCTGATGCTGGAAGGGTAAGAGGTGGGAGGGGCGGGGAGGGGTAGTTAACAGGGATGGATGGGAAGGAGGTATAAAAGACAAGGGTACGGATGGGGCAACGAGGTAAGGGTGGGGGGGGAAAGAAGGAGGGAAGAGGGAGAGAGAGATAGGGAAAGGTGGGGGTAAGTGAGGGGTGGGGGGGAGTGTTGTTGGATGGGAAGGAAAGGGGTTAGTGGGGGTTTGATTGGGGGGGGGGTAGGGGGATGGGGTGAGGACTACGGAGTGGGTTCTCTCAATTCCGTTTTTCATGCAAATTGCAGCAAAGAAACAAAATTATTCCTTCTAAATATATTAATTTTCATAGCTACATTTATTTAAAGCATATCGCTATATATATTTTATTATATACATAAGCAAACAATTATCTGTTGACGCCAGAAAATTTGTTAGTTACCTTTGATGCCAAACTACGATAATTATATTTCAAAATGCTGCAATATGTTGATTGCAAAATCGTATCCAATTGCAGTAATTGGAAAGTTACAAAAGCAAGCCATTTTCTATAAGAAACCTAACACATATTTATTCAATAATTATCTTGACAAAAATAAATACAAAAAACACACACACACATTTTGTTTTGGTTTTAAGATTTTTTCCTTTCGATTGAATCAATTTGAAAACAATCAAACATTTCTAGAAAATATTCGAGAAATGGGTGAGCGGCAACTTGAGTCACGAATGAGAGTGGAAGCAGTCGTTGAGTCAGGTGTGTGGGTAAGGTGTGTGGAGGCGGTGGGTCAGGGGTGTGGATGTAAACATAAGTGTCCTCGCTCTAACTGCTGCATGGGTCCCAACTTCTGTGATAAATCCAAGACCTAACCCGCCTTTGCGGCAGGCAAAAATGTGACGGAAAAATATACACTATACTCATTAAAGTTGTTGACACGATAAGGTCAGATGATAAACTTGATTGAAACTAAGTGACCCGTAAGAGGTGCTATAAGTATCTTTACACTTGTGCGCGACAGACGTAAGTGGTATATTTACTTGTGGAAGACAAAAAAATAGATATAATAATCTATCTGTAGTGTTGTCATACGCGTGGTATTTGGTCGTGGTGGCTTCATCTACGCAGCGAACAGCGAGGTAAGTGTTGCTCGTCGATAAATCAAGTGTATCGTGGAGTTTGTATTGAGGACAATACCACACTATCATGGTTCATTTTTCCTCTATACATACGCCTTTATGCATGCAACCATTCCCCTATTGACTATGTACTTACGACTATGTTAACAACTTGCACGTTGAAAAGTGCTCGCTGTCAAACAGGGCTGCATAATTAGGCTACCATAGTTACCTTAAGGTGATTCAGGGGTTTAGCGTCCCCGCGGCCCGGTCGTCGACCAGGCCTCCTCGTTGCTGGACTGGTCAACCAGGCTGTTGGACACAGCTGCTCGTAGCCTGACGTATGAGTCACAGCCTGGTTGATCAGGTTTCCTTTGGAGGTGTTTGTCAAGTTCTCTCTTGAACACTGTGGAGGGTCGGCCAGGTATGCCCCTTATGTGAAGTGGAAGCGTGTTGAACAGTCTCGGGCCTCTGATGTTGATAGAGTTTTCTCTCAGAGTTCTCCCACAGAGTACTCCCTTAGAGTAGAGGCTGTGTAACGTCTTGTTTGTACATTAATAATAATGACAAGTTGTATGTATAAAATATAAATGCATATTTAGTTTGGAATCGATGAAATTTGTTAATCAAAAATGTTAATTAATTTGACTAAAGTTGAAAATAAAATTGTAGTTTTAATATTAAAAAAATAACGAAATAACTTTGAGCATCATTTAATGCTTAAAAATTAGCAAAACTTAAATTTTTTGTTTAAATGTGTGAATTTATATAAGCTGTAACAAATAATTCTAAAATTTAAAATCTTAAAGCCCCCCAAAACAAATAATAATAAAAACGTCTGCGGTAAGAAAATTGACAATGCATTTTTTTTTATTTTCCATTTATAACATATTTTATTAAAATTATAATCGCACTTGATGGATTTGAAATATGAATTTACAGCAATTCAAAGGTTCATCGAGGCGCAAAGCAACAGCAATTGTATGATTAAGGCAGCGTCTGGGATGCTCTCGGACGCAGGTTCGAATCCTCGTCACGACCCTTGTAGATTTGTTCAACAGTAATTGTAGCCTACTTGAGAGCGTCCGAGCCCGGCTCCCTTTGGTAGTTTGCGTCGCCGTGAAGTGGTTACCAGTAGTTTGTTTCCGTTCAATTCTGCACGCATTTGGGCAGAAAATGCGTCGTCTTCTGTGAATTTATTATTTTTTTGTATATTTAATGTTGTAGCTAGTTTAAGTGTATATAGAGTGTATATTTTTCTTTAAATTCTTAGTTTGTTTTGAAGTTTAAAAGTCTGAGCTGTACATTTTTGTTTAGACATAATTATTTGTATTCTATTCGTGTTTAGCAACTTTTTGGAATTGTTGGGGACAGTCTATCATGTTCGCCGGACTGTTGCTTGGGCAAGTCGTGAACTTCTTACTTTTTTTTTTTTGCACTGAATACGTAACTGTTTTGAAGTTTGTCTAAAAACTTAAACAAAGACTAGAAAAGAATCTAAAATTAGTGCAAGGTATTCCATTATAGATCTTATTTGCAAGTAGTATGTTCCACACCCCCTATAGCATTCAGGTGATGCATTTCCCGCCTTATACAAGTTAGTTTCCTAGCACATTTGATTAATATTTTTAACAAGTGAGGGGACATGTTATCATCGAGTTTTTCTCCTAAAATTGAAATTTACATCTTGTAAATCGTTATTTTCCTGTCTAGCCTTATAACAGGACGGTAAATTTGTTGCCTCGGCTAGAGTAATCAGTATATATATGTATGTATGTATGTATGTATGTATGTATGTATGTATGTATGTATATATATATATATATATATATATATATATATGTATGTATATAATATAATATAATATAACTTTAGACACTCACACCCACCAGGAGACTCGAACCCTGGCCATCAAGATGGCAAGTACGCACTTACATCCACTACACCATACTCAGAGCCCTAAAAGAGGTGGGAATTCTGGGGTATTTAACTCCCAGACACCCAGATGTCTGGAAGTTAAATAAATATTTTTTTTTTTTGGGGGGGGGGGAGGATGTAATAATGGGGAGCCGGTTGGCCGAGCGGACAGCACACTGGACTTGTGATCCTGTGGTCCCGGGTTCGATCCCGGGCGCCGGCGTGAAACAATAGGCAGAGTTTTTCCACCCTATGCCCCTGTTACCTAGCAGTAAAATAGGTACCTGGGTGTTAGTCAGCTGTAACGGGCTGCTTCCTGGGGGTGGAGGCCTGGTCGAGGACCGGGCTGCGGGGACACATTAAAGCCCCGAAATCATCTCAAGATAGATCGTTTGATCCTTTGCCAACGTCGTATCCAAGATGAAATAGTTTTAAAACTTTACCCCTCCGTGGTGCCTTCCTGCCGTGGTGAGGGGCTCACGTACACCTCCCTGGGACAGGTGTGGGTTGCCTGTGCCCCCTCTCCTGCCCCCTCTTTGGGTGGTGTACGTGCTGAAGGGCACCATGTAGGGGCCTTGTGAGCCATCGGACCACCCACTGGAGGGGTCGCTTGTGAGAGGCTGCCCTGAGTGGATGGTTGGGTGTCCAGGCTAGGGCGATAGGGGGACTGGGGTCTTAGCACCAGTGTGGGAGAATGAACGAAGTAGTGGGACTGCCCTGTTGAAAAGTGGGAGCACCGCTGAGGACGACACACCCTTCCTGCACTGGCCCGCGCTCGGCCTCCCTGGCTGCCCTGGTAGGTGGTATCCCTTGGTTCCGGGTCCCATCCCTTATATATTGGTTTGCTGTATGGATGACGACTTGACTACTCCTAACCAGGCTCATGGGGTGGGCGACCAGGCCCCTGAGTCGGACCGTTCTGGAAGACCAGGATCTGTAGCCTCCGCTACAGGACCCGGTTTAGGCCCAGACCAGACTCTTCCTCCCTGCTCCCCTCCCTCCTCTGTAGTTGGGTTGAGCCCCAAGCCTGCTGTGGTGACCGTCTCGTCCCCTTGCACGGCTCCATTTCTTCTTGCGACTACTGCACTTTTCGACCCGTCTCTATCTACGGGTTCTCATCGCCGTACCCGCCACGGCCGCTCTCGTATGCTCCCTTCCCATCCTACTTCGTTCCATGCTTTGTTTGGCCCTGCTACATGGACTAAGTACTTTGACCTCCAACCTTTGGACTCAACTCCTCCTGACGATTTTTCCCTTCATAGGCATCTTGTCGATTCCGTGGATGCTTCCGTCACCTTCAACCCCACTCGTCATGGTACCCGTGTCGTTGCTGCTCCTTCTCAGGATGCGGCCACTCACTTGGCCGCCTTATCCTGCCTTGGCTAAACCCCTGTTCGGGTCTCAAAGAATGCTCAGTTGAATGCCAGTGTGGGCACTGTTCTCCTCTCGCACCATGTTGCGACCGGTGTTAGGGATCTCAAGGACTGCCACGAGGATATCAAGCATATCTCGAGGCCCAGGGTCATTCTGTCCTCCAGGTGGATACATTTACTCGTCCCCCTCGTGGTCATCGCCGTCTGCCTCTTCGGGTTGTGAAGGTTACCTTTGATGGTAGGACCCTTCCATCCTCTGTCATTCTTGCTGGTGCCAGGTACTCCGTTCAGGAGTATATTTCATCTCCTCGGCTCTGCAGTAAGTGCTGGAAGTTTGGGCATGGTACCCTCAAATTCTCTAGTCCTGTCTCTCTGTCCCCTGTGTGAAAGCGAGGGTCACTCTAAGTTGGAGTGCACTTCTCCCCAAGCCCGCTGCCTCAATTGCGGTGAGGCCCACCCTACCTTCTCCCGTGCGTGTATTCGTTACAAACTTGAGGCGGCTGTCCTCAACTTGAAGCACCGGGACTGTTTGTCTTTTCCTGAGGCTCGGCGCCAAGTTCATCGTCTCCCCTCTTTCGCTGGTGTCTCCTATGCTCGCGTGGTGCGCTCTTCCTCTCCTCGTCCTTCCCGCCTTCCTCAGTCTCACAACCGTTTTCGAGCCTTAGACTCGGACACGCCCACCACCACCTCACCTGTTTCCCTCCGTTCTGTCCCGAAGGGTCCCCCTCCTGGTTCTCTGTCTAGGGCTCTCCTTTCTACCCAGTCTGTCATGTCTCCTGTGTCTTCTATTTCCTCTCTTTCTAGTCCTCCTTCCCGTCCTTCTCCTCCGTCTCTTGGCTCCCCACGCCGCCTGACTGTGCAGGCCGACGTCCATCGCTCTCCTGATGGTTGTGTTGTTCGCTCTCGCTCTTCTCCTATCGAGACACTGGAGTCTGTTGCCCAGTACGTTGCTGCTGGGACGCCTGTATCTTTGAGTCAGAAGCGGAAACCTGGCTCCTCTCCTTCCTCCTCCCCTGTCGGTAAGAAAGCTTCGCTGTCTTCTTCACCCCCTATCTCTGATTCTATTGTTCCTTCCCCTCCTGCTTCGGTGGTGGTGCCCCCTGTTCCTGCTGTGGGGGTTTCTTTAGCCCCTGGTTCCATCTCGGTTACTGCCCTTGCTGAGGTGCGCTCCCCTCTTTCTGCCCCCCTCCTTCCCTTCCTTCTCCTCCAGACCCTGCTCGTCTACCTCTGGTCCATCCTCCCGCTTCTTTCCCTCCTTCTTTACTCAGTTTACCCATGCCCCCTAACCCTGACTTCGCTGACCCTGATCCTGACTCTGTGCTTTTTTAGCGTACACCAATTTTACACCAATTTCCTTGACCTCCAACTTCTCATTTCACAGTTTTCACCCCTTTGTGTCTGTCTCCAGGAGCCGATGCTTGGTTCTCGTCCTGGTCGCTTCCGTGGCTATTCTTTTCTCTCCCCTTCCCCAGCGACGCTGGGGTCCATAATTTTTCTGCTCTCTTGATTCGTTCCGATGTTCCTTTTGTCCTCTTACTTTTTTCCTCGCCTCTCCACTGTTCTGCCGCCCATGTCTTTGTGCGTAGATGGTACACGGTTTGTTCCATTTATCTCCCCCCCTCTGTCCCACTTTCTCTTCCCGATCATAAACACCTCCTAGACTCCTTGCCGGAGCCTGTGCTCCTGCTGGGTGATTTCAATTGTCATGCCCTTTGGGGTGATGTGCTAACAAACACCCGGGGTCGCCTCCTTGAACCTTTCATCCTCTCTTCTTCCCTGTCCCTTCTTAATTCTGGTGAGCCCACTCATTTGGACTCTAGGACTCGCTCCCTTTCTTGTCTCGATCTTTCTCTGTGCTCGTCATCCCTTTCCTTAGATTTCGGGTGGCGAGTCCTTGATGACCTCCATGGCAGTGACCATTTTCCAATCCTTGTCACTTTTTTCTCCTTTCGCCCTCCTCTCTCTCCTTCCCTAGGTGGCGGTTTGCCGAGGCTGACTGGCACCTCTTTACTCTCTGTGCTACTATTTCCAACCTCTCCGTTTTACCTCTCCCTCGCGCCCTCCTTCTTTTTCATGACACTGTCTTTGACGCTGCCCTCCACTCTATTCCTCGCTCTTCCTCTCGGGGAACGCGGAAGTGCGTTCCCTGGTGGAGTTTGGACTGTGCTCGGGCTGTCCGCTGTAAGAGTGCAGCCTGGAAGAGACATCGCCGCCGGCAGACGGTTGAGTCTTTTCTCTTGTTTCGGAAGGCGAGTGCGGTGGCCTGTAGGACCATCCATGCGGCTAAACGTGCTTGCTGGGCGTCTTATGTCTCCACCGTTACGTCCGAAACTCCTCTTCCACTGCTCTGGAAGCATATCCGCAAGATTGTGGGTAAGTTCGTTCCCGATGTCTCACCGGTCCTTCGCCTCCATGGTGCTCTTGTGGCGGACCCGTTGCAGGTTGCGACCGAACTAGGTTCCCATTTCTCCTCTGTTAGTTCTGGTTCTCATCTCCCCCAATCCTTCCTTCCTTCGTAAGCCTCTCCTTGAATCTCGTCCTTTAAATTTCTGTACTTATCTTCACCTTCCCTATAATGATCCCTTTTCTCTCTCTCTCTGAACTTCAATCTGCCCTAGCCCTTTGTGGTTCTACTGCAGCGGGCTCTGATGGCATTCATTATGATATGCTTAACCATCTCCCTCCGTGCACGTCTCGGTATTTACTGAGTCTGTACAATCGGGTCTGGGAGTCGTCGTCAGTCCCTGAAGACTGGCTCGATGCTGTTGTCCTCCCTGTTCGGAAACCAGGGTCTCTCGGGTCATCCCCCAAGGACTTCCGCCCTATTGCCCTCACGAGTTGTGTCTGCAAGCTCTTTGAACGTATGGTTAACATTAGTTTGATCTGGTTCTTAGAACACTATCACCACCTCTCCCCATCTCAATTTGGTTTTCGCAAGTGCCGCAGCACAACAGATGTCCTGGTGAACTTGGAGGTCTATATTCGTACTGCTTTTGCTGCGAAGACCTCCGTTGTTGCCGTCCTTTTTTACCTGGAAAAGGCTTATGACACTACCTGGCGGTATTATATTCTGTCTCAACTTCATTCTTTTGGCCTTCGTGGGAACCTCCCTCTCTTCCTCCAGAGCTTCCTCTCTCGTCGTTCCTTTCGTGTGCAGCTTGGTACTGCTCTCTCTGCCCCTTTTCAGCAGTATGAGGGTGTACCCCAGGGTAGTATTCTGAGCACTACTCTTTTTCTAGTTGCCCTCAACGGTCTTCTTTCCTCTCTTCCTTCTGGCGTCTTCTCTGCTCTCTGTTGATGGGCTTACTCTTTGCTGTCGGGGTGATGATTCACCTCTCCTTCAACGGCGGCCTCAACTTGCGATTGATGCCGTGTCGTCTTGGGCCACCGATCATGGCTTCAAGTTCTCTGCGTCTAAGACTTGTGCTATGACTTTTACTCGGAAGCATGTCGTTCTTCGCCCCTCTTTGTCGCTTTATGGTCATCCCATTGTGTACAGAGATTCCGCGAAGCTTTTGGGGTTAGTCTTTGACACTCGTTTGTCTTGGTCAGCCCATATCTCTTACCTCCGAGTTGAATGCTCTAAGGCCCTTAACCTCCTTAAGGTTTTGTCCCATACTTCTTGGGGAGCGGATAGGCGCACGCTCCTCTATCTGCACTCCTCTCTTGTCCTGTCTAAACTCGATTATGGTTGCCCTGCATACTCTTCTGCTTATCCTCCTACTCTTCGCCGTCTTGATGCTTTGCACCATACTGGGTTGCGTCTCAGCTCTGGTGCCTTTCGTTCGACTCCCGCCCTCTGTATATTGACACTGGCTTTCTCTCTTTTGAGGACCGCCATGATCGCTACTGTCTTCGCTATCTTGCGCGGTCCTTCCAACAGCCTTCCTTTCGCCTCTGTCGTGCATTGTCTTTTCCTCCTGTGGTTCCTCCTGACTTTCCTCCTCCTGTGGTTCCTGTTCCTCTTCATCGTCTCCCACTTTCTGTCCGGTTATCTCGCTTACAGGATTCTCTTTCTGTTCATATTTCTAATGTTTCTCCTCATGTTGTTCCTTCCTTACCTCCGTGGAGAGTCCCCCTTCCCAAGTTTTGTACGTCCTTGACTAAATTCCTAAAGCCTTTACCCCTCCTACAATTCTGAAATGCCTCTTCCTTGAGCACTTTTCTTCGCACACTCACTCTATTTCCATCTTCACCGATGGGTCTAAGTCTGCGGACGGTGTGGGCTATTCTGTTGTTTTTCCTGACCGTACTTATATGTGTCGCCTCCCTTCGGAGGCTAGCGTCTTTACGGCGGAACTTTATGCTATTCTCTATGCTCTTCGTCTCTTGCTTTCTCATTCCTCCTTTGTGGTTGTAGTTGACTCTCGTAGTGCCCTCATGGCTCTAAGAGTCCTTTAATCTGTCCATCCGGTGGTCATCGAGATTCAACATTGGCTGTTTCTTATTTCTAGTAAATTTAAATCAGTAGTTTTGCTGGGTTCCCAGCCATATTGGTGTTTCTTTCAATGAGCGTGCGGATGCTGGCGCTAAGGAAGCTATCCGTTCTTGTCCCATCTCCCGTAAAGGTATTCCTTATTCCGACATTTATCCTATTATTCATTCCTCCATCCTTGCCCATTGGCAGGGTTGTTGCTCCTCTGTGGTTGGTAACAAGCTGCGTACTCTCAAACGTAGTGTGTCCCCGTGGCCTTCCTCCTACCAATGTAACCGACGGTGGGAAACTGCTTTGGCACGGCTGCGGGTTGGCCATACTCGCTTAACCCTCGGTCACTTAATGGAGCGCCGCCCTGCTCCTTATTGTCCGAATTGCGTTGTCCCTCTTACAGTTGTGCATATCCTTGTTGAATGTCCTGACTTCCAGGACGAACGTGTCTTGCTTTCCGACCGTCCCTCGCGGTCACTCGTCCCTCGATAAAATTCTAGGTGAATCGGATACTTCTGATATAGTTTGCCTTATGCATTTTTGTTCTCGTATTGGCATTCTTGGTGATATTTAGTGCCCTCTGATTATTTCTCACTTTGATGGTGCTACATAGCCTTCCCGGTTTGGTGCCTTCTTTTGATAATTACCTTACCTTTTAAAGCTTTATTTGGTATGATTTACGTCCTATTATTTCCTTAAGTTCGTGTGAAATCATGTGTTGGCGTCAGCGGCTGGTATTAACTTGATTTCATCGGAGTAGAAATTTAATTTAAATTTAAATGCTTATGTAGGTATAAATGCACTCAAAGGAATGAAGTAGCTCAAGCTATTCTCACCCTGTTCAGTTCAACGTGTTCCTCCACAGGGAAGCTCGTTCACACGCCTCTGCTAACGCAGGAGGACGGTTTGATCACGTTAACGAAGACGTTTCAGTTCTTAAGTAGTTGCATTGAGGTGCAGACGATTCCCATCAAATTCATCAGCTTAGTCGCTTAATTCCTTTATGCCAGATCCTTTCAAATGCACTTACAGTATCCAGTCCACAGTCGAGATTCTTGGACCATCATGAGGCTGTGGCAGGAGATCTGAGGTGCTGCTTTACCTATTTAGTCAAACTGCGTATTTCTAGTTAGTTATATTAAGGTGCCTTTCCAATAGTTTTCTACTGACGTCTTGTTTTTCTTATTGTGAGCAGCTGCAACTCGTATAGGCTGAGAGTTTTACAATATCCCTATATGGGCTGATAGGATTTAGAGAGTGGGGTAACGGACTAGTGAGGCTTCTGATGGAGTGTGTTTGTCTGCCCTCGTTTTATATTTTTTTTTTTATTTAAGTTGATCTTGGTTGTCACGATAACCAGTGCTCGCCAGGCTGTTTCTGGGACCTGTTAGTCTACCTATTATTTTTTGTTTTTTATCTCTGATATTTTGCTGTTTGTTACCTGTTGCTTGGATATTATTATTAGTATAGTAGTACTTTAGGCTGCAACACGTGCAACCTAAAGTAGCTGGAAGCTGTATACAGTGGATGGAAACACAGAGAGCGGCCACACATGGAGATTGGAAGTTCGGATGAGCAATCGCCAACAGAACCTAAACCAATCTACGCCTAACAATGCACCGAACTTTATTATATGATTTTAACTTATTTACGAGAACAAACATATTTTTAATGCGCAATATGTAAAAATGAATGCGACATGGGGGACGAAACGCTGCTTTAACGAGCCTGGCCTGAGGACAGGTTGCAAATACACCTATCCTCAGGCCAGGCGTCCTCGAGCACCTGTCCGTATATAACTATGTACAATTACACACACACACACACACACACACACACACACACACACACACACACACACACACACACACACACACGGACAGGGACAGTACACAATGAAGGGGAACAGCCTACCTGTGACGACGCGAGAAAGAGACCTGGGCGTGGACGTAACACCTAATCTATCTCCTGAAGCACATATAAATAGGATAACGATAGCAGCGTACCCTACCACACCCAGGGACCCTACCACACCCAGGGACCCTACCACACCCAGGGACCCTACCACACCCAGGGACCCTACCACACCCATGAATGCCAGTGGTCCCCTGGCACTGGCAAAAGTTAGAACATCATTCAGAAACCTAAGTAAGGAGGCATTTAGGGCGCTTTACACTGCCTACGTGAGCCCAGTCTTAGAGTATGCCGCCTCATCATGGAGTCCCCATCTGAAGAAGCTATAAGGAAACTGGAAAAGGTTCAGAGGTTTGCAACGAGACTCGTCCCAGAGCTACGAGGGATGGGGTATGAGGAGCAACTGAAGGAGCTGTGCCTTACGACACTAGAAAGAAGGGAAAGAGGGGGACATGATAGGAACGTATAAAATACTCAGGGTGATTGACAGAGTGGACATATACGAAATGTTCACACGGAATAATAACAGAACGAGGGGACATGAGTGGAAGCTGGAAACTCAGATGAGTCACAGGGATGTTAGGAAGTTTTCTTGTAGCGTGAGAGTAGTGGGAAAATAGCATGCATTTAAGGAACAGGTTGTGGAAGCAAATACTATTCATAATTTTAAAACCAGGTATGATAGGGAAATAGGACCATAGTCATTGCTGTAAACAACCGATACTCGAAAGGCGGAATCCAAGAGTCAATGCTCGATCCTGCAGACACAAATAGGTGAGTACACACACACACACACACACACACACACGTACACAGTTTTAAATGTAGATATGATAGAGCCCAGTAGGCTCAGGAATCTGTACACCAGTTGTTGACAGTTGAGAGGCGGGACCAAAGAGCCAAAGCTCAACCCCCGCAAGCACAAATAGGTGAGTACAAATAGGCGAGTACACACACACACACACACACACACACACACACACACACACACACACACACACACACACACACACACACACACACACACACACACACCGGGTAAACAAGGATGAACTATTCAACACTGGTGGGACGCGAACAAGGGGACACAGGTGGAAGCTGAGTACCCAAATGAGCCACAGAGACGTTAGAAAGAACTTTTTCAGTGTCAGAGTAGTTAGTAAATGGAATGCATTAGGAAGTGATGTGGTGGAGGCTGACTCCATACACAGTTTCAAATGTAGATATGATAGAGCCCAATAGGCTCAGGAATCTGTACACCAGTTGATTGACGGTTGAGAGGCGGGACCAAAGAGCCAGAGCTCAACCCCCGCAAGCACAATTAGGTGAGTACAATTAGGTGAGTACACACACACACACACACACACACGTAGTAGCCAGGGGCCTCGTAGCCTGGTGGATAGCGCGCAGGACTCGTAATTCTGTGGCGCGGGTTCGATTCCCGCACGAGGCAGAAACAAATGGGCAAAGTTTCTTTCACCCTAAGTGCCCCTGTTACCTAGCAGTAAATAGGTACCTGGGAGTTAGTCAGCTGTCACGGGCTGCTTCCTGGGGTGTGTGTGTGTGTGGTGTGTAAAAAAAAAAAAAAAAAAAAAAAAAAAAAAAAAAAAAAAATAGTAGTTAGTAAACAGTTGATTGACAGTTGAGAGGCGGGCCGAAAGAGCAAAGCTCAACCCCCGCAAAAACACAACTAGTAAACACACACACACACACACACACACCTGAGCAATACTTACGGCCTTGTTTTCGACTTTCAGTGATATTATACAACATTGCATAATTTATCCTCCCCCCTGCATTCCCCCCTCCCCCGCACTACCTCTCCTCACCTCCAACCCAAGATTGTTTTTCCTCTATTTCTAGAAACAAACTTATAATAAAAAGTAAACAATTTATGAACTTTGTTCAGTGTCCTCACTCGCTATATTTGCTGTAAGTTACATGAAGTTAAACGGGTGAGTTTTGGGATTTAGCCTGAAGGTTACACGGGAATGCATCCTACAGGTCCAACCTGACAGCATTAGCAAAAAGGAGAGAAGAGGCTAGATCCAAGGTTGAATCTAAAGTCAAAGATGCATCTCAATCAAACGCGCGCTTTCTCTCTCTCTCTCTCTCTCTCTCTCTCTCCCTCTCTCCCTCCCCCATACAATAGAAACAAATGGACAAAACAGTTCTGTGCATTCTATAAATGTTAAAGATTACTCTCAAGGTATTGTACACCAATGCTGATGGATTAACAAGCAAATTAATTACAATAAAAGGTTAGTGAAATCCTTAAATAATTGCCATAATGGAAACTACAATGAGAGATGATATCGATTCAAGGTTTCCAAGGGGGGATAACAAGTAATAAGGAATGACAGGAAGCAACAACATGGAAGGGGAGTGGCACTCCTAGTAAAGTGATTGTGGAAGTTTGAGGAACTGGAATATCGAAATAAAAAAAAAAACAAATTCCACAGGATCCATCAGTGTAACTCTGACATCAGATGAGAGAACATACTGGTCCTGGGCATTAACAATCCCCCCAGCAACAGAAGTCACTAATAGGTATATGATGACAACAACAAGGCACGAACAGATGAACTGCAGAGAGCAGCAAAATCATCAAAGATAATGAGAGCTAAACTATTTGTCTTGGGAACCTAGATCACGGAAAGATATAATGGGAACTGTGAAAGCCCTCCATGGTGGCGATAGAATGTGGGGAGCAAAATTGGTGGTAGGGACACACATTAGTAGGGTGCCAGGGTGTGTCCCCTGGGTGTGGTAGGGTGCCAGGGTGTGTCCCCTGGGTGTGGAAGGGTGCCAGGGTGTGTCCCCTGGGTGTGGAAGGGTGCCAGGGTGTGTCCCTGGGTGTGGTAGGGTGCCAGGGTGTGTCCCTGGGTGTGGTAGGGTCCCTGGGTGTGGTAGGGTGCCAGGGTGTGTCCCCTGGGTGTGGTAGGGTGCCAAGTAAATTGAATGCAAATATACTCGACGACACACGCAGCCTTGAGAGAGGAAACTAAATCTCATTATGTTTGGCACCGGGACCTTGGGACCTGCCTTGTGGTGCTCAGGCGGACCCGTGGCACTCAGTAGGTACGTGGCATCCAGTGAGTCCGTGGCACTCGGCAGGCACGTGGCATCCAGTGGTCTCGTGGCACTCAGCAGGTACGTAGCATCCAGTGGTCCCGTGGCACTCAGCAGGTACGTGACATCCAGTGGTCCCGTGGCACTCGGCAGGCACGTGGCATCCAGTGGGTCCGTGGCATTCGGCAGGTACGTGGCATCCAGTGGTCCCGTGGCACTCAGCAGGTACGTAGCATCCAGTGGTCCCGTGGCACTCAGCAGGTACGTGACATCCAGTGGTCCCGTGGCACTCGGCAGGCACGTGGCATCCAGTGGGTCCGTGGCATTCGGCAGGTACGTGGCATCCAGTGGTCCCGTGGCACTCAGCAGGTACGTAGCATCCAGTGGTCCCGTGGCACTCAGCAGGTACGTGACATCCAGTGGTCCCGTGGCACTCGGCAGGCACGTGGCATCCAGTGGGTCCGTGGCATTCGGCAGGTACGTGGCATCCAGTGGGCCTGTTGCACTCAGGCACGTGGCACTCAGTAGGTACGTAGTACAAATCCACAAGGGCCGTTACGAGGAATCGAACCTGCGTCCGAGAGCATCCCAGACGCTGCCTTTATCGACTGAGCTACGACATAGTCGAATCCTCGTCACGGCCCTTGTGGATTTGTTCATTTGATGCATCACGCAATTGTGATTTCTGTGTGTAAGGTACGTAGTAATCTATGTAGTATAACATTGTGTGATATGGATCCTATGACACAGTGGTATGCGTCTTCGACTCGCACTCGAGTTACCGGGATGAATCCCCAGACAGGACACCAAATCTTGGACACGTTTTCTTTCACCTGATGCCTTTGTTTATCTAGTAGTTGAATTTCACCCGGGAGTTAGTGGGTGATTATGTGGAATTGAGGTCTAGCTGTTTAGTATGATTTAACTTCTAAAGCTCGAATTGTTTGTCGAGTCTGGCTTTAAAAGGTGTGGATGGAGGTGGCTTCTACAACTTCTTTCAATGGGTTCCATGTGTGGACCCCCCCCCCTCCCTGTGGTACGAGAACTTCCTTGTATTTCTTAAGACTCATTTTCGTTTCCAGCTTCTATTTACGTAATCTCGTCGCAATTTCTCTTAAAATAAGAGGCCGCCCTTTTCCATCTTGTCAATTCACCTCAGTATCCTGGTAGGTCTTTCCTTCAGGGTTGTGAGACCTTGTTCCCTTAACCCGTCCTCATAGTTCAGCCCTCTTTACTCCGACACTACTCTTGTTGGAAATCTTTGTATTTATTAAATTTTGGTTTTATTCCGCACGAGATAAACATTTCAGGCCGGTGCTGGATATTACAATAGTCTTCTAATGATGGTTGTGTATATTACATTGAAAGAGCCCTGATTTTAAGTTCCTAAATTACGTTCAAATGTTTGCGAACGTCCAAAATTCTGAAAGGTTCGGCAGCCTGTTCCCTGACAGAAAGTTTCTCCAAGAGGGGGTCGACTGCTAGCAGCCGTGGAGTGAGGACGTTTACCGACCCTCCGTGGCTGTTGGAGTTGTTTGCTGTTTTGGTCGCCAGGTGGTGTGGGCGTCTCTGCCCTACCAGTTTTGTTGCCTGCCTGGCTGCGTTGACGTGGCGGTTCTGCCATGGGGGGCCATCTTCCTCCTGTTCAGCGTGTGAACTCCGTGGGCCTGGAGTTCACTTGTAAGGCTGGTTATACGACCATCGAGATGGTGATGTGTGACATGCTTCGTATTCCGGTGGAAGCTATCTACGGTGTGGAGCTAGTTACGGCCCATCGGGTTGTTATTAAGTTCGTGGGGGAGGAGGAGTACCGGGACTTCCTCCGTTGGTACGGGGGGCGTACGTTGCCGTTGCCAGACGATGCCGGCTCTGTGGCGATTTCGGACCGCAGTGGTGCCATGACTTATGTCAGTATCCATGGTGCGCCCCTGGAATTCCCTGATGACCTCCTCCGATGTTACTTCGGGGGGTTTGGTACTGTTGTCAGCGTACGGGTGAACACGCTCTCCTCGGGGCGCTATGCTGGGAGGCGAACGAACATTCACACGTTGGGGATGCGCCTGCGGTCGGATATACCTTCTTCTGTCCGGCTTATGGGATACTACATCCGGGTGTATTATGCCCGGCAGCCTCGTACCTGTTTCCGGTGTGGCCTGTTGGGGCATCAGGCTGCCGGGTGCTCTGCGGCCCCAGCTGCTCCTGTCAACTTGTTCAGAGACGAGGATTTCCCGCCGCTCCCACTGGAGGCGGTCTCCGGTGATGATGCGCGTCCCGTTTGCTGTTGCAGCTTCCCCGGCGGCGCCTGACGTTCCTCCGGTTGTTGCCGTCCCTCCTCCGGGTATTGCGGTACCGTCGGTTGGTCTGCCTGATCCTGTCGCTGTTCCAGCTGCTCCCATGGGCCTTCCTGGAGCTCCCTGTGTGACGCCGCTGTCTTCTCCCTCGTCTTCTGATGCTGCGCCTGGCCCTGTGTCCGTGACTCGGGTCCCGGATGTGTTGGGTGCTGGGGTGGCTGCGGAGCCTCCTGCTGTGTGTGGCCCGGTTCCCCCTGTGGTAGAGGCTGCTGCCGTTCTGGCGTCGGTTCATCCGACTCGTGGTACCCGTGTTTCTGGATCACTTACCGGCTCGGACGATATCCGGCCGGTGCCCAAACGTTCCCGGCGTTCGTCTTCTGCCTGGGCCGACGTTGGTGACTTCAGTGACTGCGGGGCTTCGGATGTTGACAGTGTGGATACGGATGCGTCGATGTCTCCGCGGTTCGTGGTGGCAGAGGTCCATGTGCCTGCTGGTGCTGGTGCCTGTGTCTCGGACGTGCCTTCGATTGTTTCTCCGCCGGGGGACTCTCCACAGTGGGGGGTGGTGGCTTCCGCTGCCAGGGATGGTGTGGACTCTGGTGCTGGGCGTGGCCTGGTGGTGACGTTACGGAAGGATGCGCGCCGTCCGGGTTCCCTGCTGTCGTCTGGTGGTGTGCCCGGGGCCGCGGGTACCCCTGTGGTGTGGGTGCGCGTTGGGGCCCTGGGGGACGTGTTGCCGGCGTCTGTGATGCCACCGGGTCACTGGTCGAAGATGGCCGAGTTACTGCTGTCTGACGGACCGGAGTGCTTTCGTGGGGGGCAAGTTCCCTCCTGTGGGGGCGAGTAGCGACTTCTCGCCTCACGAGTACTACCATCTGGGTCCCCAGTTTGCAGGTGTTTGTTGCCCCAGTTCCGTATGTTATGGCGTCCCCGGTGGGTGGACGGGACCCTTTGCAATGGGTGTTCTGGGAGGCGTTCAATGTACGGTTCCCGCGGGCCAGGTTCCCGGGCAAGTATGTGCTCTGATTTCCTGTGTATTTGCTCTATGACATGCTGTGTGCCCCTCTGGCTGTTTGTTTGCCCTGTTATGTTATGTGCTTCTGCCCCTCCCTTTGTGCGTTGCTTTGCCATGTGGCATATTAGTTTCTAGTCCTTGGCGTCACTCGTTTCGCGTTTTGGCTTGGCATTTCGCCTTTCCTGGCTTTGCGATTCACCCTTCACGGGTACGCCGGGGCGCATCCGATCCCACGATCGTCGTCGCCCCTAACTCAACAACAACAACAACAACAACAACCTGTTGCCAGCATTCGACTTTATTACTTTGTCTTTGCTAGAGTTCAACTCTTGTAGCAACGTGTTGGCCCATTCTTTGAATGTGTCCAAATATTCTATTGCCTAGATATTCATTTATGTAACACAAACAAGGAGGAATGATTTAAAGCTCAACAAATCACAATGTATGACAGAAATCAGGAGATGCCTTTTCACCCATAGGGTTGTAAACCATTGGAATAAACTCATCACATTAATTCCATCCTCTATATAATAGTCCTTAACTGTAGCCTCTGTTTAACTCACCAGTAAAATGGGTACCTGGTAGTAAAAAAGATTCTTCACGGCAGGGGATCGTATTCCAGGGACCCACCCGATACGCTACGCGTACTAGTGGCTGTACAAGAATGTAACAACTCTTGTATATATCTCGAAGTCAAGAAATATTCTGGTGTAAGCATATATTTCTTTATAACTAAAGTGTAATTATCACCAGTCTTAAAACATCAACAATGCTTGAGAAATGTCAAATTACCAGTATCGTTTCCCCTTTTTAATAAATTCTGTCAGTGGTCTGTAACTTTTATTTATACATCACTTCTCTAATAAAGGGAGGCCGTAAAATTTACAATTGTTGTGGGAGACGTGAAAATTGTTGGGTTTATCCAATTCACCAGCCAACGGCCAGTAAATGGGTCGGTGATCATATGGACAGCTTTGTTCTTGCCGGTGGAGCAATCCTGTCTTATAATTGTCAGTATTTTATTGCATAAAGTTTATTTTTAAATAGTCTAAGACTAAACCAAAATGTTGAAAATGCAAGAGACAATAGTTACCCATTCATATAATATTTTCTTTTACTTCTGATTATAGAAAACGAATTTATTATAACACTAACTAATATAAAGTTTAGTTTTCTAGTAATGGTTTTTTAAACTCGAGTATAGACAGCTTGTCGAGATCCCCCCCCCCCACCCCTGATCAATAACTGACCTTGACCCTTAGATACAACCCCTAACAGTTGCGTGACTCCGGGTACCTACTTTCCACCAGATGAAAGGATACATCAGGTGCAGGAAAACATGCCCAAACGTCTACGTCCTGCACGGGAATCGAACTTGGGAACCTTCTTTAACATATATATTGTATGCAGGTGCATTCAATGAGAATTTCTTTGCCAGTTAAAAACTTATAGCGATATTAACAAGTAAACATCCGTTTACCTTTTAATTTCGCTGTTTTTTGTATTTATTTTTATATTAAATATTAAATACACTGTCCTCGTTCATTATTGCTGAGGTTCTAAATCTTCAGTAAATCGCAGTAAGATGACTGTGAGATGCCCTCAGCCGTGGAAAGGATTTATTATTATTATTATTATTATTATTATTATTATTATTATTATTATTATTATTATTAATATTAAGCTCAGGTGTATATATCATTATTTTTTTTTTATCTATTTTTTTAATCTAATTTATTTATATATAATCAAGAAGATACATTGGGTTTGTGAGGATACATAGCATTGTGTTTACAATCTTGTAAAGCCACTAGTACCCGCAGCGTTTCGGGCAGGTCCTTAATCTATGAGATAATATTAAGTAGGTAAATTCTAGCAAAATTTATCAAATGTTAGCAGGTACATTGTAAGAAAAAATTGTGAGAGATTATTAGGTATATTAAAGCACATTGACAGCTTTGATTGATAGCATTGACAGCTTGATTGATAATTTGACAAAGATTAATAGGCACAATAAAGCATATTGATAGCACATATAAGATGACAGCAATGATCACACTGATAAAGGTGTATGGCTTAGGTACATAAATATTGAGGATTGGGTAGCAGTAGATACAGTGAAAGTTTCAAGCACAGAGTAGGAAACTATGAAGATGAAATTAGGTACTTTGTTTTTGTTTTTGAATAAGGCAAAAGTTGGACAGCTTTTCAATTCATTAGAGAGTGAGTTCCATAGACTAGGTCCCATTATTTGCATAGAGTGTTTACACAGATTAAGTTTGACTCTGGGATATCAAAGATATATTTATTTCTGGTGTGGTGATTATGGGTCCTATTACATCTGTCCAGGGAGAGTTTCAGAACATGGTTGGCATTTAAGAACAGGGTTTTGTAAATGTAGATGGCACAAGCTAATGTGTGGAGTGAGGTTATGTTTAGCATGTTTAGGGATTTACACAAAGGGGCTGAGTGTTGTCTGAAAGCAGAGTTTGTTATTGTTCTGATAGCAGAATTGTGAAAGCAGATTGTGTTGCGTTATAAAATAAACCTTATTCTATATGAAGGTTTACAGAGTACAGATCAAGAGTTATGAATTCGTCTAATTTTTGTATTTTTGTATTAACAAGCTTAGGTATACACAGCAATGTGATGCTGTCCTATTCTGTATGAAAGATTATACACAGTTACCTCCATCTCACAGTATGATCAAACATGTAATCAGAAATCATGAGATGCAAGTCCTTGGTCTACTAGCCTGTACTATCAGACTCTGGATAAATCACAAGGATACCTTCCAATATTCGTGAGTGCTTCAAGTAGTTACAGAGCTCAAAGCAGCTCGTACCATTTGGTCTGAAGTCGTTAATAACGGGGCGATCAGATATATAGTGATGGAGTGTGTGTCCCAGCTCACATAGTTCACACCGATTCCTCGGGAATCTGTTCACCAGTTGATTAACAGTTGGGAGGCGGGACCAAAGAGTCAAAGGTCAAATCCCCTCAAGCACAACTAGGTGAGTACAGTTGGAATGATCACCATTGGGGGAATTCATTATCTACCGCCACCTGCCCTGGATACGAGGGTCCCGGTAGTACAGTCGGGTTCGTTCTCGCATCACAATCGAGAATTCCGGGTTTGAATCTCGGGCGGAACGGAAGTAGTTGGGCGCGTTTCCCCTCACCTAATGCCCCTGTCCACCTAATAGTAAATAGGTACCCAGGAGTTAGATTGTTGTGGAGGCTGCATCCTGGAGAAGTTTAATAGTTCGACCTTAAGAGAACATCGATATAACCCTAACGTTCATATATACACAGGCTGCCTGTCCCCCGAGAAAATTTATTCTTATTGAATGAAATTTGGAAACTTTTGGTCTGTGGATTAATTATGCTGTTTATAATGGATGATGCAACATTCCCACTATATATTTTGCACGTTGGGCTCTCAAGTGTATGAAGATCTGACTGAATCACTGAATATAATTCCTCCAGTATCTTTCAGTGTATTAGTAAAATGTGGTAGTGCTGCTAATTCTGTATATCTGGAGCTAAGCCAGTTAAGCAACAGAACAAATAATAATCCAGTTGTGTACTAAGTGTACTAAGCCAGTTGTTGAGTCTCTCATTAGATGTCTGTGTACATCTGTTTTCGTGTATTGTACAGGCTGCTGCAGTGCGGCCTGTTGACACTTGGACAGAGCCACCAGTGTAAGTGCAAGGAAGCAGCAGCCGGGCAGCTCCGTCAAAGCTTTCTTAACAGGCATCTGCTCGGCAAGGTGTTACACTCCAGCCGCTTCTCTAGATTTGCCACTCCGTAAAAAAAAAATGCAAATGTTGTCTCCTAACCAGAAACACATTATTCTAAACAACATGGCTATCACATATCATATTAACATATCATATTTTGCCCGAAACGCTATGCGTACTAGTGGCTATAGGTATTGTATGTACTAGCTCTATCTATAAATCCAACATTATTTTTGTAAATCAACTATAAATGTACTTTCCCGAATAAAATTTACTTTACTATATCGGGGCCGATGCATAGAAAAACGTTTATATTACGTCGTTATTATTTTTAGAAATGCGTCGCATTTTTAACGAATTGGTCGATTCCGCGAATTCTCCCTCGTGCAAGGGAGGGTTTTGGCGGGGGGGGCATTGTGTCCTCCCCTTATCCTTAACGTTTAAGTAGTTCAGAAAATGTATTATAACTCGACAAGTTAGGCATAAAGCGAAAACTAATCCACCTCAATTTTAAAATATAAAAATTTAAGGTTACGT
>NC_091176.1:15123146-15130646 GCF_040958095.1 Procambarus clarkii | reverse complement strand
GTTCCTGTCGGAGTGTAGATATCTTTGTCGGACAGGATTACATTAGTCTTCCCGGCTTTGGCGCCTTCTTTTGATAGTTGCTACCTTATCCCTGCCGGGATATACCTTATCCCTGCCGGGATATACCTTATCCCTGCCGGGATATACCTTATCCCTGCCGGGATATACCTTATCCCTGCCGGGATATACCTTATCCCTGCCGGGATATACCTTATCCCTGCCGGGATATACCTTATCCCTGCCGGGATATACCTTATCCCTGCCGGGATCCACCTTATCCCTTTCTCGTATTACCTTACTCGTGTCGGATACCACTTTGTCCCAATAAATTTTCGCCTTTATACCCATTAGGAATTAAGGTCGTATCAGTGCAGAGTCCATATAAGATTTCACACACTATTTTTCCAGAAATAGAAATGCCAACATTAAGACAACATTATCTGAATGTTTAATAGTTTCTGGTGAATGTTTGGGCGTGTCCTCGTGTTAGGAGGAACCCGAGCCGTGATGTTAAGGGGCGGGTGAGGGGGGGAGGATGGGGTGAAAGGGGAATGATGGGGGCTGGACATGTTGAGAGACGTTGGCACCTCTCAGACACAGCCGCCAACTCTCGCAGTCTTCTAACACAGACACAACGGGTGGATAATGAAGGGTAGGATGGTCCTGCATAAGAAGATGGAGTCGTGGTTGGTTCCTCCGGTGTTTGGTCTAAGGCGCCGACGCCGCGGGTGCCTCGTCTTGATCCCGTCGGTAACCCCGCTACGCCCACAGGACCTCTCTCTCTCGCCTCCTTCCTCGCCCCGTCGGCCGGGTTTTCTTGTTCGACGGCCCCCACCTTCCTTGATGGGATGTGAATCCTGATGGCGCGCTTCTCCGGATATTTTCATTTTTAGGAGGTTGTGTTCTTCTCGACAGCGTTCTCCAGGAGGTTCTGACAAGATGATTGCTTCGTGACTGCGTTCTTCGTTCATATATATGGCGAATCTTCAGGGGGTTTAGTTTTAGTTTCTCGGTGGTCCTCTCCAGATAGTCTAGTATTTGCTAATATATCTTTGAACTCCTCCTCCTCTTGTGAGAGTTCTCTCCACACCATTACCAGTATTCGAGATTCATGTATTGAATTGTTTGTTTCGTCAGTTAAAAGCTACGCCCAGCTTTGCCGGCTTGATTCCTTCGTTTGATAATTCGTCAATGAAATACATCTTTTAAGTAGATCTTGGTTCTCATCGACACGGCCAGAAATCAAAGGGTTGCTAGCTTTCAACTTAAGCGATCTAGAGTGTGGCGATCTAGAGAGGAAATGCCCGTTGTATCTTTAGATTCCTGAACGGAATCTGAAGATACAAAGATTACAATACCTTTAGTGATTTCTATCACTCAAGATTACTTTGAGTGAACAAAGTTCACTCAAAGAGTAGCAACCTTTGATTATTAATTGTAATTCACAACTTAAAACTTTTCACTTATTCAGTGTTTTATATGTTAGTAAATATTGTCAGTTTTGCCTAACGTGCCATTAATACAATTAATAAAATCTATCAATTCAATTATTAATTGGGCCTACGTTAGGCAGAATTAAGAGATAGTCATATTCAGGTAAAGTCAAGGTGCTAAGGTAGTTTTGGTTAAAACGTAACAAAAATGTAGAGTTAATTTGAACATATCAATCAATCTACAAGTAAAAATCTTCGAAAACCGGGTGCTGAAGGACTCAGTCATCCTGATTGTGTGTTAATGTCCCCATTGAGGGCCGAAAGCTCTTATATAGATACTGATTTCTCCGTCGTTGATGGCGCTGCGCTCCACGCATTGCTTGTTCATTAGTGAATATTAGGGGTCATTATTCTCGTTATCATTTGTAGTCATTCGTTTACCGGTATTGCCTTGTTCGAAGCAAACTGTTGGCAATTCGTTCTGCATCACCTACGAGGTTGACAGTTTTGATGTAACGATGATGTCACGTTTTCCGTGTAGCTGTTCACGTGGAGTGGCCGTACTGGCCAGGAATGATGCTGTCTTCTGGGAGGGAGGGAACTATCAGGGGAAAGCGCCATGTCATTACGACTATATATATATATATATATATATATATATATATATATATATATATATATATATATATATATATATATATATATATATATATATATATATATATAATATATATATGTATAGCACTTGGTAGAAGTCGGGATAAGGATTTGGGGTTGGACGGGAGGAAAGGAATGGTGCCCAACCACTTGTGGACGGTCGAGAATTAAACCTGCATGAAGCGAGACCGTCGCTCTACCGTCCAGCCCATGTCTTCTGGAGAAGTATACAATTATATATTATTTAATTTTTTATATAATTTTGCCATCTTCGAGATGTTCAGAGACAGGCGACTGTTCGTGGTGGCATTGTGCACGAGGCGAGAGATGCTCTTATGAGCAGGAGGGGAGGCAGGGGGGGGGGGGGGCGTGGCAGATATATGGAGACGGTAACGGAAGTAGTGCAAACATATTTAGTGAGGTTGTCAATAGCTCTGTGGCTTACGCGGGCACAGTGCCATCTGTGGGACCTAATGAGGCAGTGTCATTACCTTCCCCCACCCCCCCCCTACCCCCCTACCCAACCACATGGGCTGGACGGTAGAGCGACGGTCTCGACGCTTCATGCAGGTCAGCGTTCAATCCCCGATTGTTGGGCACCATTCCTTCCCCCACCCCCCCGTCCCATCCCAAACCCTTAATCTGACCCCTTCCAAGTGCTCTATATATAGTCGTAATGACTTGGCGCTTTCTCCTGATAATTCCCTCCCCTCACCCCTACTGAAACCTGGTACCTTTCTCCCCCAGGCTATTTCTCTCACGTTCGTCCCCCCCCCCCCCGTCCTCACCCCTCAACACCCCCCCCCCCCGTCCTCACCCCTCAACACCCCCCCCCGTCCTCACCCCTCAACCCCCCCCCGTCCTCACCCCTCAACCCCCCCCCCCGTCCTCACCCCTCAACACCCCCCCCGTCCTCACCCCTCAACACCCCCCCCCCGTCCTCACCCCTCAACACCCCCCCCCCGTCCTCACCCCTCAACACCCCCCCCCCCGTCCTCACCCCTCAACACCCCCCCCCCGTCCTCACCCCTCAACAACCCCCCCCCCGTCCTCACCCCTCAACCCCCCCCTTGTCCTCACCCCTCAACCCCCCCCCTCATTCTAACCCTCAACCCCCCCCCCTCATTCTAACCCCTCAACCCCCCCCCCTCATTCTAACCCCTCACTCCCCTCTCCATTCCCCCCATTCCCCTCCGCTCCGCATATTTTCCACCATCTCAAACTACCACCACAGTTGGGGCAGGTCTACCCCACACTCCCGTGCTGTGCACGTTTACCCGTGCTGTGCACGTTTACCCGTGCATCCGTTTCTCGTGTTCACATTCTGAATACATGGTGTTAAGGGTTCAGTCGTGACCCTTGACCTCCCCCTATCCCATCCCTTGCCCCCCCCCATCCCTTACCCCTATCCCTCACACCCATCCTCAACCCGCGCCGGCTATCCTGAGTGGGGACGCGACATTCCGGCCTCAAAGGTGAAATAAATTCAAATTTATTAGTCATGGTATCTTTTTTTTTTTACGGAATAAATCGCTTATTGTCAAACATTTGTAAAAACAAAAACGAAAGTAAATGAGCTGGAAGAAAGGTGTTGGGGCCGCTGGCATGCGTTCACCCACACGGCCAGTGGCATGCGTTCACCCACACGGCCAGTGGCATGCGTTCACCCACACGGCCAGTGGCATGCGTTCACCCACACGGCCAGTGGCATGCGTTCACCCACACGGCCAGTGGCATGCGTTCACCCACACGGCCAGTGGCATGCGTTCACCCACACGGCCAGTGGCATGCGTTCACCCACACGGCCAGTGGCATGCGTTCACCCACACGGCCAGTGGCATGCGTTCACCCACACGGCCAGTGGCATGCGTTCACCCACACGGCCAGTGGCATGCGTTCACCCACACGGCCAGTGGCATGCGTTCACCCACACGGCCAGTGGCATGCGTTCACCCACACGGCCAGTGGCATGCGTTCACCCACACGGCGAGTGGCATGCGTTCACCCACACGGCCAGTGGCATGCGTTCACCCACACGGCCAGTGGCATGCGTTCACCCACACGGCCAGTGGCATGCGTTCACCCACACGGCCAGTGGCATGCGTTCACCCACACGGCCAGTGGCATGCGTTCACCCACACGGCCAGTGGCATGCGTTCACCCACACGGCCAGTGGCATGCGTTCACCCACACGGCCAGTGGCATGCGTTCACCCACACGGCCAGTGGCACGCGTTCACCCACACGGCCAGTGGCACGCGTTCACCCACACGGCCAGTGGCACGCGTTCACCCACACGGCCAGTGGCGCGCGTTCACCCACACGGCCACTGGCGCGCGTTCACCCACACGGCCACTGGCGCGCGTTCACCCACACGGCCACTGGCGCGCGTTCACCCACACGGCCACTGGCGCGCGTTCACCCACACGGCCACTGGCGCGCGTTCACCCACACGGCCACTGGCACGCGTTCACCCACACGGCCACTGGCACGCGTTCACCCACACGGCCACTGTCACGCGTTCACCCACACGGCCCCTGGCACGCGTTCACCCACACGGCCAGTGGCACGCGGTCACCCACACGGCCCCTGGCACGCGTTCACCCACACGGCCAGTGGCACGCGTTCACCCACACGACCAGTGGCACGCGTTCACCCACACGGCCCCTGGCACGCGTTCACCCACACGGCCCCTGGCACGCGTTCACCCACACGGCCAGTGGCACGCGTTCACCCACACGGCCAGTGGCACGCGTTCACCCACACGGCCACTGGCACGCGTTCACCCACACGGCCACTGGCATGCGTTCACCAGTAAGAGTTGACATAACTGGCATTCTACCTGCGACACATTCCACCACAACGAATAAATATTTCATCAGATTTGAACATCCACTCATGCCTTGTTGAACACGCCTTGTTGAACTCGCCTTGTTGAACACGCCTTGTTGAACACGCCTTGTTGAACACGCCTTGTTGAACACGTGTCCGGCATCGTTAAGCAATCTGTATCTAGGCAATTAAAATGGTCATATTTCTTCATATAATAATAATAATAGTAATAAGTAAAAATAATAATGGAAAGTGTAATTTTTTTAATGCAGTAAAAACTGAGAATACAATATATATATATATATATATATATATATATATATATATATATATATATATATATATATATATATATATATATATATATAATACGCAAATTTCAGCGCTGCATAGAAACTTTTGCTCTGGTTTACATATATTTGCAATTATAATTGAAGGGATTAAATAAGAGATATATATGTACACCCAGAGGTGTATACTTCTCGCTGTATATACACTGACGGTTTACTTTAGTCTTGAGATACATAAAGTGCTATTGTAAACTTGTTGGTTGGTCAGTAGGCTACTCTGGCAGCCGTAGTAATCCTCCAGAGGTTGATAGGCCTTAATAGTCCTCCAGAGGTTGATAGACCTTAATAGTCCTCCAGAGATTGATAGGCCTTAATAGTCCTCCAGAGGTTGATAGACCTTAATAGTCCTCCAGAGGTTGATAGGCCTTAATAGTCCTCCAAAGGTCGATAGGCCTTAATAGTCCTCCAAAGGTTGATAGGCCTTAATAGTCCTCCAGAGGTTGATAGGCCTTAATAGTCCTCCAGAGGTTGATAGGCCTTAATAGTCCTCCAAAGGTCGATAGGCCTTAATAGTCCTCCAAAGGTTGATAGGCCTTAATAGTCCTCCAGAGGTTGATAGGCCTTAATAGTCCTCCTGAGGTTGATAGGCCTTAATAGTCCTCCAAAGGTCGATTGGCCTTAATAGTCCTCCAAAGGTTGATAGGCCTTAATAGTCCTCCAGAGGTTGATAGGCTTAATAGTCCTCCAGAGGTTGATAGACCTTAATAATCCTAAAGAGGTTGCCAGGCCTTGAACCCAACAACAAAAGCTGCTAAGTAACATGTAAACATCTGTGCAGTTGTTAATGTGTCTTGTGGAAGGAGACAGCGAGAGAGAGGGCAGAGCCGTGCTTGGCCCGGGTCGCCTCGCGCCCGCCACATAATTTTGCTGACTCTCTCATAATTCTTGTTTACTTGCATAATCTTCACATAAAATTCACGTTTTCACGCGAAATTTTGGCGCTCGGTTTTGTGTGTGTGTGTGTGTGTACTTACCTAGTTGTGCTTGCGGGGGTTGAGCTCCGGCTCTTTGGTCCCGCCTCCCAACTGTCAATCAACTGATGTACAAGTTCCTGAGCCTACTGGGCTCTATCATATCTACATTTGAAACTGTGTATGGAGTCAGCCTCCACCACATCTGTATTTCATGCATTCCATTTGTTAACTACTGACACTGAAAAAAATCTTTCTAATGTCTCTGTGGCTCATTTGGTACTAAGTTTCCACCTGTGTCCCCTTGTTGTGTTCCACCCGTGCTAAAGAGTTTATCTTTGACCACTCTGTCAATTCCTCTGAGAATTTTGTAGGTGGTTATCATGTCTCCCCTTACTCTTCTGTTTTCCAGGGATGTGAGGTCAGGGTGTGCGTTGCTTTGCGGTGCCGTTTGACTCAGGACTATACAACAAACACTGTTCACACCTGTACACACGGGCGCCCGTACACCTGTTACACACGGGCGCCCGTACACCTGTTACACACGGGCGCCCGTACACCTGTTACACACGGGCGCCCGTACACCTGTTACACACGGGCGCCCGTACACCTGTTACACACGGGCGCCCCCCCGTACACCTGTTACACACGGGCGCCCGTACACCCTGTTACACACGGGCGCCCGTACACCTGTTACACACGGGCGCCCGTACACCTGTTACACACGGGCGCCCCGTACACCTGTTACACACGGGCGCCCGTACACCTGTTACACACGGCGCCCGTACACCTGTTACACACGGGCGCCGTACGTACACCTGTTACACACGGGCGCCCGTACACCTGTTACACACGGGCGCCCGTACACCTGTTACACACGGGCGCCCGTACACCTGTTACACACGGGCGCCCGTACACCTGTTACACACGGGCGCCCGTACACCTGTTACACACGGGCGCCCGTACACCTGTTACACACGGGCGCCCGTACACCTGTTACACACGGGCGCCCGTACACCTGTTACACACGGGCGCCCGTACACCTGTTACACACGGGCGCCCGTACACCTGTTACACACGGGCGCCCGTACACCTGTTACACACGGGCGCCCGTACACCTGTTACACACGGGCGCCCGTACACCTGTTACACACGGGCGCCCGTACACCTGTTACACACGGGCGCCCGTACACCTGTTACACACCGGGCGCCCCGTACACCTGTTACACACAGGGCGCCCGTACACCTGTTACACACGGGCGCCCGTACACCTGTTACACACGGGCGCCCGTACACCTGTTACACACGGGCGCCCGTA
>NC_091176.1:15084301-15122646 GCF_040958095.1 Procambarus clarkii | reverse complement strand
AGAGAGAGAGAGAGAAAGAGGCAAATAATTTTAAATCGGCGAGGGTGGCAGAGTTGACAGCCAGGAATAATGTGAATTACCTGAAGCTGTAAGTGCTCCCTTCCCCGGAATTAACCATGTCAAAAAAATGTTTCCAAGGGCTTCGTAAACACATTAATTTCCGCGAGGTGCCTCTCTCACCCCCCCCCCAACCTTCTGTTTTTCATCCCTTCCCCCCTCCCCAAATCCACCGATCCCCTGCCCCTCCCCTCCCTAACACCCTCCTCCTCCTCCTCCTCCCTTCTTCTTAACCCCCCCCCCCTCACCCCATCCCCCGACCCGTCCCGAACACCCTTCCCTCCCATCTCCCCAACACCCACCCACCTCCTCCTTCTCTCCATCCCCAACAACATTCTATCCCCCTCCCGTACCCCCTCTCTATCATCATCCTATCCTTCCCTCCCCTTCCCTTCCGTTCCGTTTCCTTTCCTTCCCTTCCCTTCCCATCCCCCTCTCTCCTACTGCCGATAGATTAATGAATAATACTCATCATAATCTCGCTATTTTCGTTTCTCAAATTCTTCCTTCTTTCCTTTCTTTCTCGTCTACCTTTTTTTTCATTATTCTTTTTTTCAATTCTCTATTCGTGAAATCTATTTTTTACCAAATGTGATTAAGAAGTAAAGGTTTCAGTACAAAAAAGAAACGAACCAGAGTGAACAGTGGCGAAAATCTTCTGGAAGAACAGCAAAATCGGGATCCCGGGTTCGATCTCCGGCCAAGACACAAATGGAAAAAAGTATGCATGACTCGAATTGCCTAACAAGCCGAGTTTTCCTGAAATTATATATTTTTGTCAACAATTTTTTTTCTTATGGAATGCTAAAACTTTCCATTATATTGTATATGAATTTATTTTTGTTTTAATTGGGAGTTAAATCCAGGTAGAAATATTACCAAACCTAACTTAACCTAACCTAACCTAACCTAACCTAACTTAACCTAACTTAACCTAACTTAACCTAACTTAACCTAACCTAACCTAACCTAACTTAACCTAACTTAACATAACTAAGTCACTAATCCATGTTTTTAATATAATAATATTAATTCAAATAAACCAATTGGATTTTTTTAAATAACGAAAATCACTCTGTTAGGCAAATCGGGCCTTGCATAGTAGGCTGAGAAGGGCGTTCTGGCTACTAGGTATGACATATATATATATATATATATATATATATATATATATATATATATATATATATATATATATATATATATATATATATATATATATCCAAACAAGCCTGAATGGTCCCCAGGACTATATAATTGAAAAACTCACACCCCAGAAGTGACTCGAACCCATACTGCCAGGAGCAACGCAACTGGTATGTACAGGGACGCCTTAATCCGCTTGACCATCCAGTTACCAGTTGCGTTGCTCCTGGCAGTATGGGTTCGAGTCACTTCTGGGGTGTGAGTTTTCAGTTGTATATAGTCCTGGGGACCATTCAGGCTTGTTTGCATTTGTGTTCCTCACGTGTTGCCCCAAAGAATGAGGTGATTTGATAAAATGCTATGCCCAAGATTACTATCCAAGTGCCGGCGGGGAAGTGGTTCAAATAGCTTAGGCTATCACTTCCTTATGTCCGGTCGTGATGGTCAAGCGGATTAAGGCGTCCCTGTACATACCAGTTGCGTTGCTCCTGGCAGTATGGGTTCGAGTCACTTCTGGGGTGTGAGTTTTCAGTTGTATATAGTCCTGGGGACCATTCAGGCTTGTTTGCATTTGTGTTCCTCACGTGTTGCCCCAAAGAATGAGGTGATTTGATAAAATGCTATGCCCAAGATTACTATCCGAGTGCCGGCGGGGAAGTGGTTCAAATAGCTTAGGCTATCACTTCCTTATGTCCGGTCGTGATGGTCAAGCGGATTAAGGCGTCCCTGTACATACCAGTTGCGTTGCTCCTGGCAGTATAGGTTCGAGTCACTTCTGGGGTGTGAGTTTTCAGTTATATATATATATATATATATATATATATATATATATATATATATATATATATATATATATATATATATAATGTGTGTGCGTGCTTGCGCTCTTCCTGTCCCCGACAAAGGGAATTAATTAAATACACCAGGCTAGACACCAAAGAGCAGTTGAAGAAAATGGAGCCTGATTGTGGGGGAGAACTGAAGGAAACATTAGAGTGGAAGTTTAGCAACCACTTAGGCACATTAAAACTAACCGTGACTACATGACATTGAAAGTTGGTGAGAGGTAGCGATGTGAGGCTTCGAGAGGAAATGAAGTTATGTTGGCAAACTGGGACACAGAGATAAGAGAGAGAGAGAGAGAGAGAGAGAGAGAGAGAGAGAGAGAGAGAGAGAGAGAGAGAGAGAGAGAGAGATAAAGAGAGTAAATGAGAGAGAGACAAAGGCCCGTAGAGAGTTAGGTACTTCTCCACTGAGCAGAAATTTACATTCACAAAAACTATGATTGTATCACAGTAGAAACTCCTGAGTGTGTGTGTGTGTGTGTGTGTGTGTGTGTGTGTGTGTGTGTGTGTGTGTGTGTGTGTGTGTGTGTGTGTGTGTGTGTGTGTGAATGTGTGTAAGTGTGGTTTAATTAAAGGTCACTCTTTCTTTCTCATTTAAAATTCTGACAAACTTTACATCAAAATAGCATATCTTATGAGGACGACGCTAACGTAGAGCGGACTAGGAGCGAGGGATAGGGAGAAGGAGAGAGGGAGAGCTCTGCACTCTCAATGTAACCTCTGATTCGCTATTGTTCCGCTTCAGAGGTTCCATTGTTAGAGTTACACAGCGCAGTTAATGCCCGGTTGATATTCTGTGGTTTTTCGCGAATATGATTTTCGTTCCACTCAGACGATCACAAAATTTAATCAGCGAGTTTGGTGGGTAAAATTGTATTCTTTCTTCAGACTCGTTTTGAAATGGTTGACAATATTATTATGCAAGCCATCCTTAAACCATGGTCATTCAAGCTGCAACTCTCACAAGATCAGCGTCCGTCAGTCCTAGCGACCTGTGTAGTCACAGATAGTTGTTTCTCATAAATAAATTGTATTATAGTTTAAAGTAACGTGTGTATAGTTAAGACTGGGTTCGGTGTGGTGTTTTAGATCCTATAGTCATAATTTTAATTCAAACCAGTCCTGAGGCTATTTAAACCAGTCCTCAGGTGCTTTTTAAACCAATCCTTAAACCCGTCCTCGTGTTAATTCAGGTGTTAGGCAAAACTGTTGTCTGCCGACAATTTTTCTCGCATATAAATAATTACTATGTATTAGGTATTATTACACGTAGGTTAGGTTAGAGGTTTTAGGCTCTGTTGATAATTATTTGTATTTGAAGTACATGGGTTACCTGGTTGATACCTGGTTGATGGGGTTCTGGGAGTTCTACTCCCCAAGCCCGGCCCGAGGCCAGGCTTGACTTGTGAGAGTTTGGTCCACCAGGCTGTTGCTTGGAGCGGCCCGCAGGCCCACATACCCACCACAGCCCGGTTGGTCCGGCACTCCTTGGAGGAACAAATCTAGTTTCCTCTTGAAAATGTCCACGGTTGTTCCGGCAATATTTCTTATGCTTGCTGGGAGGACGTTGAACAACCGCGGACCTCTGATGTTTATACAGTGTTCTCTGATTGTGCCTATGGCACCTCTGCTCTTCACTGGTTCTATTCTACATTTTCTTCCATATCGTTTATTCCAGTACGTTGTTATTTTACTGTGTAGATTTGGTACTTGGCCCTCCAGTATCTTCCAGGTGTATATTATTTGATATCTCTCTCGTCTTCTTTCTAGTGAGTACATTTGGAGGGCTTTGAGACGATCCCAATAATTTAGGTGCTTTATTGCATCTATGCGTGCCGTATATGTTCTCTGTATTCCCTCTATTTCAGCAATCTCTCCTGCTCTGAATGGGGAAGTGAGTACTGAACAGTACTCAAGACGGGACAACACAAGTGACTTGAAGAGTACAACCATTGTGATGGGGTCCCTGGATTTGAAAGTTCTCGTAATCCATCCTATCATTTTTTCTGGCTGTCGCAATATTTGCTTGGTTATGCTCCTTAAACGTTAGGTCGTCAGACATTATTATTCCCAAATCCTTTACATGCTGTTTTCCTACTATGGGTACATTTGATTGTGTTTTGTACTCTGTATTATGTTTAAGGTCCTCATTTTTACCGTTCCTGAGTACCTGGAATTTATCACTGTTAAACATCATGTTATTTTCTGATGCCCAGTCGAAAACTTTATTAATATCAGCTTGAAGTTTTACAATGTCCTCAGCCGAGGTAATTTTCATACTGATTTTTGTGTCATCTGCAAAGGATGATACGAAGCTGTGACTTGTATTTTTGTCTATATCTGATATGAGTGAAGCATTGGTATGAATCCGCTCTCAGGAAATGTTCATTCCATCCAGTGGCAGCAACACGAGGACGTGTTCATCAATTTTAACGTGTTGTTCATCAAAATAGGTATTTTCTGAAATATAAATTAATATTATTATATATTTAACATATTGTTTATATTTAGGTTTTTATTAGATTAGGTGTTTAGGCTCAGTTGACAATTTATTAGTATTTGTCGTAGGTGAGTGAAGCATTCCCAGAGCTGCTATTCGAACAGAGGTCATTAGCGAAGCACTGTTCGAGAAATGTTCAAACGTTATCAATTACGAGTCGTGTGTAAAGCATTTGTCATTCTTAAACAGGGAGGTGTGGTGGCTGCTTGGAATGACAGCCTCCTCAGAAACAAAGACCAAAGTCCATTCCATGCACCCGCCAAACCCCCTGTTTATGACTGAAAAAGGTTTACATACGACTCACAACTGATGACGTTCGAACACTTCCGGAACAATTGCTTCACTGGTGACTTTTGTTCGAACCACAACGCTGTAAATGCTTCACCCACGTACTACAAATACAAATAATCGCCAACAGACCCTAAACTAACCTAACCAATTCCTAAATATGCACAAAATGCTAATTTAAAATAATATTAATTTATATTTGAGAAAATTCTTATTTTGAATGAACATCACGTTAAAATTGATGAATGGGTCTTTGGGGTCAACCGCTGGATGGAATGGACTTGGTCTGAGTACGCGTTGGGAATGAAAATTGATTGGCCTTTGTTGCTACGGACCGACTCTTTGAATCATTCTTAGACGTTTCAAACCTTTCCAAAAAAGCTTCGAACTACCGCAGACAACTTTAACAACCCTTAATTTGTATATAACTCACCTGTTGGAAACTTCAAAACGCACCAGAAGAAATCCTGGTCTCCTGGCCACGTGAAACGTAAGAAACCTGCAAAAACACACAGAAATCACAATAGCGTGATGTATCAAATGAGCAAATCCACAAGGGCAAGTGCAATTCCTTTTACCATGTCGTAGCTCAGTCGATTAAGGCAGCGTCTGGGATGCTCGCGGACGTAGGTTCAAACCCTCGTCACGGCCCTTGTGGGTTTGTTCATTAAACCTGCCAAAATGACGAACAAGAGACGAGAAGCCTTATGGAGTCAACATTTCCGCTCGCCCTTTCATCTTGATCGATCTTATTGGCTTTGAAAATTCACTCATTTGCTGGATGTTAAATGTCGTTTTAGTTGAAGTAAATAATACTAAAATATATTAGTATTATAATATTTTTTTTAACTTAAAAGGGGTAGCACCTCTTGTGCAAGTGTAGGGACCCATAGCCTCGGAGAAGAAAATCAAGAGTACTCAGAGAAGACCTTGTGGATCCTCACTGAACTCTTTGATATTTTCTTCTCCTACCACCCCTATTCTTTTGGTATGTGTGTATATATATCAAACTTTATTTTAAAATTTCATTACACAAAAAGGGTTACAACATTGGTTACATGCAGAGTACAAGGCTACTTGTCACAGGTTGTAGGGCTCCTCCAGCTCCTCAGATAGCGGATAGGAACCATAGATGCAGTGAGCATTTCCTCTCTGGATCGCCACACTAAGACGCTGAAAGAGAAAACTGGCAGCTCTAGGGTCTCTAGTTGTTCCATTAGCTTGGACCCCAACTCCTTAAAAAAACTAGCATCACTTTTACCCCAGGCACCAAGTGTCTCTGAGGCAATGGGGACAAAATTGTGGTAGTGCTCAAGGTCTCTGTATTTACGTGACTTGGCTGCTTCCCGGTGATTGGCAGCACCTCCTGCTTGTGTAGCACTGAAGTCAACATAGGTATTGGCTAAAGTTGAAACGCAAGTGTAGTCCCCCACCAACTGTCTACCATTCTTCCAGGGGTTCACCGTGATCCTGTCTGGGCGACCAACAGGCTCATCAGAGTTGCGGGACATTAGGTAACGGGGCTCTCTCTCTGCTGGACAACCGGCTGTGGTACGGGTTCTCTTAATAATGTCGTTAACCTCGCCGTGTCTTGCATGCCATCCTCCTGTCCTTTGGCAGAGAAGGCCATGCTGTCTGTACCTGTCGGCCTCTGCCTCGCCGCGCCTGCATGGGGAGCTGCTACAGCTCTTAGTCGGGCAGTGTCATGTGGTGTTGTCGCAGTTTCTAGCAAAGTCACAGCTTGGTCGGCAATGGGGCGATCCCAGCTGGATTGCTTATGGGCTTCAGAAGGCGGTGGTTGGGGTGCTGATCCTGCGAGAGAGACCCATTTGGTTGTGCAGTCTGTGAAGCTGGATCATGTACCCCAGCCTGTTGAACTAGGTGCTCAGGTAGGATTTCCTTCACCAAGTAGTCAGATGACACTGAAGAGGACAGGAACGCTGGTACAGCAATTTGTGTTGCTGTGCGCACGCCAAGGCCCCCGAGTCTAACAGGAAGGGAAGCCTGTTTCCACTGTGAGTCGCTGAGAGAAAGATTGAGGGCTTTTTCTAGTGTTGATTTCAGCAAGCTGTCGTACTCTTCTAATTTAATATTGTTGAAAGATGGCGAACATCTTAGAAAATAGGTCAGCCTGGGGAGGGACAAGCATCTGGTGATGAGGTAAAGTGCATCATGAGTATCGATGTCTTCAATCCTCTCGTTCATCCTCTTCAGGTCAGTGATCTTCTTACCAAGGACCCCATCGATGGCATTCCTTCCAAAAGGAGCACCTAGGAGTGTGCTGTCCTCAGGGTTGGTTGTATGAATGTCAGGCAAAACAACTTTTATTTGCTCTATTATATGCTGGTTGGTGGAGGTTATTTCGCACTTGGAAGGGTTCAGGGTGAGGCCTAGGCTTGTTCCTTGTTCTTGAATTATTCTTATGTCGTCCAAGAGTGAGGCTGGGGAGCCGGCTAGAGTACCATCGTCCAAAAACCAAATGTTGAGTTCACTGGACAGGTTATCAGTGACTTCCTTGATGACTACGCAGAAAAGAAAAGAAGCAAGGGGGTCACCCTGTTAGACACCTTCTTGTGATTGAATTTCATGTTCCCCGAATAGCAAAGTGAGATTCTTGCTGTAACATGAGTTTACAGTTTACAAACGGGTAGAGGGAAGGAAAATGGCGATGAACCGCACTGAGTACTGCATCCCTTCTAACCAGATTGAAAGCATTTTTGAAGTGCAGCATATTTATGTATATATATATATATATATATATATATATATATATATATATATATATATATATATATGTATGTATGTATGTATGTATGTATGTATGTATGTATGTATGTATGTAGAGAGAGAGAGAGAGGCAGAGACGGAGAGACAAAGATACAATAAATTTAGTGAAATACATACATTGACGTTCAGCTAATGAAAGGATCGCCAGGAAAGAGAAAGACAACAGAAGAACCTCATTCCCGCCAAAGCCCGGCCAACCTTAGCTTTAGAGACGCGACAGTCTTGAGGGTTAGCGTGATAACAGGAGGCTGTGGGAGGCCTCCTGAAGAACTCCTGTGAACTATGTCACTCCTGATCTCACCCTTGTGGCAACTGGAAAGTGGGTGGAACACAGACACAGCCACTCTCTCTCTCTCTCTCTCTCTCTCTCTCTCTCTCTCTCTCTCTCTCTCTCTCTCTCTCTCTCCTCTCTCTCTCTCTCTCTCTCTCTCTCTCTCTCTCTCTCTCTCTCTCTCTTTTACACAGCATCTGCGAAATTCTGAACCCTTTTACCAGCCTATGAAATATTTCTTCGTATAGCTCATGTTATGCCTTACCCTACCATTCCCCCCCCCCCCCCCCCACTGGAATGCGACCCGAGAAGAGGTTTACAACCACTTTTCAAATTACTGCTGGGTGAAAAGAATTGGTTAGTCTGTCTTGGGCTGGAGGATTCTGTGACCGCTCACCAATCCTAAGATTGGTGAGCGGTCACAGAATCCTCACCAGTAACAGGTAAGCTGGTACCTGGCAACGGGGAGGAGAAGTTGCAGCGTATTTCCTGGGCCAATATCTAAAGTTTTATTATGAGTATTTTTTTTTTTACCGACCAGTATTTTGTCACATACGACCAAGAGGAGAAGGGTCGGTAATCATATTGTCTGCTCCTATCTCCTCTCCCCGCCCCCTCTCTCCCATCTCTTCCCCCCCACCCCACCCGTCTCCTATCTCCCCCCTCCCCCCCTTCCTTCTCTCTTCCTTCATCCTTCAGCCCCCTTCTATTCTCCCTCCAGAACCAATTTTCCATTCCACCATTCCGTCTCTCCCGTCAACTCGACGGTGCCCTGTTGACTCTGGTCTTGGCTTCGGTCTACAGCTGTTGTCTCACAATTGAATTCCTACTCTTTACTTTGTCCTTTTTTATTATAATTATTTTTGCACGTGGAGAGGCTGGCTATACGTGGCAGAACACTATATTGCTGTGGCTTCTCTTTCTCTGCCGGTGTGTGTTTGTAATTGCTTAGTCACTGAATCTTTTTCTGTTTCATATCTTGTGGCTGTTTTGTTTTAATTTTTTTTTTAGATGTTTTGACTTTCTCTTTCTCTCTCTCTCTCTCTCTCGCTCTCTCTCTCTCTCTCTCTCTCTCTCTCTCTCTCTCTCTCTCTCTCTCTCTCTCTCTCTCTCTCTCTCTCTCTCTTTCTCTGTCTCATAGAGTGAGAGAGAGAGAGAGACGCAGAAACGACCCACTCTCTGAGTAGTATCTTTTGCTCCTTAATCTGTGTCTGTGCTTCTTAGCCTATAACTTTCCCGTTAGTCAGACTCTTTCTCAGTATGTCGTAGTAGTTTTTGTTTGTCTCTCTGGTATCACACACACACACACACACAAGCAAATGTAATGTGATGAAGATAGGGGTAGGAAGCAGGAGACCAGATACAAGGTACCATTTAGGAGATGAAATACTTCAAGAATCAGAGAGAGAGAAAGACCTGGGGGTTGATATCACGCCAGACCTGTCCCCTGAAGCTCATATCAAGAGGATAACATCAGCGGCATATGCCAGGTTGGCTAACATAAGAACGGCCTTTAGAAACTTGTGTAAGGAATCATTCAGAACATAATATACCACATATGTCAGACCAATCCTGGAGTATGCAGCCCCAGCATGGAGTCCATATCTAGTCAAGCATAAGACTAAACTGGAAAAGGTTCAAAGGTTTGCCACCAGACTAGTACCCAAGCTGAGAGGTATGAGCTACGAGGAGAGACTACGGGTATTAAAACTCACTTCGTTGGAAGACAGAAGAGTTAGGGGGGACATGATCACCACATTCAAGATTCTCAAGGGAATCGACAGGGTAGATAAAGACAGGCTATTTAACACAAGGGGCACACGCACTAAGAGACACAGGTGGAAACTGAGTGCCCAAATGAGCCACAGAGATATTAGAAAGAACTTTTTTAGTGTCAGAGTGGTTGACAAATGGAATGCATTAGGAAGTAATGTGGTGGAGGCTGACTCCATACACAGTTTCAAGTGTAGATATGATAGAGCCCAATAGGCTCAGGAACCTGTACACCTGTTGTTTGACGGTTGAGAGGCGGGACCAAAGAGCCAGAGCTCAACCCCCGCAAGCACAATTAGGCGAGTACAATTAGGTGAGTACACACACACACACACACCGCCAGGCTACCATGGGGACCTGGTAGCCTGGTGGATAGCGCGCAGGACTCGTAATTCTGTGGCGCGGGTTCAATTCCCGCACCAGGCAGAAACAAATGGGCAAAGTTTCTTTCACCCTGAATGCCCCTGTTACCTAGCAGTAAATAGGTACCTTGGAGTTAGTCAGCTGTCACGGGCTGCTTCCTGGGGTGTGTGTGTGTGTGTGTGCGGTGTGGGAAAAAAAATAAAAAAAATAATAATAGTAGTTAAAAAACAGTTGATTGACAGTTGAGAGGCGGGTCGAAACAGCAGAGCTCAACCCCCGCAAACACAACTAGGTGAATACAACTAGGTGAATACACACACACGCGCGCGCACACACACTTCTCGCTTCTGGAAGGATAACATGATAGCCCCCGACCTCTCGTTATCATGCATGGTGCATCTCACAAGTAACACAGATCTTTATTCTTATTTGTATCTAGTCTGCGGCATCTTTACTGTGGTGCAGGGCCTTTAGTGTACCTCATTCATTTATTATGCGCCCTATACCCATCCTGTGAGCGGGAGTGCACGCTTTACCCATCCTGTGATAGTGGACCCCATACCATCCTGTGAGCGGGAGTGCACGCTTTACCCATCCTGTGATAGTGGACCCCATACCATCCTGTGAGCGGTAGGACCCCCTACCCCCTACCTCATTTCTCCTAAACCGAGTATATTCTCAAGTTATAACTTAATTGAATTTTCAATCGATGGTTTAAATATATAAAAAGTCTATGGCAAACTTGTTTTCTTTGATAGTGCCGGAAGGCTAAGTTTTCATTAATTTGATATTCTAGGGTATACTTAAATAGTGCCGAGTCTAGACAAAAAAAAAACTTCGCCTTTTTACCCCTTTCCCCAATACAGTTGCCGTGCCTACACCCCCCACGTGTATCCCACCACTACTTCCACCCTACACCAACCACCTACACCATACCCCACCTGCAGCCAACACCATCCATCTGCTCACCTCAATTACCGCTTCCAACCCACACCACCCCACACACCTGCACCCTATACAACCCATCTGTACTCCACACTACCCACCTCCATCCCAACATTACCCACTTCCAGCCCTACACCCCCACATTTCCAGTCCTCACGCCCCCCACACCTCCAGCCCCACACCCCCACACCTCCAGCCCCACACCCCCACACATCCAGTCCTCACGCCCCCCACACCTCCAGCCCCACGCCCCCCACACTTCCTCCACCTTCTCAAAGTGCATCTTTGTCATCCATCGATTCCTCCTCTTTCTCCATTTGCCTGTCTATCGCCCTTCGCTTCTCTTCCCCTTACATCTATTCATCCCTATATTTCCTAATTTTTCCTGCTCGTCCCTTTTCTCTCCTTTTCACCCATTCTCTTGTTGCTCCTCTGCTTTACCCGGCTGCTCTTCCTCCTGCCTCCCGCCTGCGCCAGGCCTTTGCTAAAAATAACATAATCAGTGTGTATAGTGTTCCTGCAGGGTGAGGGGCGGCAGGGGTGTCCCTGCAGGGTGAGGGCCGGCAGGGGTGTCCCTGCAGGGTGTGGGGCGGCAGGGGTGTCCCTGCAGGGTGAGGGCCGGCAGGGGTGTCCCTGCAGGGTGTGGGGCGGCAGGGGTGTTCCTGCAGGGTGAGGGGCGGCAGGGGTGTCCCTGCAGGGTGAGGGGCGGCAGGGGTGGGGCGGCAGGGATGTCCCTGCAGGGTGTGGGGCGGCAGGGGTGTTCCTGCAGGGTGAGGGGCGGCAGGGGTGTCCCTGCAGGGTGAGGGGCGGCAGGGGTGTTCCTGCAGGGTGAGGGGCGGCAGGGGTGTCCCTGCAGGGTGAGGGGCGGCAGGGGTGTTCCTGCAAGGTGAGGGGCGGCAGGGGTGTCCCTGCAGGGTGAGGGGCAGCAGGGGTGTCCCTGCAGGGTGAGGGGCAGCAGGGGTGTCCCTGCAGGGTGAGAGGCGGCAGGGGTGTTCCTGCAGGGTGAGGGGCGGCAGGGGTGTCCCTGCAGGGTGAGGGGCAGCAGGGGTGTCCCTGCAGGGTGAGGGGCGGCAGGGGTGTTCCTGCAGGGTGAGGGGCGGCAGGGGTGGGGCGGCAGAGGTGTTCCTGCAAGGTGAGGGGCGGCAGGGGTGTCCCTGCAGAGTGAGGGGCGGCAGGGGTGTCCCTGCAAGGTGAGGGGCAGCAGGGGTGTTCCTGCAGGGTGAGGAGCGGCAGGGGTGGGGCGGCAGGGGTGTCCCTGCAGGGTGAGGGGCGGCAGGGGTGGGGCGGCAGGGATGTCCCTGCAGGGTGTGGGGCGGCAGGGGTGTTCCTGCAGAGTGAGGGGCGGCAGGGGTGTCCCTGCAGGGTGAGGGGCGGCAGGGGTGTTCCTGCAGGGTGAGGGGCGGCAGGGGTGTCCCTGCAGGGTGAGGGGCGGCAGGGGTGGGGCGGCAGGGATGTCCCTGCAGGGTGTGGGGCGGCAGGGGTGTTCCTGCAGGGTGAGGGGCGGCAGGGGTGTCCCTGCAGGGTGAGGGGCGGCAGGGGTGTTCCTGCAGGGTGAGGGGCGGCAGGGGTGTCCCTGCAGGATGAGAGGCGGCAGGGGTGTCCCTGCAAGGTGAGGGGCGGCAGGGGTGTTCCTGCAGGGTGAGGGGCGGCAGGGGTGTCCCTGCAGGGTGAGGGGCGGCAGGGGTGGGGCGGCAGGGGTGTCCCTGCAGGGTGAGGGGCGGCAGGGGTGTCCCTGCAGGGTGAGGGGCGGCAGGTGTGTCCCTGCAGGGTGTGGGGCGGCAGGGGTGTCCCTGCAGGGTGAGGGGCGGCAGGGGTGTCCCTGCTGGGTGAGGGGCGGCAGGGGTGCCCCTGTAGGGTGAGGGGTGGCAGGGGTGTCCCTGCTGGGTAAGGGGCGGCAGGGGTACCCCTGTAGGGTGAGGGGCGGCAGGGGTGCCCCTGTAGGGTGAGGGGCGGCAGGGGTGTCCCTGCTGGGTGAGGGGCGGCAGGGGTGTCCCTGCTGGGTGAGGGGCGGCAGGGGTGCCCCTGTAGGGTGAGGGGCGGCAGGGGTGCCCATGTAGGGTGAGGGGCGGCAGGGGTGTTCCTGCAGGGTGAGGGGCGGCAGGAGTGTCCCTGTAGAGTGAGGGGCGGCAGGGGTGCCCCTGTAGGGTGAGGGGCGGCAGGGGCTGTTGCCTGTTACACCTTCAGAAATTATTTCTATTGTCAGCGACGCTCTCTGGGGCTTAAGGAACTGACCGCGCTGGATACATATGCATGTATAATGTTTTACGCGTGTATTGATGGGTGAGTATATGTATAGATTTATGTATATATGTATGTATATGTGTATGCATGTATTTATGCATAAATTCTCTCTGTCTCTCACTGTCGCTGTCTCTCTCTCTCTCTCTCTCTCTCTCTCTCTCTCTCTCTCTCTCTCTCTCTCTCTCTCTCTCTCTCTCTCTCTCTCTCTCTCTCTCTCTCTCTCTCCTTCCCTTCAAAAGGGTCGAAAAGTCTAAAGATAATGGCGCGTGTTTCTGGGTCAACGATGGCTTAAATAAAGGTTTTGCTGGGGGCTGGACACAGGCACCCACATATCTGCCTTAACATGGCTTTTGACCCCAACATACCTGCCTCAACATGGCTTATGACCCCCACATATCTGCCTTCGAAATGCTTATGACCGCACATATCTGTCCTTACCTGGTTTTGTGTCAGGAACTGGGGGGTAATTCTTTAGTTCCCTGTGACCTAATCCCGCTTGGCTTCTTCTGAAACAGCTCGATTATTGTTAAACAAAGTAATGATTGACAAATGATTGACATGCTGGATAGATAAGGATGCAATGATTGACATGCTGGATAGATAAGGATGCAATGAGTGACAGGTTAAGAATCAATGATTAAGAGGATATGAATCAATGCTTGACAGGTCAGGAAACAATGATTGACTGACCTGGAAACAATGATTGATAGATGAGATAGGTTAGAAAACAGTGATTGACAGTCGAGAGAGGCTAGGAAATAATGATTGACAGATGGGACTGGTTAGAAAATAACAATTGACAGGCTTGTCAGGGTCGGACACACACTTTTATCAGTCTACCAGCGCCCAGATTACCCACCTTCCCCTATATTTTCCTCACACGCAGTCATTATAAGTCATAAGAACTCAAAAGTTCCCCCCCCCCCTCCACATAATATTTCTGGGATTCCCATTCTCTTGTGTGAGGTTTTGTACAATAGAAAACGGATGTGACTCTCTCAATATTTAGACCTGATGTGATATATATATATATATATATATATATATATATATATATATATATATATATATATATATATATATATATATATATATGCGAACAAGCCTGAATGGTCCCCAGGACAATATGCAACTGAAAACTCACCCCAGAAGTGACTCGAACCCATACTCCCAGGAGCCACGCAACTGGTATGTACAAGACGCCTTAATCCACTTGACCATCACGACCGGACATAATGAGGTGATAGCCGAGGCTATTTGAACCACCCCACCGCCGGCACTCGGATAGTAATCTTGGGCATAGCATTTTACCAAATCACCTCATTCTTTGGGGCACACGTGAGGAACACAAATGCGAACAAGCCTGAATGGTCCCCAGGACAATATGCAACTGAAAACTCACACCCCAGAAGTGACTCGAACCCATACTCCCAGGAGCCACGTGTGAACTTCTGGGGTGTGAGTTTTCAGTTATATATATATATATATATATATGACAATGTCAGACCACGGAGGAAAAAATGAAACAGGAATTTCCTTAAGTACTTTCGTATATTAATACATCTTCAGAAGGACTCCTTCTGAAGATGTATTAATATACGAAAGTACTTAAGGAACTTCCTGTTTCATTTTTTCCTCCGTGGTCTGACATTGTCACATTTTTAATCACGTGTTTATTTTCGTGATATACACACATATATATATATATATATATATATATATATATATATATATATATATATATATATATATATATGCAAACAAGCCTGAATGGTCCCCAGGACTATATACAACTGAAAACTCACACCCCAGAAGTGACTCGAACCCATACTCCCACAACTGGTATGTACAGGGACGCCTTAATCCGCTTGACCATCACGACCGGACATAAGGAAGTGATAGCCGAGGCTATATGAACCACTTCCCCGCCGGCACTCGGATGGTAATCTTGGGCATAGCATTTTATCAAATCACCTCATTCTTTGGGGCACACGTGAGGAACACAAATGCAAACAAGCCTGAATGGTCCCCAGGACTATATACAACTGAAAACTCACACCCCAGAAGTGACTCGAACCCATACTCCCACAACTGGTATGTACAGGGACGCCTTAATCCGCTTGACCATCACGACCGGACATAAGGAAGTGATAGCCGAGGCTATATGAACCACTTCCCCGCCGGCACTCGGATGGTAATCTTGGGCATAGCATTTTATCAAATCACCTCATTCTTTGGGGCACACGTGAGGAACACAAATGCAAACAAGCCTGAATGGTCCCCAGGACTATATACAACTGAAAACTCACACCCCAGAAGTGACTCGAACCCATACTCCCACAACTGGTATGTACAGGGACGCCTTAATCCGCTTGACCATCACGACCGGACATAAGGAAGTGATAGCCGAGGCTATATGAACCACTTCCCCGCCGGCACTCGGATGGTAATCTTGGGCATAGCATTTTATCAAATCACCTCATTCTTTGGGGCACACGTGAGGAACACAAATGCAAACAAGCCTGAATGGTCCCCAGGACTATATACAACTGAAAACTCACACCCCAGAAGTGACTCGAACCCATACTCCCACAACTGGTATGTACAGGGACGCCTTAATCCGCTTGACCATCACGACCGGACATAAGGAAGTGATAGCCGATAGTGATAGCCCAAGATTACCATCCGAGTGCCGGCGGGGAAGTGGTTCATATAGCCTCGGCTATCACTTCCTTATGTCCGGTCGTGATGGTCAAGCGGATTAAGGCGTCCCTGTACATACCAGTTGTGGGAGTATGGGTTCGAGTCACTTCTGGGGTGTGAGTTTTCAGTTGTATATAGTCCTGGGGACCATTCAGGCTTGTTTGCATTTGTGTTCCTCACGTGTGCCCCAAAGAATGAGGTGATTTGATAAAATGCTATGCCCAAGATTACCATCCGAGTGCCGGCGGGGAAGTGGTTCATATAGCCTCGGCTATCACTTCCTTATGTCCGGTCGTGATGGTCAAGCGGATTAAGGCGTCCCTGTACATACCAGTTGTGGGAGTATGGGTTCGAGTCACTTCTGGGGTGTGAGTTTTCAGTTGTATATAGTCCTGGGGACCATTCAGGCTTGTTTGCATTTGTGTTCCTCACGTGTGCCCCAAAGAATGAGGTGATTTGATAAAATGCTATGCCCAAGATTACCATCCGAGTGCCGGCGGGGAAGTGGTTCATATAGCCTCGGCTATCACTTCCTTATGTCCGGTCGTGATGGTCAAGCGGATTAAGGCGTCCCTGTACATACCAGTTGTGGGAGTATGGGTTCGAGTCACTTCTGGGGTGTGAGTTTTCAGTTGTATATAGTCCTGGGGACCATTCAGGCTTGTTTGCATTTGTGTTCCTCACGTGTGCCCCAAAGAATGAGGTGATTTGATAAAATGCTATGCCCAAGATTACCATCCGAGTGCCGGCGGGGAAGTGGTTCATATAGCCTCGGCTATCACTTCCTTATGTCCGGTCGTGATGGTCAAGCGGATTAAGGCGTCCCTGTACATACCAGTTGTGGGAGTATGGGTTCGAGTCACTTCTGGGGTGTGAGTTTTCAGTTGTATATAGTCCTGGGGACCATTCAGGCTTGTTTGCATTTGTGTTCCTCACGTGTGCCCCAAAGAATGAGGTGATTTGATAAAATGCTATGCCCAAGATTACCATCCGAGTGCCGGCGGGGAAGTGGTTCATATAGCCTCGGCTATCACTTCCTTATGTCCGGTCGTGATGGTCAAGCGGATTAAGGCGTCCCTGTACATACCAGTTGTGGGAGTATGGGTTCGAGTCACTTCTGGGGTGTGAGTTTTCAGTTGTATATAGTCCTGGGGACCATTCAGGCTTGTTTGCATTTGTGTTCCTCACGTGTGCCCCAAAGAATGAGGTGATTTGATAAAATGCTATGCCCAAGATTACCATCCGAGTGCCGGCGGGGAAGTGGTTCATATAGCCTCGGCTATCACTTCCTTATGTCCGGTCGTGATGGTCAAGCGGATTAAGGCGTCCCTGTACATACCAGTTGTGGGAGTATGGGTTCGAGTCACTTCTGGGGTGTGAGTTTTCAGTTGTATATAGTCCTGGGGACCATTCAGGCTTGTTTGCATTTGTGTTCCTCACGTGTGCCCCAAAGAATGAGGTGATTTGATAAAATGCTATGCCCAAGATTACCATCCGAGTGCCGGCGGGGAAGTGGTTCATATAGCCTCGGCTATCACTTCCTTATGTCCGGTCGTGATGGTCAAGCGGATTAAGGCGTCCCTGTACATACCAGTTGTGGGAGTATGGGTTCGAGTCACTTCTGGGGTGTGAGTTTTCAGTTATATATATATATTTATATATATATATATATATATATATATATATATATATATATGACTCTGTAGTTTAATTCTCGCCATTCATTAGCGAGCGGACATAAATCGAGGTAGCTTCTCTTCCTCTCTTAAGTTATGTGATAGGCGTAGGAGCAATGTGTTATCCTGGGGTTGAGTGTGCTGTGTTATGAATATGTTTTTGGCTATCCTGGGATGAATTCTCTGCTATGATATGAATTTGTGTTATCCTGGGGTGAGTTCTCTGCTATGATATACATCTGTGTTATCCTGGGATGAGTTCTCTGCTATAATATATACTTATGTATAACTGATATACATAGTCTCTGACTGAAAATGCATATATATATAATATTTGTAATTATGAAAGAGTGCATTGATATACACTTGTGATCACCCCTACTGTACGTCTTCCCCTTCCCCCCCTGACAGGGTACTGGCCCTTCGGCTTAGTCGGTTGCAACATCTACGTGACGTGCGACGTGCTGGCGTGCACCTCCAGCATCATGCACATGTGCACCATCTCGCTGGGGCGGTACCTGGGCATACGCAACCCGCTCAAGACCCGCAGCAGCAGTAAGAAGGTATAAATATATATATATATATATATATATATATATATATATATATATATATATATATATATATAGATCACTCTGCCCCAGACTCCTTTTTTTTTTACGGGCTATTCATGCCCGTGCCACCTCTTGGGTGGTTTAATCTTTATCAATCAATCAGTCAAAGTCATGCAGTCATTTTTCCCAATTTCAGATCACAGATTTTCCCCTTAAGCCTCAGTGCCCGTTCGATAATAATAGTAATTTGTATTATTATTAGGGAATTTTTCGTTTGTGTAACAATTATTTCACAAAGAAATCACATTAAGGTGATGTGTCACTGAGTGAATCGGCAGGAGCAATGAGGAATCTTCGAACGTGCACACTTTCCATCCCTCAAGCCCACGCCCTACACCACGACATGGTAACAACAATGCATTATGGGATTCAGCTGAATCCTCTAGGGTTCCTGAGGCTTCCAATGAAGCTCAGACAGGGGTTTCACGCATTGACCCCCTCCCTCCGCCATGGACTCTGATTGGGGTCCAGGAGCTGGAGGTAAACCTTTTATTCTCTCCAGGGCGTGTGCTTGGCAGTGCCAAGTGTGCGGGTTCGCATCCTCCTTATGACTCCTACTAATTTTCTCACAACGATTATTATTATTATTGTTAGTAGTAGTAGTAGTAATTATTATTATTATTATTGTTGTTGTTGTTGTTATACAAAGATATCACACTAACGTGAAATCAATTGGAGCAATTTGGAGATTCGAACCAGCGACGTGGGTAAGGTGTGCAGCTTAGAGTACCCAGGTCGCTGGTATTGATACCAGCATTACTCCAATTGATTTACTAATTATTATAATTATTGTAATTATTATTTGGTTGCTGACACTTTTTTGAGAGGGAGAGGGAGGGAGGGAAGGAGCGAGCGTTTTTTTTTTTTTTTTTTTTGAGAGAGAGAGAGAACGTTATTTGCTGTAACGCTGAACTTACTGCAATTTTCAGCTAGACTGTCACAAATTCTCAGACAACATTGTGGAACACTGAGGTAATTCTAAGGTTTTGTAGATGCCAAGTTTGAGGGTACCAAATGCCCACTTCCAGCTCTCGAACCCCCACGAACCCCATGTACCACAGGTCAGAAATACCAATAACCAAGTTGCTGATCTGAAGTCCCTATAAGCTCAGGTTTCAAAGCCCAAGTTACGGGTTCTCAGATTCCCACCATTCCCTCCCTGCTTCAGCCTCCCGGGGCTCATGTCTGCCTGGGCCCGTGGTGCCCCGCGCCCCCGCCTCGCTTCCTGCTCCTCTGGTAATAGAAGTTCCTATCGTTTTTCCAATTTCATTTTCTTCGACTCTATTCTCAGTTATCTCTCTCTCTCTCTCTCTCTCTCTCTCTCTCTCTCTCTCTCTCTCTCTCTCTCTCTCTCTCTCTCTCTCTCTCTCTCTCTCTCTCTCTCTCTCTCTCTCTCCCTCGTCCTGCATTTGATCATAAAATACATAATCGCTTGCTGCAAATTTGGTTATCGCAAGGATTCAGCAGCCATATATTCAAGACACTGACACTTTTAATTCTATACCTGAAGGCAGGATAATGATTCGCACACCTGAATGACGCCTGCTTTCAGGGTGAGGGGAGTGATGGGTCTCAAGGGGTCGAGTACATATAGAACCTACTCCACATTGATCTTTGCTTCCAGATGCGCCATTGGTTAATTTGAGCGTAATAAAAAGTATTGATATTCATGACTAGTAATGCTTGCACATGCCCACGTGAACATTGCTCCTAAAAGTCACACATACACCCGCTTTGAAACGTCAAATGTATTTAAAACAAAACAAGTTTTACACCTCAGTAAGTAATTATTTCAATATATTGAAAGTATATTGTAAGTCTTAATTTTTATACATCTTTAAATTTATTTTATCTTAATATTCGAGCCCCATCCTCCTAAAATGGAAGTGCGTATAGAAACTATTTGGTAGAAAGTCCCAATATGTAGCGATGGACCACCAGAAAGTTGACTTTTGTTTTCTTGAATTTGGACAAACCGACAATTTTTTTTTTAAGCTGCAACATAAATATAAAACCTAGCTTAATCTCTCTTAATCAATTTTAGGCCTAATACACGCTAAGGCCTAATATAGTACATATATGTACTATACTAGGCCTAAGAATATTTATGTTTGGCTTTATTTTTATTTTTTTCTGAGCTATACAATCTGAAGTGGTTTGGTACAAACAAATGCTTTACTGGTGATCCATATTGTTACTTCCCACCAAATAGTTAATATAAGTACGGTCATTTTAGGAAGATGCGTTGTAGTATTCTAACAATTTTCAATGTAGAGATCACGAGTTTTTTTTTAAGATATTTTAACTGGTGAAACTTTACATAGGAAGTAGCACAATGTACAGTACATTAGAAGTTCAGTATATGCATATGTTTGAGCGGATTCAATCCATAATGAATGGCTTCAGGATTGTCGATGGAATATATTGCTTGAAACGTTGATTTTATCACGGATATCAATACAAATTTGCATTGAATTTGTTTGAGTTGATTACTGGAACAGCCTTTCTGAGGACTCACTGGAATAGTCATTCAGAAGACCCACTAGAACAATTTTAAAAGACCCACTAGAAAATTATTTCTGAAGAACCCCTGAAATAGTATTTTAAAGACCACTGGAACCTTTTTGAAGACTAACTAGAAGTCTTTTCGATGACTTACTGGAACAGTCTTTCTAAAGATCCACTGGAGCAACCTTTTTAAAGTCCCACTGTCTTAAAAAAATTACATTAATTAAATTTTTACATAATTTACATAAATTAAAAAAAATGTAAATATGACTCAGTTATACCTGAAATGCTTTTTCGTGAATAATAATCATATAAACTTGTAATGGAATTGAATCGCCTGTTTATTCATTATATTGAGAATAGTTTAGCAGCCTCCATGTCTGTAACAATGTCACAGCTGAACGGAAACGGAGCGACGATTACGATTCCGTGGATCATGACGTGCGTCTGATTCTCTAACATCGTTCATCGGTGCGTTTGATTCTCTCGCATCGTTGATCGGTGCGTCTGATTCTCTCGCATCGTTGATCGGTGCGTCTGATTCTCTCGCATCGTTGATCGGTGCGTCTGATTCTCTCGCATCGTTGATCGGTGCGTCTGATTCTCTAACATCGTTGATAGCTAACGCTCTTTGCCCTCTTTCAGACTGTGGGTGTGAAGGTGGTGTTGGTGTGGCTGTTGGCCATGCTGGTGACCTCCCTCATCACCGTCTTGGGCATCATCGACACCACCAACATCATGCCCGCCGACTACGTCTGCACCATCAACAACCAGACCTTTTTCATCTTCGGGTCCCTGTGCGCCTTCTACATCCCCATGGTCATCATGGTGGTCAGCTACGCCCTCACTGTTCACCTGCTCCGCAAGAAGGCCAAATTCGCCGGGGACGCGCCGGCGGGCAAAGCGCGGACCATGGGCAGGTATCGCTCCGTTCGACGGAAACACCAGCAGACAACCCATTCCTTCGCCTTCACCCCGAGAACCTCGTACCGGGGGTCGTACTCCAACGGTCACGCCGGCCACTACGAGTTCTCCAACATTCACAAATGCGAGCAGGCGACCCAGACGCCGGAGTCTATCGCTCGTGAAACGAGAAACTTTAAGTTGAAAGCTCTACGCTTACAGCTCGTTGGAACCGCTGCGTGGCATCTCCGCTTTCTGCCGACGAGAAAAAGGGACGCCTTAGCCGCCAACGCCGTCGCTAACGAGCAGAAAGCTTCGAAAGTGCTCGGTCTAGTTTTCTTTGCCTTCGTTATATGTTGGACACCGTTTTTTATCCTCAACATATACTTCGCGGCGTGCCCGACCTGCCACGTGAATGACCACGTGGCCAACGTGTGTCTGTGGCTCGGCTACGTCTCCTCCACCATCAACCCCATCATCTATACTATCTTCAATCGCACCTTCAAGGCGGCGTTTATCAAAATCCTTAAGTGTGACTACAATTTTGACCACCGACACGTGAGATCGCATTCGATGTCGGACAATATGGCGGGCCCGTACGGGGGACCCACGCCGTCAGCCGTGGCCACACCTTGCTCCATTCGCACTCTCTCCACCTACGTCAAGAGCCCTAGTTACCAGCACGCTCTCACAAGCCCAGAACAAGAGCAGGAGCATCAGTGCTGACTCGTACAACAATCAGAGAGTCGTCACATGAGTGTTTACAACCCAGAGACAATCACATACATGTTGATTGCTCGATAGACGGAACAAACGCAGGATTTGAAACTCCTGCTTCACTGCCCGCTATTTAACGCAAACACTAAACTAGTTTACTTAAATCATAACCAAACAAGCGCACAAAATCAAATGGGACTTTATACATGTAGAGTATCTCCCAATGATCAGTCTCTAGTGTACAGAAGTCGGAAAGAACAGTAGTTCCCAACGTCTGTCATTTATACGTAACCAAACAATGTGTATTTAAAACCATCTGCCTGAAAAAAAATACTTTTTTGTGTAAGAGATGCTATATAGGATTTATCCAATGTAAACATGTATATTACGTAGGCTAAAGGGGGAATGTTACTATGATGAATGTTGTAAGACAATAATATAGTTAAATTTCAGCACAAAAGAGCTCCCAATAACTAAACAAATTATGAGATAGCAGTTGTTTAATATATATATTTAAAACTCGTATAAACTACCTCTTACGATCGCCACCGAGTACATTAGAGCTTGTTGTTATGTCTGAAGGTTGGGTGATTATTCCTGACGTTTGCCTAAACATAAAATCTGGAAAATAAGGCCAGTTAGTTATCTCGGAGGCTTTGTGATGATGATAACTGAGAATGGTTTGGGGGATCATGACTACCGGTACTCTTTGTAAGCTTGTGATTTTGATCCAGTTATTAATGGTTCTATGAACATGATTTACTAAAAGCAGGCCTGTTATCATGACTCACTGATAGTGACCGTGTTTTCACAACCAATGATATTGATTAACCTGAGAACGTTCATCGCTGATCGTCTCCTGATTGTGAATATAACTTTCTGATAGTGAACTTATGATCACAACCCGATAGTGTACTCCTTGTTGTTACAGGAACCTAAGGATAAAGCTATATCCAGAAGGCCTTTTGACTACGCAAAGCACCGCTCATCTACATTTAAACAATCACGTGATTGTCCAATCAAAACAAATCCCATTTAAATGTGCTGTCTCGTGTTCGAGCCTTTGTACATATATATTGTTAGAACCTATTTTTATATCTCCCTTCTTAAATCCGTTCATTCAATTGTAAACTTCAGTCATATCTCCTCTTGCTCTTCAGCCATTTCATGTAATGTAAATTGAGTCTCCATAATCTCTCTTCATACGACAGATTCCAAATTCCCATGATTAACTTACCCATCTTCTCTGAATAATCTTACGAGAATTTACATTAATTTTATAGTACGGTGCTCAAAACTTTGCTGCATAATCCAAGTCCGGATAAAGTTGAAAGTGAGTTTTTGACTAATATTTCTGGATATGAATCCTAGCACTCTATTGGCCTTATTTCTAAAATTTATGCATTGACTTCTTGGGTTTCAGAATCTTACTAATAATAACTCACATTCCTTCTCACAATCTGATTTCACAATTTCACTTTTGTGTAGTGGATATCTGGCACCTGTGCTTTATTTTCTTATGTAAGAACCCTCCACTTATCAGCACTGAATCAAATTTGATTATTTTCAGTCCATTTTGGAAAAGCGTGTCTTTGTTCTCCTGTTACTGAATCTTCGTCTGTATTCGTTTCAGTGTCATCCCCAGATTTACAAATGTTGATGTTCGTTTCTGTATCTAAACAATTTATTCTGACCGTCTCTGCAATGACTTCCCCTGAAACAGTTTTAAGAGAAGTTTCTCTGATTCCCTCCGTTTCTACTGTCCTTATCAGTCTCTCATATGAAGCGGTAATAAAATCTTTACAAAACTCTATTATAACTTAAGTATACAATTTAGGTCCTGCCTCGTATGAGCCAGTAAGTTTTCATTAGTTTATTCATTATTCTTATGTTCTTATTGAGTTTCTTAATTACACTATGTGATGTCAATAACAAACACAAATTACAATACAGTGTCATCTCTAAACATAGGCAAACACACTGAATATGATGATTGTAGTTTATATTTTTGTTAGCGTCTTGACTCTTCAAACAAAATATTCAGGTGTAAACACTGGCAAAAGGGCCTGACAGCTGAGAGGACAGCGCTAAGGATTCGTAGTCCTGAGGTTCCGAGTTCGATCCTCGGAGGAGGCGGAAACAAATGGGCAAAGTTTCTTTCGCCCTGATGGGCCTGTTCAGTTAGCAGTAAATAGGTACCTGAGAGTTAAGCAGCTGCTACGGGCTGCTTCCTGAGGGTGTGTAAGAAAAAGGAGGCCAGGTCGAGGACTGGGCCGCGGGGACTCTAAGCTCCGAAATCATCTCAAGATGGTGGGTTTGTTAACATAACTTGCTGAAGGGGAACTTTTTGTGTTTCATAATTCACTGATAGTGAGCTTTTGAGCAGAACTCATTAATGATGAGCTCGTGAGCTTGACGCACTGTTCTGGTGTATATCTAGTAGGGTGTGTACTATTTTAGGAAACGAGGAGACAGCTGCTGCTGCTGCTGCTGCTGCTTCTCTCTCTCTCTCTCTCTCTCTCTCTCTCTCTCTCTCTCTCTCTCTCTCTCTCTCTCTCTCTCTCTCTCTCTCTCTCTCTCTCTCTCTCTCTCTCTCTCTCTCTCTCCCTTCCGCCCTTCCTCGCTTCCACACTCTAACGTACAAACTAATTTGACAAGCAGCTGTTGCATAATGTAATCTCTACCGTTTCATTTCCCCCTTGTCGACGGTGACATTCCTGAAGGAGATAATCAGTGGCAGGGGGCGGCAGTTCCCGCAGACCAACAGCCTCCCGGGGGGCTTTTCCTCTCCAGATGTGCCAGTTCATTCTCTTCTCGCTGCCTGTAAGGGACCTTCAGCCCCCCATCCAATTATCATTGGATATCTGAGCAAAAATGTCAACTGTCATGGTTGATTAAGAGGTCATTCAACTATGAAATTGAACATATTTCGACCCAGAGGTCAACTGACGCATCACAAAAAAAGTAGTACCTTCATAAAAATGTGACTCTACTGTGTATTGGTATTTATTGGATTAATATATATATATATATATATATATATATATCACAGTGATTAAAAAGATTTATTGTTATTATTTTGTATTTGTTTCAGTGATGCCAGCTGAGCCGTGGGGATAGTCAGGTATACAACGAAAATAGAATGAAGGAATAAAAGGTTTTGTTTGTTTTGTTATTTTTGACTGGATGAAGACTGTACAACGGCTGTTTGGACAATGATGTTTTAGCAAACACTCTCTTGACCGACGCGTCGAACTAACCTTCGCTACCCGACCCTCGTTGACCGACACCCCCTTCCCCCTCCCTGATTGACACTTTGAGCGAACCCTCGATCGTTAACCCAGCCGCCAAACACCCTGTTTATGCAGCCCGTCCTCCAAACAAAGATCCAAAAGTGATTCCATGCACCCGCCAAACCCCCTGTTTATGAATGAAAAGTGGTTTACACACGACTCACAACTGCTGACGTTCGAACATATCCGGAACAAGTGTTTCACTGACGAATTTTGTTCGAATCACAACGCTATAAATGCTTCACCCACGTACTACAAATACAAATAATCGCCAACAGAACCTAAACACCTAACCTAACCTAACCTAACCTATGCACAATATGCTAATATATTATAATATTAATTTATACTTGAGAAAATTCCCGTTTTGAATGAACAGCATATTAAAATTTATGAATGCGTCTGTGGGGTCGACCGCTAGATGTAATGGACTTGAGTCGAGGACGGGTTGGTTTATGAAGGAAAAATTGTTTACACACGACTCACAACTGATGATCTTCGAACATTTCGCGAAAAGTGCTTCGCCGACGACCTCTGTTCGAAACACAACGCTGTAAATGCCTCATCCACGAACTTCAAATACAAATAATTGCCTACAGAACCTCAACACCTAACCTAACCTACGCCTAAATATACACAGAACTTCTGTGAATAATAATATTAATGTAAATGTGAGAATAAACCTATTTCTATAAAACATTAGATTAAAATTGATGAAGGTGGTGTTTAGGGAGGGGGGGGGGGGAGGGCCGCTGTTTCATCGCACCTGGGCTCTCAGCTGGTTGTTTTTTCAAGCAAACCCTCACTCGTCGATAGACACGTCGAATCCCAGCCTTCACAGATAGGCACACGACTAAAGGACTCACTCACTGACTCGCTGACTCACTGACTGACTCACTGACTCACTCACTGACTCACTCACTGACTCACTCACTGACTCACTCACTGACTCACGGTGCTCGAGGTCGCAATCGATATGCGCAATTTTTTGGTGGGTAATAACAGACATTGTGTTAAGACACGTGCCAGTCAATATTTAGTGCAGTAGTTAAAACCCTTCCCAGGAGGAAGGAGGTCGAGACAGTGGTAACCTTCACAGTTGCCGCAGTTACAGAATCGACATGAGAATGGTTCAGGACGGACCGAAACGTCGTCGTCCCTTCACCTTCTAGTGTGTGGTCTGGTCAACTTACTTTAGCCACGTTATTGTGACTCATCGCCTGCAACCTTCACAGTGGTTTCCACAGTGTTTTCAACCTAATTGCCAGACTTGTAAGGTGTCACGTGAAATGCCGATAATTACAAGCGGGAGGAAAATGGAAGACTGGGTAATTATAAATAAGAAATAAGAAAGAATATAATTATATGTGAAGAAACAAAGAAGTGAAAAGGGCAAGAGAGGTAATTTAACAGGCAGACGGAACGCCGCTAACGACCTTGTTGTGTGGTGGGATCGAACGCCAGTATCGGGTAAGCTTCTCAAAATTCTTCATTTGTGTGCAAAATCATATCTACAGTAACTGCTATCTGAAAGATGTATAATTAGAGTTTATCCAGTTTAAAGATATCGAGTATGTGGCTAATTTCATATAATGAACAGACGACTGAGAACCAACCGAGCCATAGATATGTTAGTGTGGTGTGTGTGTGTGTGTGTGTGTGTGTGTGTGTGTGTGTGTGTGTGTGTGTGTGTATTCACCACTTGTGCTTGCGGGGGTTGAGCTCTGCTCTTTCGGCCCGCCTCTCAACTGTCAATCAATCAATCAATCAATCAACTGATCCCCCCCCCCCCCCCACACACACATACACCCACACACAGGAAGCAGCCCGTAGCAGCTATCTAACTCCCAGGTACCTATTTACTGCTAGGTGAACAGTATGTGTGTGTGTGTGTTCTGTAAAGATATGAATCGGTTCCCAATTGCCAAATTACTGTGAACTTGAAGTTTTGTGGAACGACCCATTTCCTTTCCATCTGAGATGGTCATCCCATAATTCTTTGCACTGAAACCCTCGGTTTTCTGAGAAGGTCGAGGATTAAAAGGTCATTCATTTATTATTCATTGATATCAGCATACACAAAACATATGAATATCATACATCTTATCAACTATGAATAATTGTTGAGGAAATATCAAGATTCGTAAATATCAACTGAGATTCGTAGTTAATATTGAAGAGTTCTTAGCCCTCTTTTCCATTACTGTGAAGGTTGGTTCAATGCTTAGACAGTCATTGGACGTGAATTCTCTTATTGTATTAGTTGACAACAAATTTGTATCGTGTGGGACGGTAACCAACTACCCGACCTCACAACAACACTCTGAACAGGTGTGGCCAAGTATCGAGAAAACTGTAGTAGAGGGTAGTCGAGGGTATGAGGCCAAAAATAAGGGGGAAATCAGACCAAGTAGAGCTGTGTGGACCAATATCATAGAGGGGTAATGTGGCCGAGTAGTAGGGAATTATATACACAAGTAAAATCAATTTAACCCAGTAGCAATTTCTGACTCAAAAATTGGACGTTACGGATATGTATTGCAAGCTTGTGAAACATAACTAATTTTGTTTAATTCGTGTGTTACAAAGATAAATAATTATTCATAAATGTATGATACAAAAATTCTAAATGAATATTAGTAACTATAAACTATATAGGAACTATAAACAGGAACTATAAACTTCCTGTCACTTTAAGTTCACACTCTAAATGGGAGGGAAATTGAAATAAAGTTAATTAAGGTATAAATACACACAAAGGGATGAGGTAGCTCAAGCTATTCTCGCCGGGAGGAAGGATGGGAACTCTAGTGTCCTTCTCTCGTTCTAGTGACGATAATAAGGACAAGAAAACCACACGACTGTAATATCTCTACCAGAAAGTAAATAGAAGCCATATGATGGGATCGAACCTGCGCACCTGAATTCCTCAGGAATACGCTCTACCGACTGGACCAATGACGGTTTTAATATAAACTCAAAAAACATATTAATAACAAAAAGGGTATTTATAAATAACTTGGCTTCTTAGGCACTAGAGGATCAAACAATTTGCTCCAGGTTACCAGTATTTTCATATCATTCCCAAGCTCTGTATTAATGCGTATGAATGTATATGTGTATTCAAATTGTGTATTTATAATGTAGCTTTGTACATGCAAATAATAGGGGTAGTGTGTACATACATGCAATAATGTACCTGTGTACATATATATATATATATATATATATATATATATATATATATATATATATATATATATATTCCATCGTTATAATGTACATAATATACTAGAACTATGTACATACAATACAGGAATTATGAACATACAAATATATTTACTGTATAATGGATGTAAACACTATAGTCTTCAATTTATAGAATCTATTTATTGATGTCTCAGAAGACGATAATATGTATGTGTGTATTCTTGAAGTGTTTTGTAAATTTGTAGGTGAAGGAAGTATACATATTATATGTGTACGTTGTATGTTTTACCAACTTGTATTATCCAGGACTTGTAGTCTCTGACTTAGGATTATTATTTGTAAATAATGCATTTTTACCCTTGTATATATTTCATGGATTAGGATTTATCAGTCTGTCTTTAATCTCTACCTTTGCTGATGTATAAATGGACAAATTAATAAACAGATGAAAGGTCTTTTTAGATAACAAGATTAAATTAAGATCTTTTATGATAGATGGATTTTTTTTTTATTCTGTACAAGTAACACAGAAATCACGAATTTACTTTACATTTATGAAAGAACTCTTTGTACATTGCAAGTGCTACAGTGTACCTTTGCTAGGCAACTTTGCTAGATGCCACTGTCTGAGAGGACCACTTCGCCAGGAGCCACAATGAGCCAGTTGCAACTATGGCACCATAATCTTGTGAGCTTCTTGCAGATAGTTGCAGCTAGGAAGCACGAGCTAGTTGCTGAATATCTATTTTTGTTTTTTTTTGTTTTTACCCCTTTTTAGAGAAGAGGTTCGTGACGGTCTCTCGCTGTGTGCTTCGGTAAGGCTCATTGTACACGTGTTGTGGTAAGGGGAGATGAGCCTTACAGACACACATGCACACACCTGGGGCCAGATTAACGAAGCAGTTACGCAAGCACTTACGAACGTGTACATCTTTCCTCAATCTTTGGCGGCTTTGTTTAGAATTATTAAACAGTTAATGAGCTCTGAAGCACCAGGAGGCTGTTTATGACAATAACAACAGTTGATTGGGAAGTTTTCATGCTTGTAAACTGTTTAATAAATGTAACCAAAGCCATCAAAGATTGAGGAAAGATGTACAGGTTCGTAAGTACTTGCGTAACTGCTTCGTGAATCTGGCCCGTGGCGCTACAGCTGCCCCCTCCCCACAGAACTGGCTCCCGTTTTCTTATATTTAGTGTCTCAACTATGGTGATTGAGGAGTTAACAGGTTAACATGCCACATAAACCAGCTAGCATACTTCGCTGCATACCACACCAACCGCATACACACCGCATACCACATCAACCACGTACACACCGCATATCACATCATCTAAATATATATATATATAGCATACCTCGCCACATACTGTATGAACCGGTGTAGAATGCGATGCATTATCCTCATACTGTAATATGGCGTATGTATACAGTTCGGAATCCTTATATAGACTAGAGGATGACTCTATTTAACGCACAGAATTGTAATAGGGTTAACTGTTCATGTTAAAAGTTACAAATAACATTCGGATTGTAATTACAAAACAAAAGGGGGAGGGCCACACCACATCCTTCACCCCCACAACACATCCTTCACCCCCACACCACATCCTTCACCCCCACACAACACATCCTTCACCCCCACACAACACATCCTTCACCCCCACACAACACATCCTTCACCCCCACACACCACATCCTTCACCCCCACACACCACATCCTTCACCCCCACACACCACATCCTTCACCCCCACACCACATCCTTCACCCCCACACCACATCCTTCACCCCCACACAACACATCCTTCACCCCCACACAACACATCCTTCACCCCCACACAACACATCCTTCACCCCCACACCACATCCTTCACCCCCACACAACACATCCTTCACCCCCACACCACATCCTTCACCCCCCCACACCACATCCTTCACCCCCACACAACACATCCTTCACCCCCACACCACATCCTTCACCCCCCCACACCACATCCTTCACCCCCCACACCACATCCTTCACCCCCACACAACACATCCTTCACCCCCACACCACATCCTTCACCCCCCACACCACATCCTTCACCCCCACACCACATCCTTCACCCCCCCCCACACCACATCCTTCACCCCCACACCACACATCCTTCACCCCCACACACCACATCCTTCACCCCCCACACCACATCCTTCACCCCCACACAACACACCCTTCACCCCCACACCACATCCTTCACCCCCAGACCACATCCTTCACCCCCACAACACATCCTTCACCCCCCACAACACATCCTTCACCCCCCACAACACATCCTTCACCCCCACACCACATCCTTCACCCCCACAACACATCCTTCACCCCCCACAACACATCCTTCACCCCCACACATCCTTCACCCCCACACATCCTTCACCCCCACACCACATCCTTCACCCCCACACCACATCCTTCACCCCCACACCACATCCTTCACCCCCACACCACATCCTTCACCCCCACAACACATCCTTCACCCCCCACAACACATCCTTCACCTCCACACATCCTTCACCCCACACATCCTTCACCTCCACACATCCTTCACCCCACAACACATCCTTCACCCCCCACACCACATCCTTCACCCCCACAACACATCCTTCACCTCCACACATCCTTCACCCCCACAGCACATCCTTCACCTCCACACATCCTTCACCCCCACAACACATCCTTCACCCCCCACACCACATCCTTCACCCCCACAACACATCCTTCACCCCCACAACACATCCTTCACCTCCACACAACCTTCACCCCCACAACACATCCTTCACCCCCCACAACACATCCTTCACCCCCCACAACACATCCTTCACCCCCACAACACATCCTTCACCCCCACACATCCTTCACCCCCACACATCCTTCACCCCCACAACACATCCTTCACCCCCACAACACATCCTTCACCCCCACACATCCTTCACCCCCACAACACATCCTTCACCCCCACAACACATCCTTCACCCCCACAACACATCCTTCACCCCCACACATCCTTCACCCCCCACACCACATCCTTCACCCCCACAACACATCCTTCACCCCCACAACACATCCTTCACCTCCACACATCCTTCACCCCCCACAACACATCCTTCACCCCCCACAACACATCCTTCACCCCCACAACACATCCTTCACCCCCACAACACATCCTTCACCCCCACACATCCTTCACCCCCACACATCCTTCACCCCCACAACACATCCTTCACCCCCACAACACATCCTTCACCCCCACACATCCTTCACCCCCACAACACATCCTTCACCCCCACAACACATCCTTCACCCCCACACATCCTTCACCCCCCACACCACATCCTTCACCCCCACAACACATCCTTCACCCCCACAACACATCCTTCACCCCCCACACCACATCCTTCACCCCCACACACCACATCCTTCACCCCCCACACCACATCCTTCACCCCCACACAACACACCCTTCACCCCCACACCACATCCTTCACCCCCAGACCACATCCTTCACCCCCACAACACATCCTTCACCCCCCACAACACATCCTTCACCCCCCACAACACATCCTTCACCCCCACACCACATCCTTCACCCCCACAACACATCCTTCACCCCCCACAACACATCCTTCACCCCCACACATCCTTCACCCCCACACATCCTTCAGCCCCACACATCCTTCACCCCCACACCACATCCTTCACCCCCACACCACATCCTTCACCCCCACACCACATCCTTCACCCCCACACCACATCCTTCACCCCCACAACACATCCTTCACCCCCCACAACACATCCTTCACCTCCACACATCCTTCACCCCACACATCCTTCACCTCCACACATCCTTCACCCCCACAACACATCCTTCACCCCCCACACCACATCCTTCACCCCCACAACACATCCTTCACCTCCACACATCCTTCACCCCCACAGCACATCCTTCACCTCCACACATCCTTCACCCCCACAACACATCCTTCACCCCCCACACCACATCCTTCACCCCCACAACACATCCTTCACCCCCACAACACATCCTTCACCTCCACACAACCTTCACCCCCACAACACATCCTTCACCCCCCACACCACATCCTTCACCCCCCACAACACATCCTTCACCCCCCACAACACATCCTTCACCCCCACAACACATCCTTCACCCCCACACATCCTTCACCCCCACACATCCTTCACCCCCACAACACATCCTTCACCCCCACACATCCTTCACCCCCACAACACATCCTTCACCCCCACAACACATCCTTCACCCCCACACATCCTTCACCCCCCACACCACATCCTTCACCCCCACAACACATCCTTCACCCCCACAACACATCCTTCACCCCCCACATCACACATCCTTCACCCCCCACACCACATCCTTCACCCCCACATCACACATCCTTCACCCCCACAACACATCCTTCACCCCCACAACACATCCTTCACCCCCACAACACATCCTTCACCCCCCACACCACATCCTTCACCCCCCACAACACATCCTTCACCCCCCACAACACATCCTTCACCCCCCACACCACATCCTTCACCCCCCACAACACATCCTTCACCCCCACAACACATCCTTCACCCCCCACAACACATCCTTCACCCCCCACAACACATCCTTCACCCCCACAACACATCCTTCACCCCCACAACACATCCTTCACCCCCCACATCACACATCCTTCACCCCCACAACACATCCTTCACCCCCCCCAACACATCCTTCACCCCCCACACCACATCCTTCACCCCCCACAACACATCCTTCACCCCCCACAACACATCCTTCACCCCCACAACACATCCTTCACCCCCCACACCACATCCTTCACCCCCCACAACACATCCTTCACCCCCCACAACACATCCTTCACCCCCACAACACATCACTGCTAGTTGGTAAGCTATTATGACCGTTACTGACCTAATGTGAAGGGGTTCAACAATGGGCATATAATAGGTCACAGTGGTGACCTAATATATGCCCCATTAGTGACCTCATATACTCGTTAGTGACCCACTGTGGTTGTTGTTGGCATAATGTAAACTTGGGTGACTTATAGTGACCTAATATGACCTTTAATGACCTAAAAAGGCCTTTAATGACCTAAAAGGACCTTTCGGTGGCCCTAATATAACTGCTGGTGACCTAATATGACCATTGGTTACTTTTAGTAACCTAATATGACCTTTAGTGACTTGATATGACCTTTGGTGACCTAATATGACAGTGACCTAAAATGGACTAATGTGATTCTTGTTGACCTTAAGTGGCCTAGTATGAGCGTTAGTGACCTAATGTGACCGTTGATGACCTAATGTGACCGTTGATGACCTAATGTGACCGTTGATGACCTAATAAGACCGAATATGATCGTTAGTCATCTAAAATATCCATGAGATCTTTGCCATCGAACTCAACCATTGGACGAGTCTGTGAGGTTTGACCAAGTATTATCTCCTGCTTCCTTAATCTGCCCGGTATCAACAGTTTATTACACCCAAGAGGTGCCTCTTATTTTGAAAACTTGCTAGTTTTATATTGTGTGTTTAGAAGAGCGGATCTCACTTCATCTCACGTGAACTTGTACAAATTACCTCTAACCTACACCTCTAATACACAGATGCGTGATTGTGCTATTAATTTAATATACATACATGTATGTATATATGTAAATACAGGTATGAAGATTCATTGATGACAATGTACATTGTAGATGCTGTGGGTTAGGCTGGCGGCCATCCAGGGAACATTTTGGCCAGGTCGGCGGCCATCTAGGGAACATTTTGGCCAGGTCGGGGGACATCCAGGGAACAGTTTGGCCAGGCCGGCGGCCATCTAGGGAACATTTTGGCCAGGCCGGCGGCCATCCAGGGAGCTCTACAGTCGGGTTGATGACCAGTGCTGTGGCCAGGCCAATGGCCATCCAAGAAACATCCCGGAGAGGGACTCAGTGTCTTCTTTTTTCTCTCAGATGTAATCGGTCCATTGAGATGCTGCTGAGCTGACCTTGAGCTCTGTGATAGAGCTTTCATGGTGTTCAGCACTAGCCAGGTGCATATGGTCGGTGCCTGCCTGGCCTAGTACCTACCTGGATGGCCTGCCGGGCCTAGTACCTATCTGGATGGCCTGCCGGGCCTAGTACCTATCTGGATGGCCTGCCGGGCCTAGTACCTACCTGGATGGCCTGCCGGGCCTAGTACCTACCTGGATGGCCTGCCGGGCCTAGTACCTACCTTGTCAGCCTACCTAACCTACCTACCTATGTGACCTACCCGGTCTATTGGAGTCAGGCAAAGCCTCCCACCAATAGACTATACATATGTATGTTTATGTTCGTATTACCAGGCATCATCGTGGCCATACAGGCCGGATACATCTGTATCAGTCTTTGTAATAAAGGAATAAGAAATGCAGTTGTATAACTCTCTTGTCCTGTACACGATGGGTACGCGTTGAGATGCTCTGACGAGACCCCCGCATGCATGTCTTGTAAAATTTTGATTGCTGCCGCCGGAGGCGGCTAGTTTATTGTGCACCCCATACTCACCCTGTGAGCGGTAGCGCAAAAAGCATTACAGAGGCCACAAAAAGTCATTATCAGACCTCATCTTAGATTATTACATAAACAATTTCATCTATCCTTCACACCTTATAGTTACATGTCAGCTAGTTACAGAGAATATTCTATTTCAAGAGCTATATATTTACAGTAAATCATTACACATTAATGGTAGGTCTTTTCGATAATACATAATTGTTTGACCAATGGAGATGTTACAGTCTCATTGGGGAGCTGCTGTTTATTATTAGTCTTCACAATACAAGAGTTTCTTAATCTCATATGTCATTTATCTACTGGAAGCGTGATATGGATACAGTGCAAGGATTTCAGGTATTTTATCCTTGGTAATAAGATAGGTTGCCATATCATACAGAGTGAGCTTAGATTTATCTCTAAATGGCTCAATTTTACTACAATGCAAGAAATAGTGTTCGAGTGTGTGTCCCTGTCTTTATCCACGCACATTACACTTTACTTCATCTAGATCCTTATACAAGCCGAACTGCCAGAGATACTGGTAGCCTAGTCTTATTCGAGCTGTGACAACATCTGTTAGTCTACTGACTTTGTTACTTGCCCCATACACATGTTTTACTTTACACATTTCATTGTGATAAACCTACTTTCTTCAAATCCATCAAAGAATTCTCGTCTAATGACACTTTTAAGGGACCTATTTGATAACTCAAGAGTCCGTTCAATACTCTTTATTTGCTGTAGCCTTAGCAAGGGCGTCAACTTTGTCATGTTCCTGCATGCCAATGTGAGAAGGAATCCACAACATTTTTATATTTACCCTCTTGCTAAGTATTCTTATATATCTACGTTTAGCTTCTAAGACAAGCACGTTATTACTTGATTGCAAACTGTTTATTGTTAGTAGTGAGGAAAGGGAGTCGGAAATAATTAAGCTGTCTACTTCACTGTTGTCAATAATTTCGAGTGCTACCAGTATTGCTACCAACTCGGCTTGCATTGTGGACGCCCAGTTACTAATTCTTGTAAACTTCATCTCCTCATGTCCGGGCTTAACCTGAGTTATGATGGTCCACCAGGGTGTTGCTGGCAGCGGCCCACTACAGCCTGGCTGGTCCCGCACTTCCTGCTGCAACTCGTATAAAATGCTTTTGGTTGTGAACATGTCCGCTTTTGTTCAGCCACATCAGCGGTACTTTGCACACAGTGGAAGGATATACCTGACCCCTCCTCCTTCTCTGGGGCCGTAGATGGGAAGTGAAGTCGTAATTTCAATCCCAAAAGAAACATTGAAGAGGGACTTGCTCCTATTCAGTGGCACCTTACCCTGATGTTTAGAGACAGGACCGATGGGCTGTAAGGTCTGCTGATGGGGTGACCGAGGTAATACAAGCATTATCCTCGAAGTATATAACCGTTCCAATCAGATGACACACACAACTAATCAACCACGTCAATATCCTATATAAATATTCACTCTATATTAATCCCTCGCTTCTGTAACCCTTTCCGCCACCGCCCATGGGGTGGGTATGGGGTGCATAATAAAGCAATGCAGGTTACCCCCGAACAAGGTGCCGGAGGTCGTGAGGAAGTCGTCCAAGGTGCCGGAGGTCGTGAGGAAGTCGTCCAAGGTGCCGGAGGTCGTGAGGAAGTCGTCCAAGGTGCCGGAGGTCGTGAGGAAGTCGTCCAAGGTGCCGGAGGTCGTGAGGAAGTCGTCCAAGGTGCCGGAGGTCGTGAGGAAGTCGTCCAAGGTGCCGGAGGTCGTGAGGAAGTCGTCTAAGGTGCCGGAGGTCGTGAGGAAGTCGTCTAAGGTGCCGGAGGTCGTGAGGAAGTCGTCCAAGGTGCCGGAGGTCGTCCAAGGTATTGGCTTGTGTTTGAGGACTGTAAGCACTCGAGAGTGTTAATGGCCCTGTAGTCCTTGACTGTGGAGGCGTCGAGAGCTTTATTAACTGATTGAGTCGCTCGTCGCGGGGTACACGCGAAAGATCTTAGCATTATAGAAGACATTAATTAGGGTGAGTATCCTTAGCTAAGTTAAACGTATTCATCATGGGCTTTCGGGCTCTCCAAAGATGGTCAAACAATATGGAGTTTAGTGGTTATCTGGTTGTTTGAGAGATTCAACAGTCGTATGCAGCCCGTCCTCCTGTGTGGATGGTATTTTTTTGTAGCTGTGTGCACCATAGTACAAATATTAACGTACTAAGCATTTAGATAGTAGAGTTTTGTATTATTCACTTTATAGAGTCCGAAAAAAATGAAGCTAAAAAACTAACTTATATATTCCTAGACCAAGTATAGCACCAAGTATAATAATATTATATTAGGAACATGAATGATTGAATTATGTTAGTTTAGCTTTGGTTAGGTTAGGTAAGGTAGGGTAGGTTTGGTTTGGTCATATTTCTACGTAAATTTTAACTCAAACTAAACAAAAAAGGAACTCTTATATTATGATAATGGATAGTTTTATCATTTCATAAAGAAAAAAATCTGAAAAATATATAACTTCACGAAAACTTGGCTTATTAGGCAGATCGGGTCTTGCATATTAGGTCGAGTAGTGGAGAACTACCCCCAGAGTGTATGTTGATTATATATAAAATTTGGATTGTGTACCAGATAAGTACTCACCTATTTGTACTCACCTATTTGTGCTTGCGGGGGTTGAGCTTTGGCTCTTTGGTCCCGCCTCTCAACTGTCAATCAACTGGTGTACAGATTCCTGAGCCTACTGGGCTCTATCATATCTACATTTAAAACTGTGTATGGAGTCAGCCTCCACCACATCACTGCCTAATGCATTCCATCCGTTAACTACTCTGACACTGAAAAAGTTCCTTCTAACGTCTCTGTGGCTCATGTGAGTACTCAGTTTCCACCTGTGTCCCCTTGTT
>NC_091176.1:15074301-15079301 GCF_040958095.1 Procambarus clarkii | reverse complement strand
TGTGTGTGTGTGTGTGTGTGTGTGTGTGTGTGTTTACTAGTTGTGTTTTTGCGGGGGTTGAGCTTTGCTCTTTCGGCCCGCCTCTCAACTGTCAATCAACTGCTTACTAACTACTATTTTTTTCCCCACACCACACACACACCCCCCAGGAAGCAGCCCGTGACAGCTGACTAACTCCCAGGTACCTATTTACTGCTAGGTGACAGGGGCACTTAGGGTGAAAGAAACTTTGCCCATTTGTTTCTGCCTCGTGCGGGAATCGAACCCGCGCCACAGAATTACGAGTCCTGCGCGCTATCCACCAGGCTACGAGGCCCCCGAGGCCCCCCCTGTGTGTGTGTGTGTGTGTGTGTGTGTGTGTACTCACCTAATTGTACTCACCTAGTTGTGTTTGCGGGGGTTGAGCTCTGGCTCTTTGGTCCCGCCTCTCAACCGTCAATCAACAGGTGTACAGATTCCTGAGCCTATTGGGTGTGTGTGTGTGTGTGTGTGTGTACTCACCTAGTTGTACTCACCTAGTTGTGTTTGCGGGGGTTGAGCTCTGGCTCTTTGGTCCCGCCTCTCAACCGTCAATCAACAGGTGTACAGATTCCTGAGCCTATCGGGCTCTGTCATATCTACACTTGAAACTGTGTATGGAGTGAGCCTCCACCACATCACCCCCTAATGCATTCCATTTGTCAACCACTCTGACACTAAAAAAGTTCTTTCTAATATCTCTGTGGCTCATTTGGGCACTCAGTTTCCACCTGTGTCCCCTTGTGCGTGTTCCCCTTGTGTTAAATAGACTGTCTTTATCTACCCTATCAATCCCCTTCAGAATCTTGAATGTGGTGATCATGTCCCCCCTAACTCTTCTGTCTTCCAGCGAAGTGAGGTTTAATTCCCGTAGTCTCTCCTCGTAGCTCATACCTCTCAGCTCGGGTACTAGTCTGGTGGCAAACCTTTGAACCTTTTCCAGTTTAGTCTTATCCTTGACTAGATATGGACTCCATGCTGGGGCTGCATACTCCAGGATTGGCCTGACATATGTGGTATACAAAGTTCTGAATGATTCTTTACACAAGTTTCTGAATGCCGTTCGTATGTTGGCCAGCCTGGCATATGCCGCTGATGTTATCCGCTTGATATGTGCTGCAGGAGACAGGTCTGGCGTGATATCAACCCCCAAGTCTTTTTCCTTCTCTGACTCCTGAAGAATTTCCTCTCCCAGATGATACCTTGTATCTGGCCTCCTGCTCCCTACACCTATCTTCATTACATTACATTTGGTTGGGTTAAACTCTAACAACCATTTGTTCGACCATTCCTTCAGCTTGTCTAGGTCTTCTTGAAGCCTCAAACAGTCCTCTTCTGTTTTAATCCTTCTCATAATTTTAGCATCGTCCGCAAACATTGAGAGAAATGAATCGATACCCTCCGGGAGATCATTTACATATATCAGAAACAAGATAGGACCGAGTACAGAGCCCTGTGGGACTCCACTGGTGACTTCACGCCAATCGGAGGTCTCACCCCTCACCGTAACTCTCTGCTTCCTATCGCTTAGATACTCCCTTATCCACTGGAGCACCTTACCAGCTACACCTGCCTGTCTCTCCAGCTTATGTACCAGCCTCTTATGCGGTACTGTGTCAAAGGCTTTCCGACAATCCAAGAAAATGCAGTCCGCCCAGCCCTCTCTTTCTTGCTTAATCTGTGTCACCTGATCGTAGAATTCTATCAAGCCTGTAAGGCAAGATTTACCCTCCCTGAATCCATGTTGGCGATTTGTCACGAAGTCCCTTCTCTCCAGATGTGTTACCAGGTTTTTTCTCACGATCTTCTCCATCACCTTGCATGGTATACAAGTCAAGGACACTGGCCTGTAGTTCAGTGCCTCTTGTCTGTCGCCCTTTTTGTATATTGGGACCACATTCGCCGTCTTCCATATTTCTGGTAGGTCTCCCGTCTCTAGTGATTTACTATACACTATGGAGAGTGGCAAGCAAAGTGCCTCTGCACACTCTTTCAGTACCCATGGTGAGATCCCATCTGGACCAACCGCCTTTCTAACATCCAGATCCAGCAGGTGTCTCTTGACCTCCTCTCTCGTAATTTCGAACTCCTCCAAGGCCGCCTGGTTTACCTCCCTTTCTCCTAGCACAGTGACCTCACCCTGTTCTATTGTGAAGACCTCCTGGAACCTCTTGTTGAGTTCCTCACACACCTCTCTGTCATTCTCTGTATACCTGTCCTCGCCTGTTCTAAGTTTCAATACCTGTTCTTTCACTGTTGTTTTCCTTCTGATGTGACTGTGGAGTAGCTTTGGTTCGGTCTTGGCTTTGTTTGCTATATCATTTTCAAAATTTTTCTCTGCTTCTCTTCTCACCCTGACGTACTCATTCCTGGTTCTCTGGTATCTCTCCCTGCTTTCTGGTGTTCTGTTATTCCGGAAGTTCCTCCACGCCTTTTTGTTCAGTTTCTTCGCTTCCATACATGCCCTATTATACCATGGATTCTTCTGTTGCTTCTCGGATTTTTCCCTTTGGGCCGGGATGAACCTGTTTACTGCCTCCTGACACTTTTGGGTAACATAGTCCATCATACCCTGTACAGACTTGTCTCTGAGGTCTGTGTCCCAAGGTATTTCACTTAGGAAACTTCTCATCTGTTCATAATTCCCCTTTCGGTATGCCAGCCTTATGATTCCTAGTTCTTTTTGGGGGGAGATAAGTCCTAGCTCTACCAGGTTCCTCCACGCCTTTTGTGTGTGTGTGTGTGTGTGTGTGTGTGTGTGTGTGTGTGTGTTTGTATGTAGTATGATAGAGAAAAAATTGGTCGAAAGTCAATACTTTAGATAACCAACGATTAGAGAGCCGGGGTCCAAGGACTAGCAACTTGATCCCACAGGCACATATAGTAAATACACACACACACACACACACACGCACACACACACACACACACACACACACACACACACACACACACACACACACACACACACACACACACACGCACACAAGATAGTTTAACACAAAACTAAACATACATACATCCATCTCTCCCTTCTAACCAAAAATGAGTTTCCAAACTCATTAATTTCAGAACTCCTGAAGTCGAAAGCCGACGTTTCCAATCGTCATTTAAAAGGAAAAAAAATATTATCCCACTAGAAATTTATTTTCCTTTTAAGAAATGCTTAAAACTAAATATTACCCTTTCAAGTTTCCCAATTAATCTCCTCAGCTTCAAGAACAACTACAAACAAATAGGTTCACAAATACACAAAGAAACAGAAACAAAGCCACAATGAGATAGTCATCAACAGACAGACACAGTGACGGGGAAAATCATCAATGGGAACTTGAAGTTTTTGGATTTATACGTTGATGTGTTTTTGGACCAAGTTATACATATGTGCTAGAGGGGGGAGAGGTTGATGAGTGGGAGGGGGTAGGTCCAGGGTGCCAGGTTCAGGGTGTCAGGTCCCAGGGTGTCAGGTCCCAGGGTGCCAGGTCCCAGGGTGCCAGGTCCCAGGGTGTCAAGTCTCAGGGTGCCAAGTCCCAGGGTGCCAGGAACACCATCAGCAAGAATGACAGCTTGTCACGGCTGCCAACAGAACTCAAAATCCAGGTTGACCTACATACATCAATATGATCAACTCTTGTCGCCTTGCTGCAAGGGAGCGTCAGGCAGGATGAGGGTCCGTTCGTTTCCCTAGAAGCAAAACAGTTGTATATTTTACAGAGAGGCAAATCGAGAGATCTACCGGATAATAAGCCACCAACTCCACCATCTGCTCGGCTCCACCACAAGTTGCCGTCAGAAGTAACTTGAGCTCATCGTCAAGTTGGAACGAGGCGGCCCCAAGAGCGCCAACTATTGGTGTCGGAGCGATCTCCCGCTCTCCAAATGCTCTGGCTGCCTTAGTCTCGGAGTTCGGGTTGTTTGGTGGGCAACTTGGGCAAATTTGGAGCCGCGTCTCGCCACTTTGTCCAACGTCTCCAGGTGGGTGACACCAGGTGCCGCTGTGTTGGTGTTACTGTACAGTTTTTGCCGTCTTAAGCCTCTGTCATTATCTGTATTGTTGGTAAAGAGACCACACGTTTCTGGCACCAAACATCTTACACACACACATGAGCTAACATCTTATACACACACACACACATGCGCCAACATCTTACACACATGCACGACAAACTTCACTCTCTGTTTTTCTCATTATAAGATCTTATCATCTCGGGGACCTTCCCATATTTCACCATAAGTCTCTCTCCGCGGGTTTTTCACCGTTTTTAGTCTTTATCCAGACCAAGGCCCCGCCCCAAGCCTTCACCATCATCACCACAGCTGCTCACTACACCTCACCCTTCACTATAACTCAAAAATAGCTCCACATGCCAACATACCTTTTATGGGCTCACTATGCTACCTTGAAATTTTGTTTAGAGTAGCTGAATCTAAAACAACAACAGCCAACATACCTCATCCTTCACCATCACTCCTATAGCTCCAGTCAATCCCAACTTCACCATCACCTCTAAAGGCTCACTCGCACACTACACCTCACCTTACACCATCTCTCCAATCCCTTGTCTATCTAAACGGGACGTGCCAGTACCACCTACAGTGGTGCCAAGAGGTGCCATATTACAGTGGTGCCAGCAGGTGCCATGTGGGGAGGCCTGGTCAGAGAGAGACCGTGTCGCGGGGACATTGATCCTCGGAACCACCCTCCTGGTAGGTTGACAAACACGCCTCGCGGCTTCGTTAACTTTGGCGGAGAGAAGCGATCAGTTCTGCCGCTGTTGTTGTTGTTTAAGATTCAGTTTCTAGGAACAAAAAGTTCCAAGTAGCACGAGCTATGGCGATCCCGTAGTGGACTTACCTGGCACAGGAGCGGGGCTGTAACTCACCCCCAGTTCTGCCGTAATCAGTCAATTATATAGTCTTTCAAAGTTTCCGTCTGAACCTAACCTAACCCCACGAGTGTTTTGGTGAGAGTTTAATTACGA
>NC_091176.1:15026801-15069301 GCF_040958095.1 Procambarus clarkii | reverse complement strand
AGGTATCCTTTGGAGGTGTTTGTCAAGTTCTCTCTTGAACACTGTGGAGGGTCGGCCAGGTATGCCCCTTATGTGAAGTGGAAGCGTGTTGAACAGTCTCGGGCCTCTGATGTTGATAGAGTTTTCTCTCAGAGTTCTCCCACAGAGTACTCCCTTAGAGTAGAGGCTGTGTAACGTCTTGTTTGTACATTAATAATAATGACAAGTTGTATGTATAAAATATAAATGCATATTTAGTTTGGAATCGATGAAATTTGTTAATCAAAAATGTTAAATAATTTGACTAAAGTTGAAAATAAAATTGTAGTTTTAATATTAAAAAAATAAATAACTTTGAGCATCATTTAATGCTTAAAAATTAGCAAAACTTAAATTTTTTGTTTAAATGTGTGAATTTATATAAGCTGTAACAAATAATTCTAAAATTTAAAATCTTAAAGCCCCCCAAAACAAATAATAATAAAAACGTCTGCGGTAAGAAAATTGACAATGCATTTTTTTTTATTTTCCATTTATAACATATTTTATGAAAATTATAATCGCACTTGATGGATTTGAAATATGAATTTACAGCAATTCAAAGGTTCATAGAGGCGCAAAGCAACAGCAATTGTATGATAAAGGCAGCGTCTGGGATGCTCTCGGACGCAGGTTCGAATCCTCGTCACGACCCTTGTAGATTTGTTCAACAGTAATTGTAGCCTACTTGAGAGCGTCCGAGCCCGGCTCCCTTTGGTAGTTTGCGTCGCCGTGAAGTGGTTACCAGTAGTTTGTTTCCGTTCAATTCTGCACGCATTTGGGCAGAAAATGCGTCGTCTTCTGTGAATTTATTATTTTTTTGTATATTTAATGTTGTAGCTAGTTTAAGTGTATATAGAGTGTATATTTTTCTTTAAATTCTTAGTTTGTTTTGAAGTTTAAAAGTCTGAGCTGTACATTTTTGTTTAGACATAATTATTTGTATTCTATTCGTGTTTAGCAACTTTTTGGAATTGTTGGGGACAGTCTTATCATGTTCGCCGGACTGTTGCTTGGGCAAGTCGTGAACTTCTTACTTTTTTTTTTTTTTTTTTTGCACTGAATACGTAACTGTTTTGAAGTTTGTCTAAAAACTTAAACAAAGACTAGAAAAGAATCTAAAATTAGTGCAAGGTATTCCATTATAGATCTTATTTGCAAGTAGTATGTTCCACACCCCCTATAGCATTCAGGTGATGCACTTCCCGCCTTATACAAGTTAGTTTCCTAGCACATTTGATTAATATTTTTAACAAGTGAGGGGACATGTTATCATCGAGTTTTTCTCCTAAAATTGAAATTTACATCTTGTAAATCGTTATTTTCCTGTCTAGCCTTATAACAGGACGGTAAATTTGTTGCCTCGGCTAGAGTAATCAGTATATATATATATGTATGTATGTATGTATGTATGTATGTATGTATATATATATGTATGTATATAATATAATATAACTTTAGACACTCACACCCACCAGGAGACTCGAACCCTGGCCATCAAGATGGCAAGTACGCACTTACATCCACTACACCATACTCAGAGCCCTAAAAGAGGTGGGAATTCTGGGGTATTTAACTCCCTGACACCCAGATGTCTGGAAGTTAAATAAATATTTTTTTTTTTTGGGGGGGGGGGAGGATGTAATAATGGGGAGCCGGTTGGCCGAGCGGACAGCACACTGGACTTGTGATCCTGTGGTCCCGGGTTCGATCCCGGGCGCCTGCGTGAAACAATAGGCAGAGTTTTTCCACCCTATGCCCCTGTTACCTAGCAGTAAAATAGGTACCTGGGTGTTAGTCAGCTGTAACGGGCTGCTTCCTGGGGGTGGAAGCCTGGTCGAGGACCGGGCTGCGGGGACACATTAAAGCCCCGAAATCATCTCAAGATAGATCGTTTGATCCTTTGCCAACGTCGTATCCAAGATGAAATAGTTTTAAAACTTTACCCCTCCGTGGTGCCTTCCTGCCGTGGTGCCTTCCTGCCGTGGTGAGGGGCTCACGTACACCTCCCTGGGACAGGTGTGGGTTGCCTGTGCCCCCTCTCCTGCCCCCTCTTTGGGTGGTGTACGTGCTGATGGGCACCATGTAGGGGCCTTGTGAGCCATCGGACCACCCACTGGAGGGGTCGCTTGTGAGAGGCTGCCCTAAGTGGATGGTTGGGTGTCCAGGCTAGGGCGATAGGGGGACTGGGGTCTTAGCACCAGTGTGGGAGAATGAACGAAGTAGTAGGACTGCCCTGTTGAAAAGTGGGAGCACCGCTGAGGACGACACACCCTTCCTGCACTGGCCCGCGCTCGGCCTCCCTGGCTGCCCTGGTAGGTGGTATCCCTTGGTTCCGGGTCCCATCCCTTATATATTGGTTTGCTGTATGGATGACGACTTGACTACTCCTAACCAGGCTCATGGGGTGGGCGACCAGGCCCCTGAGTCGGACCGTTCTGGAAGACCGGGATCTGTAGCCTCCGCTACAGGACCCGGTTTAGGCCCAGACCAGACTCTTCCTCCCTGCTCCCCTCCCTCCTCTGTAGTTGGGTTGAGCCCCAAGCCTGCTGTGGTGACCGTCTCGTCCCCTTGCACGGCTCCATCTCTTCTTGCGACTACTGCGCCTTTCGACCCGTCTCTATCTACGGGTTCTCATCGCCGTACCCGCCACGGCCGCTCTCGTATGCTCCCTTCCCATCCTACTTCGTTCCATGCTTTGTTTGGCCCTGCTACATGGACTAAGTACTTTGACCTCCAACCTTTGGACTCGACTCCTCCTGACGATTTTTCCCTTCATAGGCATCTTGTCGATTCCGTGGATGCTTCCGTCACCTTCAACCCCACTCGTCATGGTACCCGTGTCGTTGCTGCTCCTTCTCAGGATGCGGCCACTCACTTGGCCGCCTTATCCTGCCTTGGCTAAACCCCTGTTCGGGTCTCAAAGAATGCTCAGTTGAATGCCAGTGTGGGCACTGTTCTCCTCTCGCACCATGTTGCGACCGGTGTTAGGGATCTCAAGGACTGCCACGAGGATATCAAGCATATCTCGAGGCCCAGGGTCATTCTGTCCTCCAGGTGGATACATTTACTCGTCCCCCTCGTGGTCATCGCCGTCTGCCTCTTCGGGTTGTGAAGGTTACCTTTGATGGTAGGACCCTTCCATCCTCTGTCATTCTTGCTGGTGCCAGGTACTCCGTTCAGGAGTATATTCCATCTCCTCGGCTCTGCAGTAAGTGCTGGAAGTTTGGGCATGGTACCCTCAAATTCTCTAGTCCTGTCTCTCTGTCCCCTGTGTGGAAGCGAGGGTCACTCTAAGTTGGAGTGCACTTCTCCCCAAGCCCGCTGCCTCAATTGCGGTGAGGCCCACCCTACCTTCTCCCGTGCGTGTATTCGTTACAAACTTGAGGCGGCTGTCCTCAACTTGAAGCACCGGGACTGTTTGTCTTTTCCTGAGGCTCGGCGCCAAGTTCATCGTCTCCCCTCTTTCGCTGGTGTCTCCTATGCTCGCGTGGTGCGCTCTTCCTCTCCTCGTCCTTCCCGCCTTCCTCAGTCTCACAACCGTTTTCGAGCCTTAGACCCGGACACGCCCACCACCACCTCACCTGTTTCCCTCCGTTCTGTCCCGAAGGGTCCCCCTCCTGGTTCTCTGTCTAGGGCTCTCCTTTCTACCCAGTCTGTCACGTCTCCTGTGTCTTCTATTTCCTCTCTTTCTAGTCCTCCTTCCCGTCCTTCTCCTCCGTCTCTTGGCTCCCCACGCCGCCTGACTGTGCAGGCCGACGTCCATCGCTCTCCTGATGGTTGTGTTGTTCGCTCTCGCTCTTCTCCTATCGAGACACTGGAGTCTGTTGCCCAGTACGTTGCTGCTGGGACGCCTGTATCTTTGAGTCAGAAGCGGAAACCTGGCTCCTCTCCTTCCTCCTCCCCTGTCGGTAAGAAAGCTTCGCTGTCTTCTTCACCCCTATCTCTGATTCTATTGTTCCTTCCCCTCCTGCTTCGGTGGTGGTGCCCCCTGTTCCTGCTGTGGGGGTTTCTTTAGCCCCTGGTTCCATCTCGGTTACTGCCCTTGCTGAGGTGCGCTCCCCTCTTTCTGCCCCCCTCCTTCCCTTCCTTCTCCTCCAGACCCTGCTCGTCTACCTCTGGTCCATCCTCCCGCTTCTTTCCCTCCTTCTTTACTCAGTTTACCCATGCCCCCTAACCCTGACTTCGCTGACCCTGATCCTGACTCTGTGCTTTTTTAGCGTACACCAATTTTACACCAATTTCCTTGACCTCCAACTTCTCATTTCACAGTTTTCACCCCTTTGTGTCTGTCTCCAGGAGCCGATGCTTGGTTCTCGTCCTGGTCGCTTCCGTGGCTATTCTTTTCTCTCCCCTTCCCCAGCGACGCTGGGGTCCATAATTTTTCTGCTCTCTTGATTCGTTCCGATGTTCCTTTTGTCCCCTTACTTTTTTCCTCGCCTCTCCACTGTTCTGCCGCCCATGTCTTTGTGCGTAGATGGTACACGGTTTGTTCCATTTATCTCCCCCCCTCTGTCCCACTTTCTCTTCCCGATCATAAACACCTCCTAGACTCCTTGCCGGAGCCTGTGCTCCTGCTGGGTGATTTCAATTGTCGTCATGCCCTTTGGGGTGATGTGCTAACAAACACCCGGGGTCGCCTCCTTGAACCTTTCATCCTCTCTTCTTCCTTGTCCCTTCTTAATTCTGGTGAGCCCACTCATTTGGACTCTAGGACTCGCTCCCTTTCTTGTCTCGATCTTTCTCTGTGCTCGTCATCCCTTTCCTTAGATTTCGGGTGGCGAGTCCTTGATGACCTCCATGGCAGTGACCATTTTCCAATCCTTGTCACTTTTTTCTCCTTTCGCCCTCCTCTCTCTCCTTCCCTAGGTGGCGGTTTGCCGAGGCTGACTGGCACCTCTTTACTCTCTGTGCTACTATTTCCAACCTCTCCGTTTTACCTCTCCCTCGCGCCCTCCTTCTTTTTCATGACACTATCTTTGACGCTGCCCTCCACTCTATTCCTCGCTCTTCCTCTCGGGGAACGCGGAAGTGCGTTCCCTGGTGGAGTTTGGACTGTGCTCGGGCTGTCCGCTGTAAGAGTGCAGCCTGGAAGAGACATCGCCGCCGGCAGACGGTCGAGTCTTTTCTCTTGTTTCGGAAGGCGAGTGCGGTGGCCTGTAGGACCATCCATGCGGCTAAACGTGCTTGCTGGGCGTCTTATGTCTCCACCGTTACGTCCGAAACTCCTCTTCCACTGCTCTGGAAGCATATCCGCAAGATTGTGGGTAAGTTCGTTCCAGATGTCTCGCCGGTCCTTCGCCTCCATGGTGCTCTTGTGGCGGACCCGTTGCAGGTTGCGACCGAACTAGGTTCCCATTTCTCCTCTGTTAGTTCTGGTTCTCATCTCCCCCAATCCTTCCTTCCTTCGTAAGCCTCTCCTTGAATCTCGTCCTTTAAATTTCTGTACTTATCTTCACCTTCCCTATAATGATCCCTTTTCTCTCTCTCTCTCTGAACTTCAATCTGCCCTAGCCCTTTGTGGTTCTACTGCAGCGGGCTCTGATGGCATTCATTATGATATGCTTAACCATCTCCCTCCGTGCACGTCTCGGTATTTACCGAGTCTGTACAATCGGGTCTGGGAGTCGTCGTCAGTCCCTGAAGACTGGCTCGATGCTGTTGTCCTCCCTGTTCGGAAACCAGGGTCTCTCGGGTCATCCCCCAAGGACTTCCGCCCTATTGCCCTCACGAGTTGTGTCTGCAAGCTCTTTGAACGTATGGTTAACATTAGTTTGATCTGGTTCTTAGAACACTATCACCACCTCTCCCCATCTCAATTTGGTTTTCGCAAGTGCCGCAGCACAACAGATGTCCTGGTGAACTTGGAGGTCTATATTCGTACTGCTTTTGCTGCGAAGACCTCCGTTGTTGCCGTCCTTTTTTACCTGGAAAAGGCTTATGACACTACCTGGCGGTATTATATTCTGTCTCAACTTCATTCTTTTGGCCTTCGTGGGAACCTCCCTCTCTTCCTCCAGAGCTTCCTCTCTCGTCGTTCCTTTCGTGTGCAGCTTGGTACTGCTCTCTCTGCCCCTTTTCAGCAGTATGAGGGTGTACCCCAGGGTAGTATTCTGAGCACTACTCTTTTTCTAGTTGCCCTCAACGGTCTTCTTTCCTCTCTTCCTTCTGGCGTCTTCTCTGCTCTCTGTTGATGGGCTTACTCTTTGCTGTCGGGGTGATGATTCACCTCTCCTTCAACGGCGGCCTCAACTTGCGATTGATGCCGTGTCGTCTTGGGGCACCGATCATGGCTTCAAGTTCTCTGCGTCTAAGACTTGTGCTATGACTTTTACTCGGAAGCATGTCGTTCTTCGCCCCTCTTTGTCGCTTTATGGTCATCCCATTGTGTACAGAGATTCCGCGAAGCTTTTGGGGTTAGTCTTTGACACTCGTTTGTCTTGGTCAGCCCATATCTCTTACCTCCGAGTTGAATGCTCTAAGGCCCTTAACCTCCTTAAGGTTTTGTCCCATACTTCTTGGGGAGCGGATAGGCGCACGCTCCTCTATCTGCACTCCTCTCTTGTCCTGTCTAAACTCGATTATGGTTGCCCTGCATACTCTTCTGCTTATCCTCCTACTCTTCGCCGTCTTGATGCTTTGCACCATACTGGGTTGCGTCTCAGCTCTGGTGCCTTTCGTTCGACTCCCGCCCTCTGTATATTGACACTGGCTTTCTCTCTTTTGAGGACCGCCATGATCGCTACTGTCTTCGCTATCTTGCGCGGTCCTTCCAACAGCCTTCCTTTCGCCTCTGTCGTGCATTGTCTTTTCCTCCTGTGGTTCCTCCTGACTTTCCTCCTCCTGTGGTTCCTGTTCCTCTTCATCGTCTCCCACTTTCTGTCCGGTTATCTCGCTTACAGGATTCTCTTTCTGTTCATATTTCTAATGTTTCTCCTCATGTTGTTCCTTCCTTACCTCCGTGGAGAGTCCCCCTTCCCAAGTTTTGTACGTCCTTGACTAAAGGACATCCTTGACTAAATTCCTAAAGCCTTTACCCCTCCTACAATTCTGAAAAGCCTCTTCCTTGAGCACTTTTCTTCGCGCACACACTCTATTTCCATCTTCACCGATGGGTCTAAGTCTGCGGACGGTGTGGGCTATTCTGTTGTTTTTCCTGACCGTACTTATATGTGTCGCCTCCCTTCGGAGGCTAGCGTCTTTACGGCGGAACTTTATGCTATTCTCTCTGCTCTTCGTCTCTTGCTTTCTCATTCCTCCTTTGTGGTTGTAGTTGACTCTCGTAGTGCCCTCATGGCTCTAGAGTCCTTTAATCTGTCCATCCGGTGGTCATCGAGATTCAACATTGGCTGTTTCTTATTTCTAGTAAATTTAAATCAGTAGTTTTGCTGGGTTCCCAGCCATATTGGTGTTTCTTTCAATGAGCGTGCGGATGCTGGCGCTAAGGAAGCTATCCGTTCTTGTCCCATCTCCCGTAAAGGTATTCCTTATTCCGACATTTATTCTATTATTCATTCCTCCATCCTTGCCCATTGGCAGGGTTGTTGCTCCTCTGTGGTTGGTAACAAGCTGCGTACTCTCAAACGTAGTGTGTCCCCGTGGCCTTCCTCCTACCAATGTAACCGACGGTGGGAAACTGCTTTGGCACGGCTGCGGGTTGGCCATACTCGCTTAACCCTCGGTCACTTAATGGAGCGCCGCCCTGCTCCTTATTGTCCGAATTGCGTTGTCCCTCTTACAGTTGTGCATATCCTTGTTGAATGTCCTGACTTCCAGGACGAACGTGTGTCTTGCTTTCCGACCGTCTCTCGCGGTCACTCGTCCCTCGATAAAATTCTAGGTGAATCGGATACTTCTGATATAGTTTGCCTTATGCATTTTTGTTCTCGTATTGGCATTCTTGGTGATATTTAGCGCCCTCTGATTATTTCTCACTTTGATGGTGCTACATAACCTTCCCGGTTTGGTGCCTTCTTTTGATAATTACCTTACCTTTTAAAGCTTTATTTGGTATGATTTACATCCTATTATTTCCTTAAGTTCGTGTGAAATCATGTGTTGGCGTCAGCGGCTGGTATTAACTTGATTTCATCGGAGTAGAAATTTAATTTAAATTTAAATGCTTATGTAGGTATAAATGCACTCAAAGGAATGAAGTAGCTCAAGCTATTCTCACCCTGTTCAGTTCAACGTGTTCCTCCACAGGGAAGCTCGTTCACACGCCTCTGCTAACGCAGGAGGACGGTTTGATCACGTTAACGAAGACGTTTCAGTTCTTAAGTAGTTGCATTGAGGTGCAGACGATTCCCATCAAATTCATCAGCTTAGTCGCTTAATTCCTTTATGCCAGATCCTTTCAAATGCACTTACAGTATCCAGTCCACAGTCGAGATTCTTGGACCATCATGAGGCTGTGGCAGGAGATCTGAGGTGCTGCTTTACCTATTTAGTCAAACTGCGTATTTCTAGTTAGTTATATTAAGGCGCCTTTCCAATAGTTTTCTACTGACGTCTTGTTTTTCTTATTGTGAGCAGCTGCAACTCGTATAGGCTGAGAGTTTTACAATATCCCTATATGGGCTGATAGGATTTAGAGAGTGGGGTACCGAACTAGTGAGACTTCTGATGGAGTGTGTTTGTCTGCCCTCGTTTTATATTTTTTTTTATTTAAGTTGATCTTGGTTGTCACGATAACCAGTGCTCGCCAGGCTGTTTCTGGGACCTGTTAGTCTACCTATTATTTTTTGTTTTTTATCTCTGATATTTTGCTGTTTGTTACCTGTTGCTTGGATATTGTTATTAGTATAGTAGTACTTTAGCCTGCAACACGTGCAACCTAAAGTAGCTGGAAGCTGTATACAGTGGATGGAAACACAGAGAGCGGCCACACATGGAGATTGGAAGCTCAGATGAGCAATCGCCAACAGAACCTAAACCAATCTACGCCTAACAATGCACCGAACTTTATTATATGATTTTAATTTATTTACGAGAACAAACATATTTTTAATGCGCAATATGTAAAAATGAATGCGACATGGGGGGACGAAACGCTGCTTTAACGAGCCTGGCCTGAGGACAGGTTGCAAATACACCTATCCTCAGGCCAGGCGTCCTCGAGCACCTGTCCGTATATAACTATGTACAATTACACACACACACACACACACACACACACACACACACACACACACACACACACACACACACGGACAGGGACAGTACACAATGAAGGGGAACAGCCTACCTGTGACGACGCGAGAAAGAGACCTGGGCGTGGACGTAACACCTAATCTATCTCCTGAAGCACATATAAATAGGATAACGATAGCAGCGTACCCTACCACACCCAGGGACCCTACCACACCCAGGAACCCTACCACACCCATGAATGCCAGTGGTCCCCTGGCACTGGCAAAAGTTAGAACATCATTCAGAAACCTAAGTAAGGAGGCATTTAGGGCGCTTTACACTGCCTACGTGAGCCCAGTCTTAGAGTATGCCGCCTCATCATGGCGTCCCCATCTGAAGAAGCTATAAGGAAACTGGAAAAGGTTCAGAGGTTTGCAACGAGACTCGTCCCAGAGCTACGAGGGATGGGGTATGAGGAGCAACTGAAGGAGCTGTGCCTTACGACACTAGAAAGAAGGGAAAGAGGGGGACATGATAGGAACGTATAAAATATTCAGGGGGATTGACAGAGTGGACATATACGAAATGTTCACACGGAATAGTAACAGAACGAGGGGACATGAGTGGAAGCTGGAAACTCAGATGAGTCACAGGGATGTTAGGAAGTTTTCTTGTAGCGTGAGAGTAGTGGGAAAATAGCATGCACTTAAGGAACAGGTTGTGGAAGCAAATACTATTCATAATTTTAAAACCAGGTATGATAGGGAAATAGGACCATAGTCATTGCTGTAAACAACCGATACTCGAAAGGCGGAATCCAAGAGTTAATGCTCGATCCTGCAGACACAAATAGGTGAGTACACACACACACACACACATACACACACACGTACACAGTTTTAAATGTAGATATGATAGAGCCCAGTAGGCTCAGGAATCTGTACATCAGTTGTTGACAGTTGAGAGGCGGGACCAAAGAGCCAAAGCTCAACCCCAGCAAGCACAAATAGGTGAGTACAAATAGGCGAGTACACACACACACACACACACACACACACACACACACACACACACACACACACACACACACACACACACACACACACACACGTAGTAGCCAGGGGCCTCGTAGCCTGGTGGATAGCGCGCAGGACTCGTAATTCTGTGGCGCGGGTTCGATTCCCGCACGAGGCAGAAACAAATGGGCAAAGTTTCTTTCACCCTAAGTGCCCCTGTTACCTAGCAGTAAATAGGTACCTGGGAGTTAGTCAGCTGTCACGGGCTGCTTCCTGGGGTGTGTGTGTGTGTGGTGTGTAAAAAAAAAAAAAAAAAAAAAAAAAAAATAGTAGTTAGTAAACAGTTGATTGACAGTTGAGAGGCGGGCCGAAAGAGCAAAGCTCAACCCCCGCAAAAACACAACTAGTAAACACACACACACACACACCTGAGCAATACTTACGGCCTTGTTTTCGACTTTCAGTGATATTATACAACATTGCATAATTTATCCTCCCCCCTGCATTCCCCCCTCCCCCCCCCCCCCCCCCCCGCATTACCTCTCCTCACCTCCAACGCAAGATTGTTTTTCCTCTATTTCTAGAAACAAACTTATAATAAAAAGTAAACAATTTAGGAACTTTGTTCAGTGTCCTCACTCGCTATATTTGCTGTAAGTTACATGAAGTTAAACGGGTGAGTTTTGGGGTTTAGCCTGAAGGTTACACGGGAATGCATCCTACAGGTCCAACCTGACAGCATTAGCAAAAAGGAGAGAAGAGGCTAGATCCAAGGTTGAATCTAAAGTCAAAGATGCATCTCAATCAAACGCGCGCTTTCTCTCTCCCTCTCTCTCTCTCTCTCTCTCTCTCTCTCTCTCTCTCTCTCCCATACAATAGAAACAAATGGACAAAACAGTTCTGTGCATTCTATAAATGTTAAAGATTACTCTCAAGGTATTGTACACCAATGCTGATGGATTAACAAGCAAATTAATTACAATAAAAGGTTAGTGAAATCCTTAAATAATTGCCATAATGGAAACTACAATGAGAGATGATATCGATTCAAGGTTTCCAAGGGGGGATAACAAGTAATAAGGAATGACAGGAAGCAACAACATGGAAGGGGAGTGGCACTCCTAGTAAAGTGATTGTGGAAGTTTGAGGAACTGGAATATCGAAATAAAAAAAAAAAAATTCCACAGGATCCATCAGTGTAACTCTGACATCAGATGAGAGAACATACTGGTCCTGGGCATTAACAATCCCCCAGCAACAGAAGTCACTAATAGGTATATGATGACAACAACAAGGCACGAACAGATGAACTGCAGAGAGCAGCAAAATCATCAAAGATAATGAGAGCTAAACTATTTGTCTTGGGGACCTAGATCACGGAAAGATATAATGGGAACTGTGAAAGCCCTCCATGGTGGCGATAGAAAGTGGGGAGCAAAATTGGTGGTAGGGACACACATTAGTAGGGTGCCAGGGTGTGTCCCCTGGGTGTGGTAGGGTGCCAGGGTGTGTCCCCTGGGTGTGGTAGGGTGCCAGGGTGTGTCCCCTGGGTGTGGTAGGGTGCCAGGGTGTGTCCCCTGGGTGTGGAAGGGTGCCAGGGTGTGTCCCCTGGGTGTGGTAGGGTGCCAGGGTGTGTCCCCTGGGTGTGGAAGGGTGCCAGGGTGTGTCCCTGGGTGTGGTAGGGTGCCAGGGTGTGTCCCTGGGTGTGGTAGGGTGCCAGGGTGTGTCCCCTGGGTGTGGTAGGGTGCCAGGGTGTGTCCCCTGGGTGTGGTAGGGTGCCAGGGTGTGTCCCCTGGGTGTGGTAGGGTGCCAGGGTGTGTCCCCTGGGTGTGGTAGGGTGCCAGGGTGTGTCCCCTGGGTGTGGTAGGGTGCCAGGGTGTGTCCCCTGGGTGTGGTAGGGTGCCAGGGTGTGTCCCCTGGGTGTGGTAGGGTGCCAGGGTGTGTCCCCTGGGTGTGGTAGGGTGCCAGGGTGTGTCCCCTGGGTGTGGTAGGGTGCCAGGGTGTGTCCCCTGGGTGTGGTAGGGTGCCAGGGTGTGTCCCCTGGGTGTGGTAGGGTGCCAGGGTGTGTCCCCTGGGTGTGGTAGGGTGCCAGGGTGTGTCCCCTGGGTGTGGTAGGGTGCCAGGGTGTGTCCCCTGGGTGTGGTAGGGTGCCAGGGTGTGTCCCCTGGGTGTGGTAGGGTGCCAGGGTGTGTCCCCTGGGTGTGGTAGGGTGCCAGGGTGTGTCCCTGGGTGTGGTAGGGTCCCTGGGTGTGGTAGGGTGCCAGGGTGTGTCCCCTGGGTGTGGTAGGGTGCCAGGGTGTGTCCCCTGGGTGTGGTAGGGTGCCAGGGTGTGTCCCCTGGGTGTGGTAGGGTGCCAGGGTGTGTCCCCTGGGTGTGGTAGGGTGCCAGGGTGTGTCCCCTGGGTGTGGTAGGGTGTCAAGTAAATTGAATGCAAATATACTCGACGACACACGCAGCCTTGAGAGAGGAAACTAAATCTCATTATGTTTGGCACCGGGACCTTGGGACCTGCCTTGTGGTGCTCAGGCGGACCCGTGGCACTCAGTAGGTACGTGGTATCCAGTGAGTCCGTGGCACTCGGCAGGCACGTGGCATCCAGTGGTTTCGTGGCACTCAGCAGGTACGTAGCATCCAGTGGTCCCGTGGCACTCAGCAGGTACGTGACATCCAGTGGTCCCGTGGCACTCGGCAGGCACGTGGCATCCAGTGGGTCCGTGGCATTCGGCAGGTACGTGGCATCCAGTGGTCCCGTGGCACTCAGCAGGTACGTAGCATCCAGTGGTCCCGTGGCACTCAGCAGGTACGTGACATCCAGTGGTCCCGTGGCACTCGGCAGGCACGTGGCATCCAGTGGGTCCGTGGCATTCGGCAGGTACGTGGCATCCAGTGGGCCTGTTGCACTCAGGCACGTGGCACTCAGTAGGTACGTAGTACAAATCCACAAGGGCCGTTACGAGGAATCGAACCTGCGTCCGAGAGCATCCCAGACGCTGCCTTTATCGACTGAGCTACGACATGGTCGAATCCTCGTCACGGCCCTTGTGGATTTGTTCATTTGATGCATCGCGCAATTGTGATTTCTGTGTGTAAGGTACGTAGTAATCTATGTAGTATAACATTGTGTGAGATGGATCCTATGACACAGTGGTATGCGTCTCCGACTCGCACTCGAGTTACCGGGATGAATCCCCAGACAGGACACCAAATCTTGGACACGTTTTCTTTCACCTGATGCCTTTGTTTATCTAGTAGTTGAATTTCACCCGGGAGTTAGTGGGTGATTATATGGAATTGAGGTCTAGCTGTTTAGTATGATTTAACTTCTAAAGCTCGAATTGTTTGTCGAGTCTGGCTTTAAAAGGTGTGGATGGAGGTGGCTTCTACAACTTCTTTCAATGGGTTCCATGTGTGGACCCCCCCCCCCCCCTCCCTGTGGTACGAGAACTTCCTTGTATTTCTTAAGACTCATTTTCGTTTCCAGCTTCTATTTACGTAATCTCGTCGCAATTTCTCTTAAAATAAGAGGCCGCCCTTTTCCATCTTGTCAATTCACCTCAGTATCCTGGTAGGTCTTTCCTTCAGGGTTGTGAGACCTTGTTCCCTTAACCCGTCCTCATAGTTCAGCCCTCTTTACTCCGACACTACTCTTGTTGGAAATCTTTGTATTTATTAAATTTTGGTTTTATTCCGCACGAGATAAACATTTCAGGCCGGTGCTGGATAATACAATAGTCTTCTAATGATGGTTGTGTATATTACATTGAAAGAGCCCTGATTTTAAGTTCCTAAATTACGTTCAAATGTTTGCAAACGTCCAAAATTCTGGGAAGTTCGGCAGCCTGTTCCCAGCATTCGACTTTATTACTTTGTCTTTGCTAAAGTTCAATTCTTGTAGCAACGTGTTGGCCCATTCTTTGAATGTGTCCAAATATTCTATTGCCTAGATATTCACTTATGTAACAGAAACAAGGAGGAATGATTTCAAGCTCAAGAAATCACAATTTATGACAGAAAACATGAGATGCCTTTTCACCCATAGGGTTGTAAACCCTTGGAATAAACTCATCACATTAATTCCTTCCTCTATATAATAGTCCTTAACTGTAGCCTCTGTTTAACTCACCAGTAAAATGGGTACCTGGTTGTAACAACGATTCTTCGCGGCGGGGATCGTATTCCAGGGACCCGCCCGATACGCTACGCGTACTAGTGGCTGTACAAGAATGTAACAACTCTTGTATATATCTCTCAGTCAAGAAATATTCTGGTGTAAGCATATATTTCTTTATAACTAAAGTGTAATTATCAACAGTCTTAAAACATCAACAATGCTTGAGAAATGTCAAATAACCAATATCGTTTCCCCTTTTTAATAAATTCTGTCAGTGGTCTGTAACTTTTATTTATACATCACTTCTCTAATAAAGGGAGGCCGTAAAATTTACAATTGTTGTGGGAGACGTGAAAATTGTTGGGTTTATCCAATTCACCAGCCAACGGCCAGTAAATGGGTCGGTGATTATATGGACAGCTTTGTTCTTGCCGGTGGAGCAATCCTGTCTTATAATTGTCAGTATTTTATTGCATAAAGTTTATTTTTAAATAGTCTAAGACTAAACCAAAATGTTGAAAATGCAAGAGACAATAGTTACCCATTCATATAATATTTTCTTTTACTTCTGATTATAGAAAACGAATTTATTATAACACTGACTAATATAAAGTTTAGTTTTCTAGTATTGGTTTTTTAAACTCGAGTATAGACAGCTTGTCGAGATCCCCCCCCCCACCCCTGATCAATAACTGACCTTGACCCTTAGATACAACCCCTAACAGTTGCGTGACTCCGGGTACCTACTTTCCACCAGATGAAAGGATACATCAGGTGCAGGAAAACATGCCCAAACGTCTACGTCCTGCACGGGAATCGAACTTGGGAACCTTCTTTAACATATATATTGTATGCAGGTGCATTCAATGAGAATTTCTTTGCCAGTTAAAAACTTATAGCGATATTAACAAGTAAACATCCGTGTACCTTTTAATTTCGCTGTTTTTTTTATTTATTTTTATATTAAATATTAAATACACTGTCCTCGTTCATTATTGCTGAGGTTCTAAATCTTCAGTAAATCGCAGTAAGATGACTGTGAGATGCCCTCAGCCGTGGAAAGGATTTATTATTATTATTAATATTATTATTATTATTATTAATATTAAGCTCAGGTGTATATATCATTATTTTTTTTTTTAATCTATTTTTTTAATCTAATTTATTTATATATATTCAAGAAGATACATTGGGTTTGTGAGGATACATAGCATTGTGTTTACAATCTTGTAAAGCCACTAGTACCCGCAGCGTTTCGGGCAGGTCCTTAATCTAACAGATAATATTAAGTAGGTAAATTCTAGCAAAATTTATCAAATGTTAGCAGGTACATTGTAAGAAAAAATTGTGAGAGATTATTAGGTATATTAAAGCACATTGACAGCTTTGATTGATAGCATTGACAGCTTGATTGATAATTTGACAAAGATTAATAGGCACAATAAAGCATATTGATAGCACATATAAGATGACAGCAATGATCACACTGATAAAGGTGTATGGCTTAGGTACATAAATATTGAGGATTGGGTAGCACTAGATACAGTGAAAGTTTCAAGCACAGAGTAGGAAACTATGAAGATGAAATTAGGTACTTTGTTTTTGTTTTTGAATAAGGCAAAAGTTGGACAGCTTTTCAATTCATTAGAGAGTGAGTTCCATAGACTAGGTCCCATTATTTGCATAGAGTGTTTACACAGATTAAGTTTGACTCTGGGATATCAAAGATATATTTATTTCTGGTGTGGTGATTATGAGTCCTATTACATCTGTCCAGGGAGAGTTTCAGAACATGGTTGGCATTTAAGAACAGGGTTTTGTAAATGTAGATGGCACAAGATAATGTGTGGAGTGAGGTTATGTTTAGCATGTTTAGGGATTTACACAAAGGGGCTGAGTGTTGTCTGAAAGCAGAGTTTGTTATTGTTCTGATAGCAGAATTGTGAAAGCAGATTGTGTTGCGTTATAAAATAAACCTTATTCTATATGAAGGTTTACAGAGTACAGATCAAGAGTTATGAATTCGTCTAATTTTTGTATTTTTGTATTAACAAGCTTAGGTATACACAGCAATGTGATGCTGTCCTATTCTGTATGAAAGATTATACACAGTTACCTCCATCTCACAGTATGATCAAACATGTAATCAGAAATCATGAGATGCAAGTCCTTGGTCTACTAGCCTGTACTATCAGACTCTGGATAAATCACAAGGATACCTTCCAATATTCGTGAGTGCTTCAAGTAGTTACAGAGCTCAAAGCAGCTCGTACCATTTGGTCTGAAGTCGTTAATAACGGGGCGATCAGATATATAGTGATGGAGTGTGTGTCCCAGCTCACATAGTTCACACCGATTCCTCGGGAATCTGTTCACCAGTTGATTAACAGTTGGGAGGCGGGACCAAAGAGTCAAAGGTCAAATCCCCTCAAGCACAACTAGGTGAGTACAGTTGGAATGATCACCATTGGGGGGAATTCATTATCTACCGCCACCTGCCCTGGATACGAGGGTCCCGGTAGTACAGTCGGGTTCGTTCTCGCATCACAATCGAGAATTCCGGGTTTGAATCTCGGGCGGAACGGAAGTAGTTGGGCGCGTTTCCCCTCACCTAATGCCCCTGTCCACCTAATAGTAAATAGGTACCCAGGAGTTAGATTGTTGTGGAGGCTGCATCCTGGAGAGGTTCAATAGTTCGACCTTAAGAGGACATAGATATAACCCTAACGTTCATATATACACAGGCTGCCTGTCCCCCGAGAAAATTTATTCTTATTGAATGAAATTTGGAAACTTTTGGTCTGTGGATTAATTATGCTGTTTATAATGGATGATGCAACATTCCCACTATATATTTTGCACGTTGGGCTCTCAAGTGTATGAAGATCTGACTGAATCACTGAATATAATTCCTCCAGTATCTTTCAGTGTGTTAGTAAAAAGTGGTAGTGCTGCTAATTCTGTATATCTGGAGCTAAGCCAGTTAAGCAACAGAACAAATAATAATCCAGTTGTGTACTAAGTGTACTAAGCCAGTTGTTGAGTCTCTCACTAGATGTCTGTGTACATCTGTTTTCGTGTATTGTACAGGCTGCTGCAGTGCGGCCTGTTGACACTTGGACAGAGCCACCAGTGTAAGTGCAAGGAAGCCGCAGCCGAGCAGCTCCGTCAAAGCTTTCTTAACAGGCATCTGCTCGGCAAGGTGTTACACTCCAGCCGCTTCTCTAGATTTGCCACTCCGTAAAAAAAAAAATGCAAATGTTGTCTCCTAACCAGAAACACATTATTCCAAACAACATGGCTATCACATATCATATTTTGCCCGAAACGCTATGCGTACTAGTGGCTATAGGTATTGTATGTACTAGCTCTATCTATAAATCCAACATTATTTTTGTAAATCAACTATAAATGTACTTTCCCGAATAAAATTTACTTTACTATATCGGGGCCGATGCATAGAAAAACGTTTATATTACGTCGTTATTATTTTTAGAAATGCGTCGCATTTTTAACGAATTGGTCGATTCCGCGAATTCTCCCTCGTGCAAGGGAGGGTTTTGGCGGGGGGGGGGGGGGGGGGGGGTGCATTGTGTCCTCCCTTTATCCTTAACTTTTAAGTAGTTCAGAAAATGTATTATAACTCGACAAGTTAGGCATAAAGCGAAAACTAATCCACCTCAATTTTAAAATATAAAAATTTAAGGTTACGTGTATTTGAGGGTATGGCAGGGATATATATATATATATATATATATATATATATATATATATATATATATATATATATATATATATATAATATTTTATAACTGGTACTATATGTTCGATGATTTATGAAACAAATTATCGCGTAACATAATAATGAGATCCCTGGGTTGTTTCAAGCGTAAGTTGTACATTTATTAATATCCCGGGGTTGCCTTTGAGCAGTCTGAGGGGCCTCTTTGGATAACATACTCCATGGTTCTTCTACTTTGAATTCTTCATTTGTATTTATTTACATAAAACAAGATTAAGTGGGTTGTTACATATATTTCACGGTGAGTCTACTTTTGATAAAATATCGTAAGTGATCGTGTTACGCCTTTGAATATATCGTGAATATATCGTAAGTTATTTTCTTATCTCGGTAATAAAACGTTGGCTTCATAAACCTGAATCATAAGTGATTATGATTCCTTCTCAGTTCTGTCTCCATCAATTTTGCAATTCAACCATCCATCATTCCCACCACCAAGGGGGTCTAGCCACCCCTAGCCCCACTACCAAGGGGGTCTAGCCACCCCTAGCCCCACTACCAAGGGGTCTAGCCACCCCTGGCCCCACTACCAAGGGGTCTAGCCACCCCTAGCCCCACTACCAAGGGGTCTAGCCACCTCTAGCCCCACTACCAAGGGGTCTAGCCACCTCTAGCCCCACTACCAAGGGGTCTAGCCACCCCTGGTCCCACTACCAAGGGGTCTAGCCACCCCTGGTCCCACTACCAAGGGGTCTAGCCACCCCTAGCCCCACTACCAAGGGGGTCTAGCCACCCCTAGCCCCACTACCAAGGGGTCTAGCCACCCCTGGCCCCACTACCAAGGGGTCTAGCCACCCCTGGCCCCACTACCAAGGGGTCTAGCCACCCCTGGCCCCACTACCAAGGGGTCTAGCCACCCCTAGCCCCACTACCAAGGGGTCTAGCCACCTCTAGCCCCACTACCAAGGGGTCTAGCCACCCCTGGCCCCACTACCAAGGGGTCTAGCCACCCCTGGTCCCACTACCAAGGGGTCTAGCCACCCCTGGTCCCACTACCAAGGGGTCTAGCCACCCCTGGTCCCACTACCAAGGGGTCTAGCCACCCCTGGTCCCACTACCAAGGGGTCTAGCCACCCCTGGCCCCACTACCAAGGGGTCTAGCCACCCCTGGCCCCACTACCAAGGGGTCTAGCCACCCCTGGCCCCACTACCAAGGGGTCTAGCCACCCCTGGCCCCACTACCAAGGGGTCTAGCCACCCCTGGCCCCACTACCAAGGGGTCTAGCCACCCCTGGCCCCACTACCAAGGGGTCTAGCCACCCCTGGCCCCACTACCAAGGGGTCTAGCCACCCCTGGCCCCACTACCAATGGGTCTAGCCATCCCTGGCCCCACTACCAAGGGGCCTCACTATCCCTGGCCCCTCTATCAAGGGGCCTCGCTATCCCTGGCCCCTCTACCAAGGGGCCTCACTATCCCTGGCCCCACTACCAAGGGGCCTCACTATCCCTGGCCCCACTACCAAGGGGCCTCACTATCCCTGGTCCCACTACCAAGGGGCCTCACTATCCCTGGTCCCACTACCAAGGGGCCTCACTATCCCTGGCCCCACTACCAAGGGGCCTCACTATCCCTGGCCCCACTACCAAGGGGCCTCACTATCCCTGGCCCCACTACCAAGGGGCCTCACTATCCCTGGCCCCACTACCAAGGGGTCTCACTATCCCTGGCCCCACTACCAAGAGGCGTCACTACCCCTGGCCCCACTACCAAAGAGCCTCACTATCCCTGGCCCCACTACCAAAGAGCCTCACTATCCCTCCACCATTAATGGGCTTCACGTTTCTTCTCGCCGCCGCCTGCTGTCATGGCCAGCACTAAGGGACACGCTACACCACCTCTCCGACGCCCCTCGTCTCATTCCTCGACCCACACTACCGTGACGAGCGGCGGGGAGCACCTCCTTGATGGCTGGCTTGAGGCCTCCCCAACCCATAAGGTATCAACCCACTTGTAAACAAAGCCAGTTGCAATCATCCATCTTGGTTGGCTCTCACCGCCTTTATAGCCGGAAACGCGCAAAGCTTCCTGAGTGGAGTTTTTTCTTGGCTTCTCCAGGGCGGACTAGGCCACTAGGTACCGGTTTTGTACTGCGGTAATATGCTACCGGGAGCCGGTAGATCCCGTGTATACTTGCACAGTATATGCTGCTCTTGGGACCTGTCGACCAGTTCTCTTGTTCCTCGAGGGTATACTGTCTTGTTCCTGTCGGGGTGTAGATATCTTTGTCGGACAGGATTACATTAGTCTTCCCGGCTTTGGCGCCTTCTTTTGATAGTTGCTACCTTATCCCTGCCGGGATATACCTTATCCCTGCCGGGATATACCTTATCCCTGCCGGGATATACCTTATCCCTGCCGGGATATACCTTATCCCTGCCGGGATATACCTTATCCCTGCCGGGATATACCTTATCCCTGCCGGGATCCACCTTATCCCTTTCTCGTATTACCTTACTCGTGTCGGATACCACTTTGTCCCAATAAATTTTCGCCTTTATACCCATTAGGAATTAAGGCCGTATCAGTGCAGAGTCCATATAAGATTTCACACACTATTTTTCCAGAAATAGAAATGCCAACATTAAGACAACATTATCTGAATGTTTAATAGTTTCTGATGAATGTTTGGGCGTGTCCTCGTGTTAGGAGGAACCCGAGCCGTGATGTTAAGGGGCGGGTGAGGTGGGGAGGATGGGGTGAAAGGGGAATGATGGGGGCTGGACATGTTGAGAGACGTTGGCACCTCTCAGACACAGCCGCCAACTCTCGCAGTCTTCTAACACAGACACAACGGGTGGATAATGAAGGGTAGGATGGTCCTGCATAAGAAGATGGAGTCGTGGTTGGTTCCTCCGGTGTTTGGTCTAAGGCGCCGACGCCGCGGGTGCCTCGTCTTGATCCCGTCGGTAACCCCGCTACGCCCACAGGACCTCTCTCTCTCGCCTCCTTCCTCGCCCCGTCGGCCGGGTTTTCTTGTTCGACGGCCTCCACCTTCCTTGATGGGATGTGAATCCTGATGGCGCGCTTCTCCAGATATTTTCATTTTTAGGAGGTTGTGTTCTCGACAGCGTTCTCCAGGAGGTTCTGACAAGATGATTGCTTCGTGACTGCGTTCTTCGTTCATATATATGGCGAATCTTCAGGGGGTTTAGTTTTAGTTTCTCGGTGGTCCTCTCCAGATAGTCTAGTATTTGCTAATATATCTTTGAACTCCTCCTCCTCTTGTGAGAGTTCTCTCCACACCATTACCAGTATTCGAGATTCATGTATTGAATTGTTTGTTTCGTCAGTTAAAAGCTACGCCCAGCTTTGCCGGCTTGATTCCTTCGTTTGATAATTCGTCAATGAAATACATCTTTTAAGTAGATCTTGGTTCTCATCGACACGGCCAGAAATCAAAGGGTTGCTAGCTTTCAACTTAAGCGATCTAGAGTGTGGCGATCTAGAGAGGAAATGCCCGTTGTATCTTTAGATTCCTGAACGGAATCTGAAGATACAAAGATTACAATACCTTTAGTGATTTCTATCACTCAAGATTACTTTGAGTGAACAAAGTTCACTCAAAGAGTAGCAACCTTTGATTATTAATTGTAATTCACAACTTAAAACTTTTCACTTATTCAGTGTTTTATATGTTAGTAAATATTGTCAGTTTTGCCTAACGTGCCATTAATACAATTAATAAAATCTATCAATTCAATTATTAATTGGGCCTACGTTAGGCAGAATTAAGAGATAGTCATATTCAGGTAAAGTCAAGGTGCTAAGGTAGTTTTGGTTAAAACGTAACAAAAATGTAGAGTTAATTTGAACATATCAATCAATCTACAAGTAAAAATCTTCGAAAACCGGGCGCTGAAGGACTCAGTCATCCTGATTGTGTGTTAATGTCCCCATTGAGGGCCGAAAGCTCTTATATAGATACTGATTTCTGATTTCCCCGTCGTTGATGGCGCTGCGCTGCACGCATTGCTTGTTCATTAGTGAATATTAGGGGTCATTATTCTCGTTATCATTTGTAGTCATTCGTTTACCGGTATTGCCTTGTTCGAAGCAAACTGTTGGCAATTCGTTCTGCATCACCTACGAGGTTGACAGTTTTGATGTAATGATGTCACGTTTTTCGTGTAGCTGTTCACGTGGAGTGGCCGTACTGGCCAGGAATGATGCTGTCTTCTGGGAGGGAGGGAACTGTCAGGGGAAAGCGCCATGTCATTACGACTATATATATATATATATATATATATATATATATATATATATATATATATATATATATATATATATATATATATATATATAAATATATATATATATATATATATATAATCTTTGGACAACACCCACCAGTGGGACTCGAACCCAGAAAGCACAACTACCTTCCAGTAGCTGGCATAACTAGTATGCTTTAACCCACTACGCCATCAGACCTTACAAAAAGAAGTAGATAGTTCGAGATATATATATCTCAAACATCTCTACCTCCCGAAGGCACCAGATGAGTGAGGGGTCAGTCTGCAATTTTCGTCAAGCCACTGTCAATGTGAGAGAACTCGTGTATTATAAGCTGGACACGAGTTCTCTCACATTGACAGTGGCTTGACGAAAATTGCAGACTGACCCCTCACTCATCTGGTGCCTTCGGGAGGTAGAGTTGTTTGAGATATATATATCTCGAACTATCTACTTCTTTTTGTAAGGTCTGATGGCGTAGTGGGTTAAAGCATACTAGTTATGCCAGCTACTGGAAGGTAGTTGTGCTTTCTGGGTTCGAGTCCCACTGGTGGGTGTTGTCCAAAGATTGTTTATCTTCACTTGTGGTTTATGCAAGTATAGGCTTATATATATATATATATATATATATATATATATATATATATATATATATATATATATATATATATATATATATATATATTATTAAATATGACCGAAAAAGTAAGATTAATAATTCTAACACGAATTTTCTCAATCTTTCGTACATTTCTTTTCACTGTTGGAGGTAATTCAAAAATCAATTCTCCAAAATTCATTTTTATTTCTAGTCTGACGCGACACTTGAGCGCGTTTCGTAAAACTTATTACATTTTCAAAGACTTTAGTTAACACATACACAACTGAATAGAACTTACTGAATAGAATAGAACATCTCCGATTTTGTTTATATCTACATTTGAGTGAGGTGGATGGGGTGAGGTGGTATTTAATAAGGTATTAATTTCATCAACACAATTACGGGCTATTCATGCCCGTGCCACCTCTTGGGTGGCTTAATCTTTATCAATCATCAACACAAGCCAGAACATGAAACAATGGGTATTGAATAGAAGTGATTGTAGAAAGCCTATTGGTTCATATTTCTTGATGCTTCTATATTGGAGCGGAGTCTTGAGGTGGGTAGAATATAGTTGTGCATTAATTGGCTGTTGATTGCTGGTGTTGACTTCTTGATGTGTAATGCCTCGCAAACGTCAAGCCGCCTGCTATCGCTGTATCTATCGATGATTTCTGTGTTGTTTACTAGGATTTCTCTGGCGATGGTTTGGTTGTGGGAAGAGATTATATGTTCCTTAATGGAGCCCTGTTGCTTATGCATCGTTAAACGCCTAGAAAGAGATGTTGTTGTCTTGCCTATATACTGGGTTTTTTGGAGCTTACAGTCCCCAAGTGGGCATTTGAAGGCATAGACGACGTTAGTCTCTTTTAAAGCGTTCTGTTTTGTGTCTGGAGAGTTTCTCATGAGTAGGCTGGCCGTTTTTCTGGTTTTATAGTAAATCGTCAGTTGTATCCTCTGATTTTTGTCTGTAGGGATAACGTTTCTATTAACAATATCTTTCAGGACCCTTTCCTCCGTTTTATGAGCTGTGGAAAAGAAGTTCCTGTAAAATAGTCTAATAGGGGGTATAGGTGTTGTGTTGGTTGTCTCTTCAGAGGTTGCATGGCGTTTCACTTTCCTTCTTATGATGTTTTCGACGAAACCATTGGAGAAGCCGTTGTTGACTAGGACCTGCCTTACCCTGCAGAGTTCATCGTCGACTTGCTTCCATTCTGAGCTGTGGCTGAGAGCACGGTCGACATATGCGTTAACAACACTCCTCTTGTTCCTATCTGGGCAGTCGCTTTTGGCATTTAGGCACATTCCTATGTTCGTTTCCTTAGTGTAGACTGCAGTGTGGAAACCTCCGCTCTTTTCCATGACTGTTACATCTAGAAAGGGCAGCTTCCCATCCTTTATTAATCTTACTTTTTCGGTCATATTTAATAATATATGTCTACAGGAAAGACTGCTACCAAAATATACTAATATATATATATATATATTATTATTATATATATTATTATATATATTATTATATATATATATGTATATCACTTGGTAGAAGTCGGGATAAGGGTTTGGGGTGGGACGGGAGGAAAGGAATGGTGCCCAACCACTTGTGGACGGTCGAGAATTAAACCTGCATGAAGCGAGACCGTCGCTCTACCGTCCAGCCCATGTCTTCTGGAGAAGTATACAATTATATATTTAATTTTTTATATAATTTTGCCATCTTCGAGATGTTCAGAGACAGGCGACTGTTCGTGGTGGCATTGTGCACGAGGCGAGAGATGCTCTTATGAGCAGGAGGGGAGGCAGGGGGGGGGGGGGGCGTGGCAGATATATGGAGACGGTAACGGAAGTAGTGCAAACATATTTAGTGAGGTTGTCAATAGCTCTGTGGCTTACGCGGGCACAGTGCCATCTGTGGGACCTAATGAGGCAGTGTCATTACCTTCCCCACCCCCCCCCTACCCCCCTACCCAACCACATGGGCTGGACGGTAGAGCGACGGTCTCGACGCTTCATGCAGGTCAGCGTTCAATCCCCGATTGTTGGGCACCATTCCTTCCCCCCCTCCGTCCCATCCCAAATCCTTATCCTGACCCCTTCCAAGGGCTATATAGTCGTAATGACTTGGCGCTTTCTCCTGATAATTCCCTCCCCTCACCCCTACTGAAACCTGGTACCTTTCTCCCCCAGGCTATTTCTCTCACGTTCGTCCCCCCCCCCCCGTCCTCACCCCTCAACACCCCCCCCCCCGTCCTCACCCCTCAACACCCCCCCCCGTCCTCACCCCTCAACACCCCCCCCCCGTCCTCACCCCTCAACACCCCCCCCCCGTCCTCACCCCTCAACCCCCCCCCGTCCTCACCCCTCAACCCCCCCCCCCCGTCCTCACCCCTCAACCCCCCCCCCCCGTCCTCACCCCTCAACCCCCCCCCGTCCTCACCCCTCAACCCCCCCACCCCGTCCTCACCCCTCAACCCCCCCACCCCGTCCTCACCCCTCAACCCCCCCACCCCGTCCTCACCCCTCAACCCCCCCCTCATTCTAACCCCTCAACCCCCCCCCTCATTCTAACCCCTCAACCCCCCCCCGTCCTCACCCCTCAACCCCCCCCGTCCTCACCCCTCAACCCCCCCCCTCATTCTAACCCCTCAACCCCCCCCCGTCATTCTAACCCCTCAAACCCCCCCCCTCATTCTACCCCCTCACTTCCCTCTCCATTCCCCCCATTCCCCTCCGCTCCGCATATTTTCCACCATCTCAAACTACCACCACAGTTGGGGCAGTTCTACCCCACACTCCCGTGCTGTGCACGTTTACCCGTGCATCCGTTTCTCGTGTTCACATTCTGAATACATGGTGGTAAGGGTTCAGTCGTGACCCTTGACCTCCCCCTATCCCATCCCTTGCCCCCCCCCATCCCTTACCCCTATCCCTCACACCCATCCCCAACCCGCGCCGGCTATCCTGAGTGGGGACGCGACATTCCGGCCTCAAAGGTGAAATAAATTCAAATTTATTAGTCATGGTATCTTTTTTTTTTTACGGAATAAATCGCTTATTGTCAAACATTTGTAAAAACAAAAACGAAAGTAAATGAGCTGGAAGAAAGGTGTTGGGGCCGCTGGCATGCGTTCACCCACACGGCCACTAGCATGCGTTCACCCACACGGCCACTGGCATGCGTTCACCCACACGGCCAGTGGCATGCGTTCACCCACACGGCCAGTGGCATGCGTTCACCCACACGGCCACTAGCATGCGTTCACCCACACGGCCACTAGCATGCGTTCACCCGCACGGCCACTGGCATGCGTTCACCCGCACGGCCAGTGGCATGCGTTCACCCACACGGCCAGTGGCACGCGTTCACCCACACGGCCACTGGCACGCGTTCACCCACACGGCCACTGGCATGCGTTCACCCACACGGCCACTGGCATGCGTTCACCCACACGGCCACTGGCATGCGTTCACCCACACGGCCACTAGCATGCGTTCACCCACACGGCCACTGGCATGCGTTCACCCACACGGCCACTGGCATGCGTTCACCCACACGGCCAGTGGCATGCGTTCACCCACACGGCCAGTGGCATGCGTTCACCCACACGGCCAGTGGCATGCGTTCACCCACACGGCCACTGGCATGCGTTCACCCACACGGCCACTGGCATGCGTTCACCCACACGGCCACTGTCACGCGTTCACCCACACGGCCCCTGGCACGCGTTCACCCACACGGCCAGTGGCACGCGGTCACCCACACGGCCACTGTCACGCGTTCACCCACACGGCCCCTGGCACGCGTTCACCCACACGGCCAGTGGCATGCGTTCACCCACACGGCCCCTGGCACGCGTTCACCCACACGGCCCCTGGCACGCGTTCACCCACACGGCCCCTGGCACGCGTTCACCCACACGGCCCCTGGCACGCGTTCACCCACACGGCCCCTGGCACGCGTTCACCCACACGGCCCCTGGCACGCGTTCACCCACACGGCCAGTGGCACGCGTTCACCCACACGGCCAGTGGCACGCGTTCACCCACACGGCCAGTGGCACGCGTTCACCCACACGGCCAGTGGCACGCGTTCACCCACACGGCCAGTGGCACGCGTTCACCCACACGGCCAGTGGCACGCGTTCACCCACACGGCCAGTGGCACGCGTTCACCCACACGGCCAGTGGCACGCGTTCACCCACACGGCCAGTGGCACGCGTTCACCCACACGGCCAGTGGCACGCGTTCACCCACACGGCCAGTGGCACGCGTTCACCCACACGGCCAGTGGCACGCGTTCACCCACACGGCCAGTGGCACGCGTTCACCCACACGGCCAGTGGCACGCGTTCACCCACACGGCCAGTGGCACGCGTTCACCCACACGGCCAGTGGCACGCGTTCACCCACACGGCCACTGGCACGCGTTCACCCACACGGCCACTGGCACGCGTTCACCAGTAAGAGTTGACATAACTGGCATTCTTCCTGCGACACATTCCACCACAACGAATAAATATTTCATCAGATTTGAACATCCACTCATGCCTTGTTGAACACGCCTTGTTGAACTCGCCTTGTTGAACACGCCTTGTTGAACACGCCTTGTTGAACACGTGTCCGGCATCGTTAAGCAATCTGTATCTAGGCAATTAAAATGGTCATATTTCTTCATATAATAATAATAATAATAGTAATAAGTAAAAATAATAATGGAAAGTGTAATTTTTTTAATGCAGTAAAAACTGAGAATACAATATAAATTATACATATATATATATATATATATATATATATATATATATATATATATATATATATATATATAATAATACGCAAATTTCAGCGCTGCATAGAAACTTTTGCTCTGGTTTACATATATTTGCAATTATAATTGAAGGGATTAAATAAGAGATATATATGTACACCCAGAGGTGTATACTTCTCGCTGTATATACACTGACGGTTTACTTTAGTCTTTAGTCTTGAGATACATAAAGTGCTATTGTAAACTTGTTGGTTGGTCAGTAGGCTACTCTGGCAGCCGTAGTAATCCTCCAGAGGTTGATAGGCCTTAATAGTCCTCCAGAGGTTGATAGGCCTTAATAGTCCTCCAAAGGTCGATAGGCCTTAATAGTCCTCCAGAGGTTGATAGACCTTAATAGTCCTCCAGAGGTTGATAGGCCTTAATAGTCCTCCAAAGGTCGATAGGCCTTAATAATCCTCCAAAGGTTGATAGGCCTTAATAGTCCTCCAAAGGTTGATAGGCCTTAATAGTCCTCCAGAGGTTGATAGGCCTTAATAGTCCTCCAAAGGTCGATTGGCCTTAATAGTCCTCCAAAGGTTGATAGGCCTTAATAGTCCTCCAGAGGTTGATAGGCTTAATAGTCCTCCAGAGGTTGATAGACCTTAATAATCCTAAAGAGGTTGCCAGGCCTTGAACCCAACAACAAAAGCTGCTAAGTAACATGTAAACATCTGTGCAGTTGTTAATGTGTCTTGTGGAAGGAGACAGCGAGAGAGAGGGCAGAGCCATGCTTGGCCCGGGTCGCCTCGCGCCCGCCACATAATTTTGCTGACTCTCTCATAATTCTTGTTTACTTGCATAATCTTCACATAAAATTCACGTTTTCACGCGAAATTTTGGCGCTCGGTTTTGTGTGTGTGTGTGTGTGTACTTACCTAGTTGTGCTTGCGGGGGTTGAGCTCCGGCTCTTTGGTCCCGCCTCCCAACTGTCAATCAACTGATGTACAAGTTCCTGAGCCTACTGGGCTCTATCATATCTACATTTGAAACTGTGTATGGAGTCAGCCTCCACCACATCTGTATTTCATGCATTCCATTTGTTAACTACTGACACTGAAAAAAATCTTTCTAATGTCTCTGTGGCTCATTTGGGTACTAAGTTTCCACCTGTGTCCCCTTGTTCGTGTTCCACCCGTGCTAAAGAGTTTATCTTTGACCACTCTGTCAATTCCTCTGAGAATTTTGTAGGTGGTTATCATGTCTCCCCTTACTCTTCTGTTTTCCAGGGATGTGAGGTTCAGGGTGTGCGTGCTTTGCGGTGCCGTTTGACTCAGGACTATACAACAAACACTGTACACCTGTTACACACGGGCGCCCGTACACCTGTTACACACGGGCGCCCGTACACCTGTTACACACGGGCGCCCGTACACCTGTTACACACGGGCGCCCGTACACCTGTTACACACGGGCGCCCGTACACCTGTTACACACGGGCGCCCGTACACCTGTTACACACGGGCGCCCGTACACCTGTTACACACACACAGCTGGGATATAACAATATCAAGAAAATTCCTTAAGGCACTTTTCGCCAATATTCCTCCTGCCATATTTTCGTATAATTCTAAGACCAAATAACATATAAAGCCTCGTAACGTGCGGCAACATCGTCCAGATAATGATCCTTCAGTTGGCACTTGTTGCCGGTGGCTGTCGTCATATCTAATTGGCAGCTCCTGCCAGTCACTGTCATCATGTCAAGCTGGCAACTCCTGCCGGTAGGAGAGTCGCGTTTTTTATTTATGTTGATTCACAAGCTAAAATATCCTGTGTTCAAAATGTTTGCAGCTAAGTTTTAATTATAAATAATGGTCTTGCTGTTTTTAGTTCTTTCGTGTTTCATGATGTCGAGGAGCGGAGTGTCGGGTGTCGAACGAGGACTCTTCTCGTTGGTTACGGCCAGTGTACGTTACAATGTTTTCATTAACGTCACAACATATTCATTAACGTTACAACGTATTCATTAACATTACCATTTATTCATTAACGTTACAATGTATTCACTACCGTTACAACATATTCACTACCGTTACAACGTATTCATTACCGTTACAACGTATTCATTAACGTTACAACGTATTCATTAACGTTACAAAGTATTCATTAGTGCGTTAGGGTCATCTATTAATTCCTGTAACTCGTCGTGTTAATTTTTCGCATAATTTTCTTCTTTTTCGTGTTTTTACAAATTAATATTTGCTATGAGATTCGGGCATTAAGTTACGCAGTTGTCAGGCATTAAGCGCACACTTCTCCGATATAAATTGCGCAATTTTTATGTGTATTCAATAAGCGAAATATTATTTATCCTTCATTAGTTTTAGAAGGGGAGACATCACACGTCCACGAGGCTAACCATAGCCCGTGCTTCTTGCCCCGCTCCTGTGCCAGGTAAGTTACGGGCTCACCATAGCCCGTGCTACTTGGAAACTTGATCCGAGTAGCTGAATCTATAACAACAACAACAACAAGTTTTAGAAAATGTGTATAACACTTCAGGTGCGGAGTTTTTGCTCTTGTCTGTTTTCAATATGTCATGAATTTGTTTTTTTAGGTCTATATTATTAGCCGGTGCGTATTTATATTTTGTGAAAAGTTTGTTATTTAAGCGTGTCTATGCATGTGGCAGAAATATTGTCTTGCACTCCCCCCCCCCTTCCTATCCCTTCTCTTCCTTGAAACTATCCTTTTTCGTTTAACCTCTCTGTCACTTCCCCTTTATCCCAACAACCTTTCCCCCTCCCTATCTTAAATGCTCAGAAATTATGACTGAGAAACGTCCCCTTCCCACGACAGCCCGCCGTCCTCTTGGCTTTTGTTAATGTGAACATTTAGAATCTTCCCCTCGACATCTACTCGAATCCCGGCTGTTTAAATCTTCTTAAAGCGGAGTTGACGTCTATTCTGTAAAACTTAAAAAAGGGCATTTTGATAGTGAAACTCTCCAGAGGACTCTTTGAATTTATGGCTGAACACACACACACACACACACACACACACACACACACACACACACACACACACACACACACACACACACACACACACACACACACACACACACACGGGTCACGCTGCGTCCCGAGCTGTCTTCGTTTTTTATGCCGTATTTCACGCTGCGCCAAAGATTACGCTCTCAAACATTTACTATCTTAATAAAACCCTAACAACGCGCGCGCCGCAGGACCCGGGACCTTTCGCGCCGACGCAAGGAACTGGCGGTTTCGCCCGCAAAATCTTTTACCATAAGAATGCATTTCACATATCCAGACGGGAGGTAATAGAGTTGGTGAGGGGGTAACACTTCACAGAAAACGGGAGGGTGAAAGGGGGGACCCTCGTATATGTTCCTGAGGAGGGCCTCGTAAATTTCATCTTGGACAAATTCAAGTTAATGAGTTATGTTGGTGGGAGGTCGCGGTGCGTAGAGTGGTGGGACGTAAGGCTGAAGTCCTATATACACCGAGATGTTAATTAACAGTCAGAAGTCGTCTACTACTGTATCCGCATGTGGGGAAAAAATAGGATAATAGGTTTTTAAGCTTAAACCTACACTGGCATCCACAAACACCCTAATATGCTAACCCGAGTTCGATCCCCCGGTCGAGACAGATGCAAATAGACAGTTTTTTTGTTCTATCACCTGATGCGTCTGTTTAACTAAGAGTAAATAGGTACCTGGGAGCTCGACAGCTGCTAGGGACTACATCATGGTGTGTGTGTGTGTGTGTGTGAGGGGAAAATAGGTTGGGAGTCAGTACTTCAGACAACCGACGGTTAGGTTAGAAAGGCGGAGCCCAAGAGCTAACAGCTCAATCCTGCAGGCACAAATAGTAAATACACCCACACACATAAAAAACACAACCTGCCCCTCCCACAGTCTGCCCCCCTCCCACAGTCTGCCCCCCTCCCACAGTCTGCCCCCTCCCACAGTCTGCCCCCTCCCACAGTCTGCCCCCTCCCACAGTCTGCCCCCTCCCACAGTCTGCCCCCTCCCGCAGTCTGCCCCCTCCCACAGTCTGCCCCCTCCCACAGTCTGCCCCCTCCCACAGTCTGCCCCCTCCCACAGTCTGCCCCCTCCCACAGTCTGCCCCCTCCCACAGTCTGCCCCCTCCCACAGCCTGCGCCCCTCCCACAGCCTGCGCCCCTCCCACAGCCTGCGCCCCTCCCGCAGCCTGCCCCCCTCTCGCAGCCTGCCCCCCTCCCGCAGCCTGCCCCCCTCTCGCAGCCTGCCCCCCCCCCACCGCCTGCCCCCCTCCCACCGCCTGCCCCCCTCCCACCGCCTGCCCCCCTCCCACCGCCTGCCCCCCTCCCACAGTCTGCCCCCCTCCCACCGCTTGCCCCCCCTCCCACAGTCTGCCCCCCTCCCACAGTCTGCCCCCCTCCCACAGTCTGCCCCCTCCCACAGTCTGCCCCCTCCCACAGTCTGCCCCCTCCCACAGTCTGCCCCCCTCCCACAGTCTGCCCCCCTCCCACAGTCTGCCCCCTCCCACAGTCTTCCCCCTCCCACAGTCTTCCCCCTCCCACAGTCTTCCCCCTCCCACAGTCTTCCCCCTCCCACAGTCTTCCCCCTCCCACAGTCTTCCCCCTCCCACAGCCTGCGCCCCTCCCGCAGCCTGCGCCCCTCCCGCAGCCTGCGCCCCTCCCGCAGCCTGCGCCCCTCCCGCAGCCTGCGCCCCTCCCGCAGCCTGCCCCCCTCCCGCAGCCTGCCCCCCTCCCGCAGCCTGCCCCCCTCCCGCAGCCTGCCCCCCTCTCGCAGCCTGCCCCCCTCTCGCAGCCTACCCCCCCCCCACCGCCTGCCCCCCTCCCGCAGCCTGCCCCCCCCCCCACCGCCTGCCCCCCCCCCACCGCCTGCCCCCCTCTCACAGTCTGCCCCCCTCCCGAAGCCTGCCCCCCTCCCGAAGCCTGCCCCTCCCGAAGCCTGCCCCCCTCCCGCCGCCTGCCCCCCTCCCGCCGCCTGCCCCCTCCCGCCGCCTGCCCCCCTCCCGCCGCCTGCCCCCCCTCCCGCCGCCTGCCCCCCTCCCGCCGCCTGCCCCCCCTCCCGCCGCCTGCCCCCCCTCCCGCCGCCTGCCCCCCCTCCCGCCGCCTGCCCCCCCTCCCGCCGCCTGCCCCCCCTCCCGCCGCCTGCCCCCCCTCCCGCCGCCTGCCCCCCCTCCCGCCGCCTGCCCCCCCTCCCGCCGCCTGCCCCCCCTCCCGCCGCCTGCCCCCCCTCCCGCCGCCTGCCCCCCCTCCCGCCGCCTGCCCCCCCTCCCGCCGCCTGCCCCCCCTCCCGCCGCCTGCCCCCCCTCCCGCCGCCTGGCCCCCCTCCCGCCGCCTGGCCCCCCTCCCGCAGCCTGGCCCCCCTCCCGCAGCCTGGCCCCCCTCCCGCAGCCTGGCCCCCCTCCCGCAGCCTGGCCCCCCTCCCGCAGCCTGGCCCCCCTCCCGCAGCCTGGCCCCCCTCCCGCAGCCTGGCCCCCCTCCCGCAGCCTGGCCCCCCTCCCGCAGCCTGGCCCCCCTCCCGCAGCCTGGCCCCCCTCCCGCAGCCTGGCCCCCCTCCCGCAGCCTGGCCCCCCTCCCGCAGCCTGGCCCCCTCCCGCAGCCTGGCCCCCTCCCGCAGCCTGCCCCCCTCCCGCAGCCTGCCCCCTCCCGCAGCCTAACCCTCCCGCAGCCTAACCCTCCCGCAGCCTGCCCCCTCCCGCAGCCTGCCCCCTCCCGCAGCCTAACCCTCCCGCAGCCTGCCCCCTCCCAGGCACCATAATTTCACCCCTTCACAGTTAAGACTAATAAATATAAAATGTTGAGCATTACAATATTATGTATTCTGGCCCCCCCGCCTCCACCACCGTCTCCAGGCCCGGGAGATATATGGAGGCCCAGCGTGCGTCGGGCCAGGGAAGGTTCCTTACACCCTCCACCAGGAGGGGAAGGGAAGGGAGGGGAGGGGAAGGGAAGGGAGGGGGAGGGGAGGGGAGGGGAGGGGAAGGGAAGGGAGGGGGAAGGGAAGGGAAGGGAGGGGGAAGGGAAGGGAGGGGGAAGGGAGGGGAAGGGAAGGGAGGGGGGAAGGGAGGGGAAGGGGAAGGGAGGGGAAGGGAAGGGGAGGGAGGGGAAGGGAAGGGGAGGGAGGGGAAGGGAAGGGAAGGGAAGGGAAGGGGAGGGAGGGGAAGGGAAGGGGAGGGAGGGGAAGGGAAGGGAAGGGAAGGGAAGGGAAGGGAAGGGAAGGGAAGGGAAGGGAAGGGAAGGGAAGGAGACGGGGAAGGGAATTATCAGGAGAAAGCGCAAAGCCACTACGACTACATTACGAAAACGTCCCAACATCTCTGTGACTCAGCTGAGTTCCCAGTTTTCTCCCGTGTCCTCTTGTTATGTTAGTATTCAGTGTGAACATTTCGTCTATGTCCACTCTGTCAATCTCCCTTGATTATTTAATATGATTCTAGCATATTTCCCCCCCCCCCCCCTCTCCCTTCTTTTTTCAAGTGTCGCTAGGTTCAGTTCCTTCAGGAGCTGTGTGTGTGTGTGTGTGTGTGTGTGTGTGTGTGTGTGTGTGTGTGTGTGTGTGTGTGTGTGTGTGTGTGTGTGTGTGTGTGTGTGTGAATGCACCTTGTTGTGAATACACACATATGTACTCACCTAATTGTACTTACCTAATTGTGCTTGCTGGGGTTGAGCTCTGGCTCTTTGGTTTCGCCTCACAACTGTCAATCAACTGGTGTACAGATTCCTGAGCCTACTGGAGTCTATCATATCTACATTTGAAACTGTGAATGGAGTCAGCCTCCACCATATCACTGCCTAATGCATTCCATCTATTAACTACTCTGATATTGAAAAAGTTCTTTCTAACGTCCTTGTGGCTCATGTGGGTACTCAGTTTCCACCTGTGTCCCCTTGATCGCGTATCACCAGTGTTAAACAGTTTATCTTTATCTACCCTGTCAGTTCCTGTGAGAATGTGTGTGTGCATGTGTTCTAACGTAATTGTACTCAATTGCGCTTGCGGGGGTTGAACTTTTTATCTTTTGTCCCCGCTTCCAAATATCAGTCAACTGATGTACAGGTTCCTGAGCCTGTTGGGCTGTCATATCTACACTTGAAGCTGTTTATGAAATCTACCTCCACCACATCACTGTCTAATGCATTCCCTCTGTTAACTATGTTGACATTGAACAATTATTTCTAATGTTTCTGTGACTTTGGAGTCCCAGTTTTAACCCGTGTCCCCTTGTTCAAGTACCACCTGTGCTAAAAATTATACCCTTTCAGCCCTATCAATTTCCAAGAGAATTTTGTATGTGGTAATTGTGTCTCCCGGAACTCTTTTGCATTCTAGTGACGTGAGGCTTAATTCATGTACCTTTTCTCGCAAGTCAAACTTTTTAGTTCTGAGATTTACCTGGTGGCATACCTCTTAACTTTCTCGAAGTTCGCAGTTGTGTTCGGCTTGCAACGGACTCCCAGCTCAAGCTGCATACTTGAGCTGGGCTTGGTCTGGCGTGTGGTCAACAAGATTCTGAATGGTTCCTTATTGAAATCTGTAAAGGCAGTTCTTATGTTGATTAACTTATCGTATGTAACTGGTGATCTACTTTTGAGGTGGGCTTCAGGAAACACGTCCTGAGTGATATCGATCCCAACACCTTGTAGGCCGTGTCCAAGCTGACACGCACCTTGTAGGCTCCCGAGGCCGCGTCCAAGTTGACACGCACCTTGTAGGCTCCCGAGGCCGCGTCCAAGTTGACACGCACCTTGTAGGCTCCCGATGCCGCGTCCAAGTTGACACGCACCTTGTAGGCTCCCGATGCCGCGTCCAAGTTGACACGCACCTTGTAGGCTCCCGATGCCGCGTCCAAGTTGACACGCACCTTGTAGGCTCCCGATGCCGCGTCCAAGTTGACACGCACCTTGTAGGCTCCCGAGGCCGCGTCCAAGTTGACACGCACCTTGTAGGCTCCCGAGGCCGCGTCCAAGTTGACACGCACCTTGTAGGCTCCCGAGGCCGCGTCCAAGTTGACACGCACCTTGTAGGCTCCCGAGGCCGCGTCCAAGTTGACACGCACCTTGTAGGCTCCCGAGGCCGCGTCCAAGTTGACACGCACCTTGTAGGCTCCCGAGGCCGCGTCCAAGTTGACACGCACCTTGTAGGCTCCCGAGGCCGCGTCCAAGTTGACACGCACCTTGTAGGCTCCCGAGGCCGCGTCCAAGTTGACACGCACCTTGTAGGCTCCCGAGGCCGCGTCCAAGCTGCCACAGCACTTCATCAGTCACCTAAAGTATAGGCAAATAACCACCTAAATCTTTTCAGCTTGTCCGGCTCGGTCGGATCCGGGTTCGTTCGCGGTTTAAGGCGGATTAGCATACAAACGTCGTTCTTAAGCGGAATCTGTTAAAAGAATGAACAAATAATCAGCCGTTCCCGGAATCGAATCCCGCTCTCTAGCATTGTGCAAATGCACAGTACCGCTGCTGACAACAGTGTGCGAACCATGGCGCTTTAGTGGACCATTAGCGAGTCAATTTGTACCCACTCGGGGATTAATGATCATTGGCCCGCTGAGGTTAGGTGTGGTTCGTATAGTTTCCTGTGCTTGTGGGTAGGGAAGGGAACTATCAGGAGAGAGCGCCGAGCCATTACGACTATATAACATTTGGAATGGGTCAGGATAAGGATTTGGGATGGGACGGGGGGGAGGGGGAGGGAATGGTGTCCAACCAGTTGAACAGTCGGGGATTGAACGCCGTCCTGCATGAAGCGAGACCGTCGCTCTACCGTCCACCCCAAGTGTGCTTATGGGTAAACAAACTGTCTTCATAATAGATGCTTGTCACCAACAGCTGGAAAATGCAACCCCTCGAGGATAAAATAGTGGAATGCACTTATGGTGCCCCAGGGTAGTGGAATGTACTTATGGTGCCCCAGGGTAGTGGAATGCATTTATGGTATCCCAGGGTAGTGGAATGTACTTATGGTGTCCCAGGGTAGTGGAATGCACTCATGGTGTCCCAGGGTAGTGGAATGCACTCATGGTGTCCCAGGGTAGTGGAATGTACTTATGGTGCCCCAGGGTAGTGGAATGTACTCATGGTGTCCCAGGGTAGTGGAATGTACTCATGGTGTCCCAGGGTAGTGGAATGTACTTATGGTGTCCCAGGGTAGTGGAATGTACTTATGGTGTCCCAGGGTAGTGGAATGTACTTATGGTGCCCCAGGGTAGTGGAATGTACTCATGGTGTCCCAGGGTAGTGGAATGTACTCATGGTGTCCCAGGGTAGTGGAATGTACTTATGGTGTCCCAGGGTAGTGGAATGTACTTATGGTGTCCCAGGGTAGTGGAATGTACTTATGGTGCCCCAGGGTAGTGGAATGTACTCATGGTGTCCCAGGGTAGTGGAATGTACTCATGTTGTCCCAGGGTAGTGGAATGTACTTATGGTGCCCCTGGGTAGTGGAATGTACTTATGGTGTCCCAGGGTAGTAGAATGTACTCATGGTGTCCCAAGGTAGTGGAATGCACTCATGGTGTCCCAGGGTAGTGGAATGTACTTATGGTGTCCCAGGGTAGTGGAATGTACTTATGGTGTCCCAGGGTAGTGGAATGTACTTATGGTGTCCCAGGGTAGTGGAATGTACTTATGGTGTCCCAGGGTAGTGGAATGTACTTATGGTGTCCCAGGGTAGTGGAATGTACTCATGGTGCCCCAGGGTAGTGGAATGTACTTATGGTGCCCCAGGGTAGTGGAATGTACTTATGGTGTCCCAGGGTAGTGGAATGTACTTATGGTGTCCCAGGGTAGTGGAATGTACTTATGGTGTCCCAGGGTAGTGGAATGCCCTTATGGTGCCCCAGGGTAGTGGAATGCACTTATAAGTGGAATACCTCTTAGTTCTAGTAGTAAGGTAGTAGTATGCCTTTGAACCATCTCCAGCTTCGTTTTATGAAGCTATATAGCTTCAAGTTATATAGACTCAATACTGGAGCTGCATACGCCAGGATTGGTCTTACATATGTGGTACAAGGTTCTGAATGATTCCTTACGAGTTTCTAAAGGCAGTTCTGATGTTAACCAGCCTCGCATACGCCACTGATGATATTCTTTTGATGTGGGCTTCAAGAGACAGGTTCGGTGTGATTTAAACCCCTTAGATCAAACCAGTCAAATCTGTTTTGATTTCTTTCAAAACGGCGGACTTCCACCACAGTCCTCCGTTTTGTGGAGGACTTCATCTCTGACCTTCCTGTTCCTTCCACCTAAATTTCATTATCTTACATTTACTTGGGTTGAACTTTAGTAGCCATTTGTTGAATCATTCCTTCGGTTTGTCTAGGTCACACATTCCTAGGACCACCACCTCTGTGGTTCAAGGAATGGACCACCACTAACACCGACCAACGTGGTGGCGAGTCACCTATATCATATAATGAGATAAAATATTATCTCGTAACATATCCAGATGTCGTAGGTCTTTGGTCAGATTTTACCTGAATTACAAGTCAGATTACCTATCCAGGGAGGTAGCTATAACTGCCTAATGAACAAATCCACAAGGGCCGTGACGAGGATTCGAACCTTGTATGCTTTCCGGACGCAGGTTCGAATCCTCGTCACGGCCCTTGTGGGTTTGTTCACTTGATACATCACGTTAGTGATTTCCTGTGTGTATAACTACCTACCTATAACAGGTAGGCAAGACACCCAACACAATGGTATGCCAGTCTGAGATAACGATAATCATACGTGCAATCCGCAGCAATCTGCAACTATTGGTGTGCAAGTTTCGCTGAGTAACGTCCATTTTCTCACGATGTGTTTGTGTTCGAGCGTTCTTGTGTGTGTCTGTGTTTACTCGCCTAATTGTGCTTGCGGGGGTTGAGCTCTGGCTCTTTGGTCCCGCCTCTCAACTGTCAATCAACAGGTGTACAGGTTCCTGAGCCTATCGGGCTCTATCATATCTACACTTGAAACTGTGTATGGAGTCAGCCTCCACCACATCACTTCCTAATGCATTCCATTTGTGAACCACTCTGACACTAAAAAAGTTTTTTCTAATATCTCTGTGGCTCATTTGGGCACTCAGTTTCCACCTGTGTCCCCTAGAGCGTGTGCCCCTTGTGTTAAACAGCCTGTCTTTATCTGTGCGTGTGTTCGTGTGTGCGTGTGCGTGTGCATGCATGCATATGCATGCGTACAAATGAGAATACGCGATTGTTCGACTATGCGTGTGTATGTATGTGCACGTGCCTGTTTCCCCCCCCCCCCCAAAAAAAAAAAAATGTCCTTGTCTGTACGTGCAGGAGGACATTTTCCGGTATTTAGAATATTTGTAGGAACGTTTGTACTTATGTTTTGTGATTATAATCCTTAGCGTACCATTACTTTCTCTCTATCTCATTCCCCTCCACCCACAATGTGTCCCCCTTCCTCCCCCACCACCCATTTCCACCCTCCTCCCCCCTCTCCACCGCACAATGCGCACATGGAGCGTAAAATTCGCTATGAAATCTCCGTGTTGGTCAGATCTCCACGCTCCTCCGGTCTAGCGAATGGCCCCACTCCGGCCCCCTGCTCCCACGGGCCGCTAATTCTCGCCACATCGTAATCGCCGCCCGACCCGCTACACAAAACAAATTAAAACAGGTGATTCTTCTGCTGGTAAGATCGGCAGGGGGACGCCCCTCAGTGGTGGTGGTTCATGATGGGAGGGACGGGGGGACAGAGGGAGGAAGGGACGGAGGGACAGTGGGAGGTAAGGATGGAGGGAGGTAGGGACAGTGGGAGGGAAGGATGGAGGGAGGTAGGGACAGTGAGAGGGAAGGATGAAGGGAAGTAGGGACAGTGGGAGGGAAGGATGGAGGGAGGTAGGGACAGTGGGAGGGAAGGATGGAGGGAGGTAGGGACAGTGGGAGGGAGAGGGGGAGGGACAGTGCGTTGAGGGAGGGAGTGGCCCAGAGATAATTAGATAACCGGTCCTCTGGTTCACCCAGGACCATTGTCATGTTGCAAGGGCGTTGCAAATAGAAGGTGCCCAAAATTGCTTAGACAACGGAGCGAGACTATAGCGGCTGAGAGCAGCTCTCGGCCTTCCACCAGTAGAGAGAGTCTGCTTGATCTAGCGTGGAGGACAATCTGAATAAAGTAATCTTTTAATATATTAAATTCTCGGCTTGTATAAAATCTGAATAATGACGCAAGAAATGGGGCCCAGAGGGTAAACATGACGTTAATTAAACGCTGATTGAAGGTTGACCCAACGTTGAACACGTATGTTTGTTTCCCCCGGATGAGCAACGTTAATCGGAAGTGGGGGAGGGGTGGAGATTACCGGATTAGTGTGGATTACATCGGATTAACATTAATGGGAGGCAAGTATTGCAAGGGACAAATCCCACAGACAGAGCTCCTAACATAATACGTCGTCATTCTCTTCAAATTTCCCATCAAGGAAAAAATCGCGAGGATAAACGCACAAAATCCAACACACACAAAATAATTTAACGAAATCGCAGCTGTTGTGTGTAAGAGTATTAAGTATTAAGTATTAAGAGTATGTACTTCCTCAGTTCCTGGTGGGATTCTCCATCATGCTGGCTGATGGGAGGGAGGAAGAGAGAGGGAGGGCTTAAAAGACATCCTTCTTCAATTCCTGGAGGCATTGTTTGGAGTCCATCTTTGTGCTAGGTGATGTGAGAGAACCAGGGAGAATAGGAATGAAAGGACCAGGACATACGAAGAGATGCAATGATAGATGAAGATAGATAGGAAAGGTTAGCACGAAAGGGGGGGGGGGCGCCAGATAGGTGAATACGTTATATAGAATATGTTGTGTCATGCCATTAGGAAGGTTGGCAGCGTGGCAGGCTGTGAGAGCGCCTGCCAGGACTCGAGTACAATTGAGGAGATTGACTACCCGGTTTCTAGGAAGCCCGGCCGGACCTCTCTATCTTCTGCCCAAAACTGGCAACACTTCCCGGAGCCTCGCCAACTAGACTTGTCCACCCAGGCCGGATCTCGCTATATCCTCGTCCGGATCTCGCTATATCCTCGTCCGGATCTCGCTATATCCTCGTCCGGATCTCGCTATATCCTCGTCCGGATCTCGCTATATCCCCGTCCGGATCTCGCTATATCCCCGTCCGGATCTCGCTATATCCCCGACCGGATCTCGCTATATCCCCGACCGGATCTCGCTATATCCCCGACCGGATCTCGCTATATCCCCGACCGGATCTCGCTATATCCCCGACCGGATCTCGCTATATCCCCGACCGGATCTCGCTATATCCCCGACCGGATCTCGCTATATCCCCGACCGGATCTCGCTATATCCCCGTCCGGATCTCGCTATATCCCCGTCCGGATCTCGCTATATCCCCGTCCGGATCTCGCTATATCCCCGTCCGGATCTCGCTATATCCCCGTCCGGATCTCGCTATATCCCCGTCCGGATCTCGCTATATCCCCGTCCGGATCTCGCTATATCCCCGTCCGGATCTCGCTATATCCCCGTCCGGATCTCGCTATATCCCCGTCCGGATCTCGCTATATCCCCGTCCGGATCTCGCTATATCCCCGTCCGGATCTCGCTATATCCCCGTCCGGATCTCGCTATATCCCCGTCCGGATCTCGCTATATCCCCGTCCGGATCTCGCTATATCCCCGTCCGGATCTCGCTATATCCCCGTCCGGATCTCGCTATATCCCCGTCCGGATCTCGCTATATCCCCGTCCGGATCTCGCTATATCCCCGTCCGGATCTCGCTATATCCCCGTCCGGATCTCGCTATATCCCCGTCCGGATCTCGCTATATCCCCGTCCGGATCTCGCTATATCCCCGACCGGATCTCGCTATATCCCCGTCCGGATCTCGCTATATCCCCGTCCGGATCTCGCTATATCCCCGACCGGATCTCGCTATATCCCCGACCGGATCTCGCTATATCCCCGACCGGATCTCGCTATATCCCCGTCCGGATCTCGCTATATCACCGTCCGGATCTCGCTATATCCCCGTCCGGATCTCAGGAAGCTCCACCACCAATGGACAACCCACGATGTAATTTTTTTTTCTAGCAGTTCCAGTTCCGTTTCTTGCCTGAGATCTATGCTGGGAGTCGGCGTGAATTGGTAGCTATATTTTCAGTAAAAATCAGAATAGGAAATCAGAGTTTGCTCATCAAAATTGTTAGATTTGGAAGGGATGGGGTATGAAGAAAGATTGAAATAACTAGACCTAACGTCGCTAGAAAGAGAGAGTGGAGACATGATACTTACAAAATACTTCAGGGGAAACAATAGGGGGGGAAATATTCATAATGTATACCAGTAGAACAAAAGGGCATGATTTGAGGCTTGATAAACAGACGAGTCATGAAGATGTTCTAATGTTTATTTTAGTGTAAGAGTAGTAGGTAAATAAAGGAGCTAAATGAACAGGTTGTAAAGTGAACTTCGTTCTTAATTTCAAAAGTAGATACGACTGAAAAAATGTCAGGAGCCATTACATTAGATAACCTGTGACTGGTAATGTGGGGGGGGGGGAGGTTCCATAGCTGTAGCTCGATTATATAGGCACATGTAGACGAGTCTACACACACACACACACACACACACACACACACACACACACACACACACACACACACACACACACACATTCTGTCACACACTCACTCATAGATTATATGAAGTATTGCAAGCCTCAAATGAAAAGATTAGTCTTGAGTAACACTTTCTTGTCCAGGACAAGAAACGGGTCATTTTGCTTTATATAATATATATATATATATATATATATAA
>NC_091176.1:14974301-15021801 GCF_040958095.1 Procambarus clarkii | reverse complement strand
CCGGTTTAATTCTTCCTGTTTGTGAGTCAGGATTAGACTGTAAATGTGATCCATAGGTCCAGATAAAAATAAATATTCTCTCGTTCTCTCATAACCTCGTTTACAAAGAAAAGGGAGGAAAATACGCAGAAGTAAATTATGAATTAGGGTTGAGCCCATCCCAACCCACTGTGGAACAGGTGGGTCGAGTACAAGTCGACGGAAAGGGAACGTTTGTCTGCAATGTTGCAGTACGTTGCATCAACGTTAATGACGTTGATTGACCTTTAAATATAGGCGTTGCTCTTGGGTTTTGTTCCCACTAGGTTGCGGTCTTGGGCTAGGTCTGTCCTATTCATCCTGGACACCCACGATCCACCTCCCAGACACCCCGACTAGCCATTCCGGCAATAGGCGGTCAGCTTTGCATGAGAGATCCTGCTTTTCGCTTCACTGGTTAAGTTCAACAGTTCCCACCCAATCCCGTCATAACCAGGTGGCCGGCGAGAGTAGAGAGGGGAACTAGTTGCAACTGGTAGTTTTGATGGTTGTGGTTATGGTGGTAGCAGTGGGGAGGGGGGGGCAGGTTTTGGTAGGTCTGGGGGGGGGGGAGGGGGGGGGGCAGGTTTTGGTAGGTCTGGGGAGGGGGAGGGGGGGTAGTGATAGAGGCAGTAGTGGGGATGCCTCGCACAAGCTACGCCCAGAACACATCTCGGGGGCCACTTTTAAAAGTTGAGGTTTCATTGTTGATAAATACGTAAAAGGCAAGGAAGAAGCCCGCCCCACACCTGGCCGCCCCACACCTGGCCGCCCCACACCTGGCCGCCCCACACCAGGCCGCCCCACACCAGGCCGCCCCACACCAGGCCGCCCCACACCAGGCCGCCCCACACCAGGCCGCCCCACACCTGGCCGCCCCACACCTGGCCGCCCCACACCTGGCCGCCCCACACCTGGCCGCCCCACACCTGGCCGCCCCACACCTGGCCGCCCCACACCTGGCCGCCACACACCTGGCCGTCCCACACCTGCCCTTGTCACACTTGTCACAATTCGTGCCTTAGTTCTCAGAAAGATGTCTTACTTACCTCAAACGGCCTCATTCCGTGCACACGACTGCTTCCTCATCTAAGTATACTGGCCCTGACCACCCTGAGGTGGGCTTGGTTGGGTGGTGGCCGCCCGTGACGTCACCAGGGCCTCGTGGTGCGCCAACAACAGGCGAAGAGGTCATCAGGGGGGGGGGGTCCCCCCAGAGAGGCCTCCTGTGCAGGGGTGACCTGCAATACTGGTGAGGAATGGTTAGGGCACACAGACCCGCCCTGGTCGATCCCTAGTGTGTGTGTTTATCTAGTTCTTGCCTATTTGTGCTTGCAGGGGTTGAGCTTTGGCTCTTTGGTCCCGTCTCTCAACTGTCAGTCTACTGGTGAACAGATTCCTGAGCCTACTGGGCTCTATCATATCTACATTTGAAACTGTATGGAGTCAGCCTTCACCACATCACTTCCTAGTGCATTCCACCTATTAACTACTATGACACTGAAAAAGTTCTTTCTAACGTCCCTGTGGCTCATTTGGGTACTCAGTTTCCACCTGTGTCCCCTTGTTCGCGTACCACTCGTGTTAAACAGTTTATCTACCCTGTCAATTCCTGAGAATTTTATACGTAGTGATCATGTCTTCCCTTACTTTTCTGTCTTCCCTTACTTTTCTGTCTTCCCTTACTTTTCTGTCTTCCCTTACTTTTCTGTCTTCCCTTACTTTTCTGTCTTCCAGTGTCGTGAGGTGCATTTCCCGCAGCCTTTCCTCGTAACACATGCCTCTTAGTTCTGGGACTAGTTTAGTTAGCATACCTCTGAACTTTTTCTAATTTCGTCTTATGCTTGACAAGGTACGGGCTCCGTGCTGGGGCCGCATACTCCAGGATTGGTCTTGCATATGTGGTATACAAGGTTCTGAAAGATTCCTTACACAGGTTCCTGAAGGCAGTTCTGATGTTAGCCAGCCTCGCATACGCCGCAGATGTTATTCTTTTGATGTGGGCTTCAGGAGACAGGTTTGGTGTGATATCAACTCCTAGATCTTTCTCTCTGTTCGTTTCGTGAAGGACTTCATCTCCCATTCGGTATCCGGTGTCTAACCTTCTATTTCCTCCACCTAGTTTTATTATCTTACATTTACTGGGTTGAACTTTAGTAGCCATTTGTTGGACCATTCCGTCAGCTTGTGTAGGTCATTTTGTAGCATCGTACTGTCTTCCTATGTCTTAATCCTCCTCGTAATTTTTGCATCATCAGTAAACATTGAGAGGAACGAGACTTTTCCCTCTGGGAGATAATTTACATGTATCGGAAACTGTATAGGTCAAAAGGACTGATCCCTGTGGGACTCCACTGGTGATATCTCGCCACTCAGAGCCCTCACCCCTCACAATGACTCGCTGTCTTCTGTTGTTTAGGTACTCCCTTATCCAGTGGAGTACCTCCCTTTCACTCCTGCACGCATCTCCAGATTGTGCACTAGTCTCTTATGTGGTACTGTGTCAAAGGCTTTCTGATAATCCAAAAATATGCAGTCTACTCGGCCCTCTCTCTTGCGTGACTTTTGTTGCTTGGTCATAGAATTCAATTAATCCTGTGAGGCATGATTTGCCATCCCTGAACCCGTGCTGATGTTTTTACAAAAGTTCTTTCGTTCCAGATGTTCCACTAGTTCCTTCGCACAAACTTCTCTATCATCTTGCATGGAATGCAAGTTAGGGATACTGGCCTGTAGTTCAGTGCCTCCTGTCTATCACCCTTCTTGAATATTGGGACTACATTAGCTATCTTTCAAATTTTTGGCATTTCACCTGTTACCAGTGATTTGTTATATACCATGGAGAGTGGCAGGCACAGAGCTTGTTCCTTCCTTTAGGATCCAAGGGGAGATTCAATCTGGCCTATAGGCTTTGTCACATCCAACTCTAGCAGATGCCTCCTCACCTCCCAACAGGTAATCACACTCGTCTAGTGGTGTTTGGTTAGATATTCCCTCTCTTTGGGACTTCCCCTTGCTCTACTGTGAAGACCTCCTGGAATTTCTTATTGAGTTCCTCGCACACTTCCTTGTCGTCTGTAGTGAATCTGTCTGCCCCCTATCCTCAGTTTCATTACCTGTTCCTTCACTGTTGATTTTCTCTAATGTGGCTGTGCAGCAATTTAGGTCGAGTCTTTGCCTTCTTTTGTCGTTTTCATATTGTATTTTTGCCTCTCTTCTCACCCTGATGAATTCATTCCTGGCGCTTTGGTATCTTTCTTTGCTCCCAAGTGTCCTGTTATTTCTATAGTTTCTCCACGTCCTTGTACTTAGCTGCTTTGCTAGTTTACATCTCTGATTAAACCATGGGTTCTGATAGGAATTTTCTTATCTCCTCATAGTTTTCCTTTCGGAATGCCGGCCTTTTGTTTTCTGGTCTCTTCCTTGGGTATATTAACCTTACTTCGACCAGATACTCAACCATCAGTACACTGTGATCGCTCATTCCCATGGGGCTTCGAAACCGATTTCCCTCATGTCGGAGTCATTCAGATTGAAGACTAGGTCCAGTCTCGCTGGTTCATCGTTGCCTCTCATTCTTGTGGATCCCATGACATGCTGACTTAAAAAATTTCTTTTCGCCACTTCCAACAGTTTAGCTCTTCATGTTTCCTCACCTCCATGTGGTTCCTTGTTTCCCAGTCTATTCTTCCGTGATTGAAGTCCCCCCATGATGAGCAGATGGGATCGATTTCTATAGGCACCAGTGGCTGTTCTCTCTCTCAATTATAGTGTTAACTGCTATGTTGTTTGTCATACTCTTGCTTGGGTCTTCTGTCATTTGGCGGAGGGTTATATAACACTGCTACTTACTACTCATGGTCCTCCCATCGTCATGGTGCCTGTTATGTAGTCTCTGAACCCCCTCTCTGCCTGGAATAACCATCTCCTCGAAACTCCATTCCTTTCTTATCAGTAGGGCCATGTCACCTCCTCCCATTCCTTCCCTCTCTCTCTCTCTCTCTCTCTCCCTATTACAGTGTAATCCTGGGGAAACACCGCATTCGTTATGATTCCCGAGTTGTTTTTTCCTCGAGTCTGATTACATCAGGGTCCCCTTCTTGTGCTCTTTCCCTAAGTTCACTTGCCTTGCTTGTAATCCCATCTATATTCGAGTACATTACCTTTTAACTGACTTCTTTCTGTCCTCGGTTTCTATTGATCCAACTGAAGTAGTGGACAAGGGGTGTCAGGGGTGGGAGGGCCTAGGAAGAAGGACCTGGGGGAGATCTGGGGTGTGAGGGGGGAGGGCTGGGAGGATCCGGTATGGGGAAGCTAGGAAGGTCTTGGGTAGTGTGGCTGGGAGGATCCGGTATGGGGAAGCTAGGAAGGTCTTGGGTAGTGTGGCTGGGAGGATCAGGGGTAGGGGGTCCATTTGGGCATGGGATGGGGGAAGCTGGATGTGGAAGGGGGGGGGAGGGAGGTCAATGGTTGGGGAATGAAGGGGAGCCTGGGGAAGGGGGGTCGTGTTGGGAAGGAAAGGGAAGCCTGGGATGGGGGATCTGGGAGGGAGGGGGTGTAGTAGGAAGGAGAGCTTGGGGTAGGGGTACCAGGGAGGGCATGGGCTGGGGAAATGGGGGAGGGCATGGGGTGTGGGAAAAGAGAGGGTCTGGGGTTGGCGAAGGGGTCGAGGAAATAAGAAGGCATAGGGGAAGGGGCCTGGAGATGGGGAGCATGGGTGGCGTGGTCTGAAGAGGGGTCTCTTCTGGCTAGGAGGTGCAGGGAGATGGTTGGGGAATGGACGTGGGGTGGTATGGTTGGGGGTTTCCTGTTATATTAGTCCCTGAGGATACTGGCCTGTTGGTGAGGGGATACCCACTCCCCTCTGAGGTTACTGGAGATACTGAGCTGAGTCCTGTGGCTCCCCCGTTCCCATCCCTCCCCTTGCGTCTCTTCCTTACTTTTGCAGCCTTCCTTCTCTCTTCCCTCGTCATGTTCCTCTGCAGAAACACGTCCTTGTATTCCCCTAGTGTCATGAACTTGCTCTTCCTTGTCAGGATTTCCTCTTTCATTGCCTTGTTTGTAAGCACTAACTTTATCAGTCGGGTTCTTTCCTTCTTGTAGCCGCCCAGCCTGAAAACCTTCTGTTGCCATTAGCCCCCACCATTTAATTAGACATTAGCCCCTACCGTTGAGTTAGACAGCTGCTACGGGCTGCTTCCTGGGGATCTGTAACAAAATAAGACTAAGGGATTAGGCCACGGGGACGATAAGCTCCAAAATCACCTCAAGATAACCATATCCAGACCCTCCAAGATCTTTGTCGCCGTTGCTAGGTCCTTTCTTTTCCACTCCTCCTGGATAGATCTTTCCAGTTCCTGTACTCCTACAACTATAATAGATCTTTTCCTTTCCAGCATTTGAATCATGTACTTTACAGCTTCCTGGGATATAGCTGCTTAAATAGCTGCTTTCATAGCTATGGGAAGGGAAAGCTGTTTCTCGGTCTGCCAACAGAAGTCACAAGTCGTCTGTTTCTGTACCCATCTGTGCAAAAAAAATATTATTAATTTTGTATATATTAGTCCCAAAATACATAATTCCAAGATAAAGTACAGGTAAGAGCACAATCAGTAAATATCCATTTGTGCCAGCACACCGGAGACCATAAACCAATAATTATTAAAACGGTATTCAGTGAAAAAACATAGCCATTACACAGAGGAGCAGGCGAGTGTGAACTCCAGCCCACAATAAAGTATGCCAGCTTAACTACCAAACGCACTTGCTGGTGTCAGCGAGGCGGACGGTCTGCCCGCCTGTTGTCAGAATTTAAACTAAATTTGCAACTTTTTTACAACTTTCGTTCATCGGTGTCTTTCTTATCTGGCCTGACTTAACCCCCAACCAACCACCCATCAAAAATGGTATGCATTTCGGCCCTTAAAAAATTCCCTAATTTTTCTACTGGCCCTCTCCTCCTTACCATCTACCACCTTTCCCCCCTACCCCTCTTCGTTTCCCACATACCTGCTCCCACAATCCAAACAGCTATGGGCTGCATCCCCAAGATGCAACCCATAGCAGCTTTCTAACTCCCAGGTACCAATTTACTGCCAGGTACCAATTTACGTGTGTGTGTGCACGTGCGGGTGTGTGCGCGCACACAGTAAAAAGGGTAAGGTTTTAAATTAATAAAAAAAAATGAAACTAATGTGATTGAAGAATAACCAAGCGTAGTCAAGATTGAGGTTAGGCCACAAAATTGTCTTTGTTACGCACTTTTGTGTACATAAAATGCAAGTGTTACTGCAATGACTTCAGCATAAATAAATGCAGACACTCGCCAGCATGATTAAGTATAAGTATGCTGCAACATACGAATGAAGGAAAGTGCAGAAGACTGTTGACTTATGTAAGGCAGCTCCTATTTGTAGCCTCCCTGGATCATTCATGTATATGTCTAACCTACGCTTGAAACAATCAACTTAAGATGAAAGTTGTTCAAGTTTAGCAAAATTAGCTGGTGATGAGGGGGAAGGGGGGGGGGGCGGCCAGCAATGCTGTGGGTACAGTTCAGAGCCAGAGCGCCAAATCCAGCGTTCCTATGAGCTAAATCACCTCCGGTTTGGTATTGCTCTTCGTAGGTTTTGAAGATTCATCAGGAATTTACGTGTTTACTTACGAAACCTTTACATCTTTCCTCGATCAAGGTGGCTTAGTCTCTGTTTACTAGAGTTGAAGAGTTTCGAAGTATTGTGGGGTTGTTCTCGATCTAAAGTTATTCTTATAGACAACCTCGTTGCTCATAATTTTTGTAAAAGAAGCAAAGTAAGCAGGCATGAATGATGTACAGGTTTCGTCAGTATACACGTAAGTGTTTGACGAATCATGTCCAAGAAACTCCAAGGGATGAGAGATGAAGACTAAGATGGCCGTGGACCTGGATCTCAACTGGCTATTTTCCAAGACTCCACCTGAGAAAACCTCGATAACAGACAGGAGACACTAGCTTCCTCCTGCACCGATCGTCTTCAACTCTCCTCAGATCCCATCGAATTGATCAACTAAGCTTTTGCACTAAATGCAGACGAGAAGTCACAATAACGTGGCTCAAGAATGTTGACCAGACCACACACTAGAAAGTGAAGAGACGACGACGTTTCGGTCCGATTGTAAATGGCACAATCGACTTGAGAATGGTCCAGGACGGACCGAAACGTTGTCGTCCCTTCACTTTCTAGTGTGTGGTTTGGTCAACATGCACTAGATCACTTCTGCTTCAGCGCTAAAATTTTCTCATCAACAATACGACATGACAATGGAGTCTGCAATTAGTTCGGTAGAGAGGTGGCCTCAATAAAGCCATCACCTCTCTACCACTAATGAGCCTCAGTCCAGGCCTCTTCAAATCAACCATTTGTTTGGAAATGTTGTATGTAAAACTCAAACCAAAACAATGCTCAAAGATCTTTCAAGGTATGGACAAGATGCATCTTAATTCCACGAACGCAAGAAAGAACATAAAAAAAAGGATGCTTGTGTTAAGGAGTTTCCACTTCATCCACTTCGTTCCCCGGCGTCTCACAGCCTGTAATTACCAGAGAAGGATTGTGTGTACAGGCAGTAAAACATGATGGAGGGAGATGAGCAACTATGAATACTAAGACGAGGAACACACACACACACCTTCGGACTCTTGAAGACCAGCCCGCGTTAGCGTCGGGTTCTCGAGCGAGATGGATTGGCAGCGTCTGAGAAACGGCGGCCGATTGTCTTGTAAATGAAGGAGATGCTATGCGTCTTGCAGCATGGCGCAGGTGTCTCGTTCCTTACTGTGTGCGTTAACAGCATCGCGAAGGCGTTTGGTTCCTTTCTGTGTTAGCAGCATTGCGTAGGTTGTTGAAATCTGTCTGTGTTAACAGCATTGCAAAGCCGTTTGGTTCCATTCTGTACACACAATATATATGCAAGTTGCCACCTCCCCCCCCTCACACCTCATAATGTATCCTAGCAGCTCCTCACACGTCATAATGTCTGATCATGAAGGGGGCTTCACACCTCGCCCATTTGATCCTCAAGCAGATTACTTTATAACATAATAAACTACCTTGCAACGAGCATCTATTATACCCCTTCACTAGACGTCTCATATTTCCCGAGCCTTGCCTGTATTATAGGAAATATGCGATATACCCCTAAGATATAGTATACCGTAAGATATACCGTAAGATATAAGCTATGCAATAAACTGTCAAAATTATGACTCTGGCTATCGTCTCGGCCGTGCTAGGAGATCTGCCTCCACTTGACGAACTGTTGATTGAGGTCTGACAGAATAGTAGCTTTAGGTAGGGGGTTTGGGGGCTGAGAGGAGAGGGGAGATAGGGTTTGTGTGGGGTGGAGGGGGTTATGGATATAAGAGTTAGTGAAAGAAGGATGGTGAGGAGGGAGGGGGGTCTTGGGGAGGGAGGTTAGGGGATGTAGAGGGAGTGGAGGATGTGGGTGAGGAGGGGGGGGGGTTGGGAAGGGGGAGTTTGAAGCATGTAGAGGTCCACCGCTCCTAGCCCCTCTCATTCTAGTTGTCATCCCTCTTCTATCCTCTCTATGTCCCTCTTCGTCCTCTTCATTATTGTTTGATTGTAGCAAGTTTTTGTATTGCAATTGTTTGTGTTGTTTAATCTTGTTGTTGTTCCTCCCATTCCTGCTGTATTTGTTTCGTTTTCTGCTCTCAATATATTGATTAATATCCAGTTGCAAGTTATCCTCAAAGTTTCATTATTTCTTTAATTTTCGCTTTTATCGTATATTATCTCCCCTAGAAGCGGCTGGTCCTCGTCTCTACGTCTTGGAGGCGCGGCCACCTTGCACGTCATCTTTACGAACGACCGATTATTCATAAATTGGTATATGGTATTTCCATTATATTTTTGTTTAGCACTTTTCCCGCAGCCAATCATGGCAATCTGTTAATGTTTTGGCTGCGCAGCACAACGATGAATGGATATTGAAGCGTCAGTGAGGGGTGGTTGCCTAGTTGTGCCTACGTAGCAGTGTCTATACGGGAGGGATTGAGAGTCAGGTCTGGAGTCGTGGTCGCGTTGTTCCTGTTCTTGGCAGTAGTTCTACCTTCTTATTAATATGTTAAGAGTCCTCGTGATTGTGAATGGTAATTGTGTTTTCCACGGCCTCTGGTTCAAGGTCAAGTTGCAGGTTTACTACTCTCGTTGCTTAAGAGAATTATAGTTTCCTTACATTAATTCGACTGTTTCTTACCGCGTTCTGTTGCCGTCTGGTTCTTGTCCTCTCTTCTAATGTCATTCACTCGGCGTATCCTCATGCCTCGTCTCTCTTATTTCTTGGACCTGTCTTATGGTAAATCTTAGAATGTTCTATATTTTTCTAAGTATAAGACCACTAGGATTGGTGTCACACGCACAGACTGTGAATACTATTTCGAAGGTTTTCTTGCTCATCTTACTGCTAGTCTTGCAGATACAGATGTTATTCAGCAAGTATGTGGCTCTGGTGTTAAGCCAGGTGTTAAAACACTCTCAGGTTAATTTTACCTTTAGGACTCCTACAGCATCCTCCTTCGTAAACCGCACTGATCTTTTGGTCTCCTTTATCCTATCCCGAACCTCCTTACTGTGTATATTTTTTTTGGAAGGGGGGGGGTGGAGGTGGGGGGGTTCATCTCCAGTAGCCATTTGTTCAGCCATTCCTGCAGCCCGTATAGGTCCCCCTTTTAGCACCATGAAAAACCTCTTCCTCCCTTCCCCTTCGTCAATTTAGAAACATTTGTGATCGTATCTCTTGAAGGTTACTGCATATAGCCCGGGAACAGTCATATTTATTTTTTATTTTTATTTATTTATTTTATTTATATACAAGAAGGTACATTGGGTTTATTAGAGTACAGAGACTTGAAGTTTTACATTCTTGTAAAGCCACTGAAGGTGTAAAGCCACATTCTTGTAAAGCATAGCGTTTCGGGTAGTGGAAGTAAAACTGAAAGTATTGAAAGTAAACCGCTTTATTCGAATGGGATATATGCCATTTAATCCTGACTGATCTCTCTCACTACAACGGTCTCTATTTCATATGTCAGACACTAATACAGTCCAGTATTAGTGGATTTGTTCATTTGATATATCACGGTATTGTAATTTGTGTGTGTAGAGTCCAGTGTGTTGCCAGTAATCCCAGTCTGCTTTTCATACTTATCAAACTTTGTTAGACGGCAGTTTAAAATGCATTTTGGCAGTCAAGGAAGATACAGCCCACCCACCCATCCTTCCCTCTTATTCTGATTTGTAGCCACCTTGTCGTAGAACTGTCTCAGGTTCCTAAGTCTTGCCTTTTCCTTTCTAACACTATACTGTTTCTCTTTCTGATATACTGAATATATATGATATACTGAATTATCTTTCTGATAATCTTCCCCATTTTTTTACATGTACTAAAATTCAGTGACACAGGTCTCTAATTTGAGGGCTTAAACCTGTCTTTTTGTATATATTGGAACAAGGTTTGCAGTCCTCCAGGCGCCCGGGAGTTGCCCTCTCGCTGATAACACGTAGATTTTTGTCAGAGTTTTGGCAAGGTAATTATAAAGACAAGTCGCTAAGCTTGGAAGGTTAATACGAGGACAGGACAGCAGTTGAGACAAAAATGGACGTACTTTTAAATGAAATCGGCTCACGAAAGTGATGTACTGTCCCGTTTTCTGTTTGAGTCCTCTGGTTTCTGAGGACTTGTAGGTTAGGAGAGGAGGGAGAGGAAAGGTAAGGAGAGGAAACTTTCAATTAACATTTTTCATGATGTTTTGAAACTTAAGGAGAATTTCCTGCCCACCTAACCTACCAGAGGACCCTTAACTTACTGTTTTGGGAAAAAAAAATCCTAAATATTTTTTCATTTTTTTTCATTTTCAAATAACGTCCATATTCGGCCATACGGGCAAAAGGCCAATTCAGCCGTAATTTGTAAGGGCACAGGTTGAGTTGAGATAGCAGGAAGAAGAGCAGAATCAGTGCCCGACTCGTTGCTCCATCGGGAATCGAACTCGAACCATGTTCGAAGCAAGGTTGTCGCTCTGCCGACCAGTAGAAGTAGCGGAGTTTTTGTCAGAGCGTCTCTGCTGCTGCTTTCAATATCCATAGTGGTATCTGGCCCTTGTCTAATTGCTTTGTTTATCTCGAATTCTTCCAGTTACTTCATTCTGAGACACCACTGGCTCTTATTCTCGACGGCTTTTACCATTCTCTAACCTCTTATGCCAGCTCTCAAGTCCGCCTCTGCTCTTAATGATCTGAAATTTCCTTATCTCGTTCTGCGAGAACGTTTTCATGTTATTCTAATTAATCAGTTTCTTACTGTTGATTTTATGAAATGCTTGTGTGGTATCTTTGGCTGTTCTTAGCTCAGTCGCTAAGTCATCTTTACACTGCCTCACTGTTTCTTGGCGCTGGTATACTCATTTCTGAGCCTTCTTAGTGCCTCTCTTTTCCTCGGTACTCTTTGGACTTTTTCCGTGGATTTTAGTTTCTGTTTTTGGCCTTCTGCCATCGATGAATATGGGGGAGGGTTTTGTGATCATTTCCTGTAGGGTAAGATGTGTGTGTCTGAGTCTGTCAGTCTGCCTGCCCGCATTCGCCTGCCTGCCTGCATGTCTGTGTGTGTGGACCTGGGTTCCCAGGGACAGAGCTCTCACTAAACGAGCTTAGACAGAGGTGTGAAAAGTATCCTCTGTTGACACATGGTTGTGGTTTTCACCTAAGTTATTTTTTTATACATTTTCTTAGGTGTAAATGATCCTATATTTCATATTTATTCATTGAAACTTTAGGGAAGTTTGGTAAAATGTGTTTTGTGTAAATTTTGTTGTGAGCATAGTAATTTGTGGAAGTGCAGGTTGTGTGAGCGGTGTAAATTTCCTGAGTAAATAATTTTTCTAAGAATCGCAGGATCGTTGGGTGCATATGTTAAGATGCAAGTCAACATGACAGGTTGGTTTACAGGATTTGTGTTGTCACCTGTGGTGCTTGCAGTGTTGTCACCTGTGGTGCTTGCAGTGTTGTCACCTGTGGTGCTTGCAGTGTTGTCACTTGTGGTGCTTGCAGTGTTGTCACTTGTGGTGCTTGCAGTGTTGTCACTTGTGGTGCTTGCAGTGTTGTCACTTGTGGTGCTTGCAGTGTTGTCACTTGTGGTGCTTGCAGTGTTGTCACTTGTGGTGCTTGCAGTGTTGTCACTTGTGGTGCTTGCAGTGTTGTCACTTGTGGTGCTTGCAGTGTTGTCACTTGTGGTGCTTGCAGTGTTGTCACTTGTGGTGCTTGCAGTGTTGTCACTTGTGGTGCTTGCAGTGTTGTCACTTGTGGTGCTTGCAGTGTTGTCACTTGTGGTGCTTGCAGTGTTGTCACTTGTGGTGCTTGCAGTGTTGTCACTTGTGGTGCTTGCAGTGTTGTCACCTGTGGTGCTTGCAGTGTTGTCACCTGTGGTGCTTGCAGTGTTGTCACCTGTGGTGCTTGCAGTGTTGTCACCTGTGGTGCTTGCAGTGTTGTCACCTGTGGTGCTTGCAGTGTTGTCACCTGTGGTGCTTGCAGTGTTGTCACCTGTGGTGCTTGCAGTGTTGTCACCTGTGGTGCTTGCAGTGTTGTCACCTGTGGTGCTTGCAGTGTTGTCACCTGTGGTGCTTGCAGTGTTGTCACCTGTGGTGCTTGCAGTGTTGTCACCTGTGGTGCTTGCAGTGTTGTCACCTGTGGTGCTTGTAGTGTTGTCACTTGTGGTGCTTGCAGTGTTGTCACTTGTGGTGCTTGCAGTGTTGTCACTTGTGGTGCTTGCAGTGTTGTCACCTGTGGTGCTTGCAGTGTGGTCACCTGTGGTGCTTGCAGTGTGGTCACCTGTGGTGCGTGCAGTGTGGTCACCTGTGGTGCGTGCAGTGTGGTCACCTGTGGTGCGTGCAGTGTGGTCACCTGTGGTGCGTGCAGTGTTGTCACCTGTGGTGCGTGCAGTGTTGTCACCTGTGGTGCGTGCAGTGTTGTCACTTGTGAAGGTGTTATGCTGCTGCTGTTCTCTGACAAAATAAGTGATATTTAGTTTTCACAGGAGCACGATAGTTTATATATTAGAAAATGATGAGATATCAAATTAATTTTCCCTTTCCTCTCCTCCACCCCCCCCCCCCACTCCTACTTCCCCCTTCTTGCTAGTTCCACCTCTCCCTCCCTCTCACCCACTTACCCACTTCTCTAACCCTTCCACCCACTTCTCAGATCCACCACCACCCACGTGCGGCTCTCACAAGAGTTTTCCTGTGCCTCGCTGTAGATGGAAGCTGGAGATACGTCTCATGCTGGTATTATCACGTGGCATCGTTGGGAAAATATTTAGGAAAGCGAGGGAGAGGAGTGGGGGGGGGGGAGAAATGGGAGGGGTGGAGGGAGGGAGAAGTAATGGAAGAGATGGGATGGAATGCCAGTGGCAAATAAAGTCGAATTTGTGTGTGCTTGCTTGCTTTGTTAACAGCTTGTTTGATGTAGTTTAAACTCGGTTTTCTATTGTTTTGTCATACCCTTTGATCTTAGATTTAGAAGCTTTATCGTTAAAGAATTTATACAAATAATTACAATTGTGGCTAGAGCGAGCAGGTGTACTGTACACCTGTAAATAGATAACACTGTGGCTTACCAGTAGAGCAGTGAGACTTGCAGAGGCAACATATACATAACATGGGAATGATGCGAATACAAAGTGAAAGATAACTAACATTAAATTAAGCCATAAAGATATATATTTGTAGACATTTGCAGAGCTCGTCATTTTTGGGTCACACTATTCAGGCTCTGGCCCCCGACCACAGTCACTGGGCTCCCGGCTCATGTTGCACTCATCTGATTTCAACAGGATTTAAACTGCTTGTCAACAAGTTATCTCTTTGTGACTAATTCATTAATTATTCCAGGTGTTCAGCTGGAGGGGGACGGGGTTGGGGGGGGGGAGGGTGATTCTTGTTTTCTCTGCTGACAAGTTGACGTATTCTATCTTGCTATGTCACGACGTCCCACGCTCATTCTTAAGAATGAGTGAGGCATATTTAAATATCAGCTTTATTCTTATTTCCTAAGAATGAAGTTGATATTTTTTGGACAAAATATGAGTGGCAAGTGACAAGTGAAGGTCTGAAAAAAGTGCTAATGGAGTTTGTGGGGAGGTTGGTTCAAACAAAAGGATATATATGATTATTTTTTAATTCTTCAAGTGTCGGTGTGGAGGCCAGGCCAGCCAGGAGACTGCAGTGAGTGCGAGGATGGACTCCCATGATCCTTCATTCACAAATTAAGCTTACAACGGTCAACATTATGTAGGTCTGATAGTGCACAGCGATACAAGCTGACGCATTAACTGTTAAATAACTCGACTTTTTTCGACCAGGTATCAAGATCAACACTTTCACTCGTAATGATACTTGTTCGAACTTCCAGCTCAGAGAGCATCATAAAAAAAATTAATATGTTGGCCGTACGATGAAGCTGTATGACCCACATTGCTTTACTAAATATTTTATTGGTATATCTCTCTCTCTGCCAAGTAATTTTATTTTTAGGATGTGGAGAAACTCCAGCGAGTTGAAAGAAACTACAGGACATTTAACAGTAGTGAGCTGGGGTTGGACGGAGGGAAGGAATGGTGTCCAACCACTTGGACCGACCGGGGGGATGGGGGAAGGGGGATCGAACTCCGACCCTGTATGGAGCAAGGCCGTCGCTGTACCGACCAGTCCAAGTGGTTGGTTATGACAATGAAGAACTCGAGAATAATATTTGTTTATATAGCCTGCAAGGCCTATTACTTAGCTCATACGTTGATTAATGTTGACCTCTTGACTAGATCATGTTTCAATGGTATGATGGAATAGTGTGATGGTATGATGTAATGGTGTGATGGTATAATGGAATAGTGCAGTGGTATAATGAAATGGTATAATTCTAGGGTAAACGTCTCCATTCCTCGTCGCTTGCGATATGCTTTGTAATGTATTTCTAGTAGAATATTGTATTTTCGTGAGAGGCATAAACGCCTTGGACGACCCGCGAGCGACTGAGGGGTCAACGGTAAAGCTTTTCCTGACGCCACGAATGGATAAATTTAACGCATCTATACAACGGGCCGTTGAAGTCCAAACTTACGTAGATTTTAGTAAGATTGATTTAAACGTCAGTATTTAACTTACAGCTTGGCCCTAGACACCAGGGCTTAGGGGGGAATGGGTAGGATTAGCCCGTCCTTAGCACAATAAATGAATATTATAAGCAAAGTACATTTTTCCAGGAGGTTTCAAACTCCGTAATTCAATTACTGAATATTGATGAGGGAGAGAGCAATAGCATAAATAAGCACCTTAGTAATCTTTGACGTTGAAAAATTAACAGTCTCAAGTAAGTGTGTGTGTGTGTTTACTAGCTATGTTTTGCGGGGGTTGAGCTTTGCTCTTTCGGCCCGCCTCTCAACTGTCAATCAACTGTTTACCAACTACTTTTTTTTTTTTTTTTTTTTTTTTTTTTTTTTTTTTTTTTTTTTTTTTCCTACACCATACCCCCACCCCCCAGGAAGCAGCCCGTGACAGCTGACTAACTCCCAGGTACCTATTTACTGCTAGGTAACAGGGGCACTTAGGGTGAAAGAAACTTTGTCCATTTGTTTCTGCCTCGTGCGGGAATCGAACCCGCGCCACAGAATTACGAGTCCTGCGCGCTATCCACCAGGCTACGAGGCCCCTGTAATATTGATGTGTGTATAGACTCCAGTGTGTACATAGTCTCCAGTCTGTACACAGTCTCCAGTCTGTACACACACACACACACACACACACACACACACACACACACACACACACACACACACACACACACACACACACACACACACAGTTGACAGTTGAGAGGCGGGACCAAAGACCCAAAGCTCAACCCCCGCAAGCACAAATAGGTGAGTACAACTAGGCGAGTACACACACACACACACACACACACACACACACACCCATATTCTAGGCAGAAGGCGTCACGGTCTTCCACATCAAGGCCGGTGTTCCCGTGCGGCCACCGATCACTTCCCAAAGCCGTCCCATCAGCCGCATAATTCAAGTTATCCGGCCATTAAATGGGGAGAATTCGATTAGCATACGACCCCCCCAAAAAAACGCGCACTCGGTGTGGTATTGGTGAAGTGTGTTGACAGGATAGATGTGGAGGGTAGGGGATGGGAATGGGGTATTTTATCCCTACCCTCACTTTCGCTCCCACTTACGGGCTATTCATGCCCGTGCCACCTTTTGGGTGGCTTAATCTTCATCAATCAATCAATCTTTTGCTCTCATCACCTCACTCTCTCTCACACACATACACACACACGCACACACACACACACACACACACACACACACACACACACACACACACACACACACACACACACACACACACACACACGCACGCACACACGCCCATCCTTCACATGTGCCGCTCTCAAACCAAACGTACCACCATATTAACGTTTACTAACATAAGGTTCGATCGGTTATAGGAGATTATAAGTGGGTTCTTGGGGAGTTCAACGACTCGGGTTAGACATAAAAGTTGCATATTTGTTTGTTTGTTTACACGGTGTGACACTGCGAGAACGGGGCTGGACAAGCTAGTGTTTGAGGAAGAGGAAAAAACTGATGTTTATGAATACATTCAAAAGTCATTATTGTGGCCAAGAGAGAGAGTGAGTGAGTGTTGTTGTTTTTGTTGTTGTTGTTGTTTTGGGGTTTTCTCTTCTAACAAGTACACAACCATTGTGTTATTTTGTTCCACAGTTTTGTTGTTGTTTTTGTTTTAGTTCAGTTAAGAAAATGATTGATTCATAAATGTTTGTGTGTTTATAATTATGAAAGTTTACAGCTTTCCTGTTTTACAGTCCTGGCTTTTTTTTTCCTGTTCTTTCCGTCTCATTTCTCTTCATTTCTCACTCTAAAACTTCTTCATTCCCCCATTTCTCAGCGTTTACAACCCTTAATCATTTCCCAGTTATCATCTTTATTTTCATGCCCTCCTCCCCACTCTTCTTTCCCATCTCCTTTCTTCTTATCATTTCTTCTGTCCTATCTATTTTTCTCTCCTGATTTCACTTCCAATTTCTCACTCTTTTATGCCTTTTTACTTTCTCCTTTCCCCTTTCGTTCTCCTCCCCACCCCCCTCTTCCCCTTAGCACGCAGAAGGGGGGAAAAAGGGGGAGGGGGCGGTGGTGAGGGGGGGGCATAACCAATGAGAGGGGTGAAGTAGGCAACTGGTGGTAGACTTAAGATATACCTGGCCATTGATTAACCTTCTGACCTCCGTTCTCTCTCTCTCTCTCTCTCTCTCTCTGCCCCTGACTACTTCATTCTCCCTCTCCCTCCTCTCCACACACACCCACCAACCTACCTACCGCCTACCCCTTGCCTTTACCCCCTCACCCCCTACCGTTCCTCCTCCCATAACCCCTATCCCATTAGAAGTCAAGGCGCCGACAAGAACCCCCATTTTTTATTTCGTTTTAAGGGAGAGGATCAAATAGTGAGAGGAATGTGTTGAGGAATGGGTGAGGTGAGGGGTATGAGAAGAAAGAGGATGGGAAGGATGGGTTACCGACATGAGAATAGGGATTTGGAAGCGGCTAGAAAATGGGGGGATGGAGCAAGAAATTGGGGATGATGAGTACAACTGTGAGACGAGGCTACAAGGCTGTGCCAAGCTGGTAATGGGGTCAGGCCAGATAAGAAATGTAGATACCATTTCAAACTGCTTAAATAAGTATTTTTGCAATCGGTCTTAAATATGCTTCATGTATAGGCATACAGATGTACATATAGTGTATGATTCAAATTTAATAAGTATAGTGCAACGTAATATATATATATATATATATATATATATATATATATATATATATATATATATATATATATATATATGTCGTACCTAATAGCCAGAACGCACTTCTCAGCCTACTATTCAAGGCCCGATTTGCCTAATAAGCCAAGTTTTCATGAATTAATGTTTTTTCGTCTACCTAACCTACCTAACCTAACCTAACCTAGCTTTTTTTGGCTACCTAACCTAACCTTACCTATAAATATAGGTTAGGTTAGGTTAGGTAGGGTTGGTTAGGTTCGGTCATATATCTACGTTAATTTTAACTCCAATAAAAAAAAATTGACCTCATACATAGAGAAAAGGGTTGCTTTATCATTTCATAAGAAAAAAATTATAGTAAATATATTAATTCAGGAAAACTTGGCTTATTAGGCAAATCGGGCCTTGAATAGTAGGCTGAGAAGTGAGTTCTGGCTACTAGGTACGACATATATATATATATATATATATATATATTTAATATATATATATATATTTAATATATATATATATATTTAATATATATATATATATTTAATATATATATATATATTTAATATATATATATATATTTAATATATATATATATATTTAATATATATATATATATATATTTAATATATATATATATATTTAATATATATATATATATATATATATATATATATATATATATATATATATATATATATATATATATATATATGTCGTACCTAGTAGCCAGAACTCACTTCTCAGCCTACTATGCAAGGCCCGATTTGCCTAATAAGCCAAGTATTCATGAATTAATTGTTTTTCGACTACCTAACCTAACCTAACTTTTTCGGCTACATAACCCAACCTAACCTATAGAGATAGGTTAGGTTAGGTTAGGTAGGGTTGGTTAGGTTCGGTCATATATCTACGTTAATTTTAACTCCAATGAAAAAAAATTTACCTCATACATAATGAAATGGGTAGCTTTATCATTTCATAAGAAAAAATTTAGAGAAAATATATTAATTCATGAAAACTTGGCTTATTAGGCAAATCGGGCCATGCATAGTAGGCTGAGAAGTGAGTTCTGGCTACTAGGTACGACATATATATATATATATATATATATAATATGTCATAAAACACACACACACACACACTACCTACAAAATCCTCAGGGGAATCAACCGGGTAGACAAGGATTAACTATTCAACACTGGAGGGACGCGAACAAGGGGACACAGGTGGAAACTTGAGTACCCACATGAGCCACAGGGACGTTAGAAAGAACTTTTTCAGTGTCAGAGTAGTTAACAGATGGAATGCATTAGGCAGTGATGTGGTGGAGGCTGACTCCATACACAGTTTCAAATGTAGATATGATAGAACCCAATAGGCTCATGAATCTGTACACCAGTTGATAGACAGTTGAGAGGTGGGACCAAAGAGACAAAGCTCACCCCCCCCCCCCCGCAAGCACAAATAGGTGAGTACAAATAAGTGAATACACACGGCGCGGGGGGCCCCGGTGTGTGTGGATAGCACGCTGGACACGTAATCCTGTGGCCCAGATTAGATTCCCGGCGCGGGGGGCCCCGGTGTGTGTATGGATAGCACGCTGGACACGTAATCCTGTGGCCCAGGTTCGATTCCTGGCGCCGGCGAGAAACAAAAATGGGCAGAGTTTCTTTCACCCTGATGATTCTGTTACCTAGCAGTAAATAGGTACCTGAGAGTTAGACAGCTGTTACGGGCTGCTACAAATAATCATGTCGTACCTGACTGCATTTCCTAGCCACTTCCAACATTGTATGTTTGTGTAATTTACAATATCACGACAGAATAAAAGAACAAGAATGATTTACAAAGAGGGTAATAGCAAATTAATTTATATAATTAGGCCTTCTTAAAATAGTAGGCCCATGCCAATGGTCCATTTTGACCCCCGCCTTTCCCCCTGTTCCCAAGTCTGAAGTAATGGGGTGAATGAGAGAGAGGGTCAAGAGAATGGGAAATGAACCGAGTGGGTTTATGGGTGGAAACACTGCCAATATTGTTGACTGTGGTCAACATCTTTGGGGGGGGGGGTAACCTATCCTCTAATGGGTACCTGAGCAACCGGTTGCGACTCCTACGCCAGACTGCGTCCAGCGTCGTCCAACAGCTTGGTCAACCAGATCGACAGCCACAAAAGTCATGGCCAGAGACCGAGTCGCGGGGACATTGATCCTCGAAGCAAATAACAAGGTGACCACATTGGCTCGATATCACCTGGTAGGAGGTAAAGTCATTCATCATTGTTTCAGCCTATGTAAATGGGAACCATGGGGCATGCGAAATGCTGACCATGATAGGCTAAATGCACGAGACCTGTCTTGGGAGTAGTTCTTGCCACCTCTGATACCAAGAACTCCCGCCACCCCCCCCCCCCCTCCCCCCAGCAAGCACTCGACTCTCTCCCTGTCACCCCCCCCCTCACATGCCCCTGCCACCCCCCACCCCAACATTCCTCTGCCACTCCCCCCCCCACACCTACCCCTGCCCTTCCCCCCCCACACACACACCTACCCCAGCCCCCCCCCCACACACCTACCCCTACCACCCACCCAGCCCCTGCCACCCCCTGCCACCTCCACCCAGCGAGCCCAATCTCCATGTGAAATTACCTGGCGTGAAGCTTTGAGTCTTAAATTAATTTACTTCATGAATAAAATAAACAGTGAGGTGGCGGCCTCCTTACCTGGAGGCAGACAACACCGTCCCATTGTTCATGGAGTCGCCCAATCCGTTAACAATGCGACTTCTTAGCCAAAATTAACACACCGTAATAGTGTCGTTCTCCCATGCCTCGGCCTCCATAGGTTAGGACGTGGTGGTTGCTTGGATTCGTCCGTTTCTGCAAAACAGTTGCATTTTTTACGGGGTGGCGAAACCGAGAGAACGGATTGGAGCATCGCCTGGCCACAGATTAAGGATTCATCTCCCGGCCACAGATTAAGGATTCATCTGCCAGTGATGCTCCTGCAGCCTCAATCATCACGAGAAATGATACTCTACGTGGCGTAATGTTGCCGTTATTGATACTGATGTTAATGGTACAAAAGTTGTTTCAATTACTATGCCTGGCAACTACTTTTGTTTAGTTAAGACCCGAGGGGGAGATTGTGTGGTTGAAATTTGATCGCCATTAGGGTTTTAGTACAGGTTTGTGACTCGCCTGTTTCCGGGAGGTTAAGATCTGTATCAATGAAACTGGTTTATGTTGCTGGCTCTAACTAGAGAGATTGTTGCTGTGTAGCGGGAGTGTTGTGTGTGTGGCTGGAGTGTTGTGTGTGTGGCTGGAGTGTTGTGTGTGTGGCTGGAGTGTTGTGTGTGTGGCTGGAGTGTTGTGTGTGTGGCTGGAGTGTTGTGTGTGTGGCTGGAGTGTTGTGTGTGTGGCTGGAGTGTTGTGTGTGTGGCTGGAGTGTTGTGTGTGTGGCTGGAGTGTTGTGTGTGTGGCTGGAGTGTTGTGTGTGTGGCTGGAGTGTTGTGTGTGTGGCTGGAGTGTTGTGTGTGTGGCTGGAGTGTTGTGTGTGTGGCTGGAGTGTTGTGTGTGTGGCTGGAGTGTTGTGTGTGTGGCTGGAGTGTTGTGTGTGTGGCTGGAGTGTTGTGTGTGTGGCTGGAGTGTTGCTGTGTGTGGCTGGAGTGTTGCTGTGTGTGGCTGGAGTGTTGTGTGTGTGGCTGGAGTGTTGCTGTGTGTGTGGCTGGAGTGTTGCTGTGTGTGTGGCGAGAGTGTTGCTGTGTGTGGCTGGAGTGTTGTGTGTGTGGCTGGAGTGTTGTGTGTGTGGCTGGAGTGTTGTGTGTGTGGCTGGAGTGTTGTGTGTGTGGCTGGAGTGTTGCTGTGTGTGGCTGGAGTGTTGCTGTGTGTGGCTGGAGTGTTGGTGTGTGTGACTGGAGTGTTGGTGTGTGTGGCTGGAGTGTTGGTGTGTGTGGCTGGAGTGTTGGTGTGTGTGGCTGGAGTGTTGTGTGTGTGTGGCTGGAGTGTTGTGTGTGTGTGGCTGGAGTGTTGTGTGTGTGTGGCTGGAGTGTTGTGTGTGTGTGGCTGGAGTGTTGTGTGTGTGTGTGGCTGGAGTGTTGTGTGTGTGTGGCTGGAGTGTTGTGTGTGTGTGGCTGGAGTGTTGTGTGTGTGTGGCTGGAGTGTTGTGTGTGTGTGGCTGGAGTGTTGTGTGTGTGTGGCTGGAGTGTTGCTGTGTGTGTGGCGAGAGTGTTGCTGTGTGTGGCTGGAGTGTTGTTGCTGTGTGTGGCGAGTGTGTTGCTGTGTGTGGCTGGAGTGTTGTTGCTGTGTGTGGCTGGAGTGTTGTTGCTGTGTGTGGCTGGAGTGTTATGTGTGTGGCAGGGTGCTGTGTTTGCCAAATTCCTGTGTGGCTGGAGTGTTGCTGTGTGTGGCAGAGTGCTGTGTGGCTGGAGTGTTGCTGTGTGTGGCAGAGTGCTGTGTGGCGTGGCGTGGTGGGGGATTAACGTCTGCATGTTTGGCACTGTCTCTCTAGATCTGTGTCTGTCTATAGTTACGGCTGTATCTGTAGACCTATGTCTCGGGGTCTCTGTCTTGGACTTTAGGTCTGCCTGTTTATATCCCAAGGTCTGCCTCTCCCTCTGTCCTTCCCCTTCCTCCTCTTCTCACTCTCTGCTTCCATGCCTCTCTCGTTCTCTCCATCTCTCAAGTTCTCAAATAACAGAATTGGGAACAGTCACCGACTTCAGCTCCTCGGACATAAATAACCCTTGAACAAAAATTGGAGGTATCTGTTACCCGGAATTAACGCTACAGTGATGGCTTTAGATTGCAAAATTGCAGTGATTTGACTTCACGGGAGAGGTTCCTCCCTCCCATGTGTGTGGTGTTGGAGACAGAGTCTCATTGACGTCCTGTAGCAGGTGGAGTCTCGGGGACTGGCCAGACGTCCTGTAGCAGGTGGAGTCTCGGGGACTGGCCAGACGTCCTGTAGCAGGTGGAGTCTCGGGGACTGGCCAGACGTCCTGTAGCAGGTGGAGTCTCGGGGACTGGCCGGACGTCCTGTAGCAGGTGGAGTCTCGGGGACTGGCCAGACGTCCTGTAGCAGGTGGAGTCTCGGGGACTGGCTAGACGTCCTGTAGCAGGTGGAGTCTCGGGGACTGGCCAGACGTCCTGTAGCAGGTGGAGACTCGGGGACTGGCCAGACGTCCTGTAGCAGGTGGAGTCTCGGGGACTGGCCAGACGTCCTGTAGCAGGTGGAGACTCGGAGACTGGCCAGACGTCCTGTAGCAGGTGGAGTCTCGGGGACTGGCCAGACGTCCTGTAGCGGGTGGAGTCTCGGGGACTGGCCAGACGTCCTGTAGCAGGTGGAGTCTCGGGGACTGGCCAGACGTCCTGTAGCAGGTGGAGTCTCGGGGACCAGACCCCTCTCATTATAACAGCGGTAGAGAGGGAGGCGTTGAAGGGTAAGTAGCCACAATTAAACACCCCGGAGCCGACCCGTGCGTGCCTGGCGGTATTGTCCGGCAACAGCGAAAACTTCCCCTCCCACCCCACCCCCCCCCCTTCTTCCTCCACCCTATTATTACGCACCTTATCTCGCTAAATGCTGCTCGTCCTGGGAGCTTCGTTAACCATGCACGAACGAGAGCATTCTTGCGTCCCCCTCATTGCGTCCACTTTGGCTTCGATAATGAATAGTGAATATTCGTTTTTTTGTTTTCTTCCGCGGGTCAAGGGGGAAGCAAGGGAGAGGGGGAGCGACTTTTATGCGTTTAAGTGTTTTGAGTCGTGGGTGTGTGGCTGTGGGTGTACAACCCGTCCTCCTAAGGTTTCTCAAAGTCAAGAAACTGCCGTACTAAAGTGTCCCATATCCTAACCTACCAGCGGACCCACAATAGAAAACGGGACATGTCAATTTCGCGAGCTGCTGGTATTTTTTTTTTTTTAAGCCCAGACCCCATTCTACAGGTGCATTACAGCAATGGTTTAGCACACGAGGTGAATAATTAGTTTGTGGACTAAATATTTTTTTTTCGACTAGACTAGGCGTCCAGAAGAATGCTGAATCTTGTTGGGAAGTTGAGAACTCTTCCTCCAACAGCTCACTGGAAACTTTACCCCTACTTGCTTTTCTCCAGTTCACGATCCACGAATTGGTTTACAACCAGGTCCCCCAATTACAGCTGCGTGAACGGGCAGCGATCAGTGCCCGTGCCTAGGTGTTCGAACCCGGGCAATCTTCGAACCCGGAACCTCTGCGGTGCAGCTTCATCCCTCTGCAGCCCGTCCTCCAAAGACCCAAAGTCCATTCCATGCATCCGCCAAACCCTAGCTGTTTATGAATGAAAAACAGTTTACACACGACTGACAACTGATTTCGTTCAAACACTTCCAGAACAATTGCTTCTCTGACGAATTTTATTCGAACCACAACGCTATAAATGCTTCACCCACGTACTACAAATACAAATAATCGCCAACAGAACCTAAACACCTAACCTAACCTATGCCTATATATGCACAATATGCTAATATATTATAATATTAATTTATATTTGAGAACATTCCCGTTTTGAATGAACAGCATGTTAAAATTTACGAATGCGTCTGTGGGGTCGACCGCTGGATGTAATGGACTTGAGTCGAGGACGGGTTGCCTTCTGATGTTATTGATTTCAACCTCTTAAGTTCCGACTAGCAGACTTACTTGTTTGTGCTCCTTCTGACCCGAACACAACTCTAGTTGTGTCTGAAGTCCCTTGTTTGTCTTTGCAAGACTCAACATCGACGTTGCAGTGTTGCTATTTATGTGGCTGTGTCTTGCCTTGCTTGGTGCTTCAGGCCAGGGGCCCCGAGCGTAGGCCTCACCACCCCTACACCACCACTGTACAAATCCACAAGGGCCGTGACGAGGGTTCGAACCTACGTCCGAGAGCATCCCAGACGCTGCCTTAATCGACTGAGCTACGACATAAAAGTTTCAGTAGAACCACTACTATGTTAGAGAGGGCTTATCTACACCATTGTCCTCTCATTGTAATTCGATTTGCACCAAATATTTCGGTTCTGTCCATATTCTTAATTCCTCCTAGGAATCTTATATATCGTAATCATGTTTCATTCCCTTCCATTTTATAGCGTGGTGAGGTCTAATTCCGCTGTGTGCTGTCAAGGTCCTCTTGGAGCATTTTGTAATCCTCGTAGGTTGTGAGTTGTCTTAACAGTTCTGAATCGACGACATTAAAGAATGATAATGTGTGTGTGTGTGTGTGTGTGTGTGTGTGTGTGTGTGTGTGTGTGTGTGTGTGTGTGTGTGTGTCAACACGTGCGTGCATGAGTGAAATTGCAACTATGATTCTTTCCACTCCGGCAGTCAGGAACTACCTCCTATAATACATGGTTTCAAAAAGGACTGTTTTCTCCGATAGGTGTTGAAATCTTACACTTTTCAACGCACCCATTACTTAGCAAACACTCTTAAAAATAACTCTTGAATCCCCTAAGGTTTATGATCCTTTTTAATGTATTGCTATTATTGAACGGTGTTACCCAAACAGCGTTTATGAGACTTGGGTTAATAACACACGAGCAAACGATACAATCGTAAACACTACTGCTTATAGAAGGACAAAAAAGAGCACATGGTTAGACTGGTTTGACTGACACTTCAACCCATGTGGTAATTACACCCTGGTGTCGGGCGCAGGCATTATTAAGTCATTAGGGAGGATGATAACAAGGCGCAGCAACCAGGTTTGGACGAGCAAAAGCTTCGACGGCCGCCGAGCCCTGGTTCGAACCCCGGCTTTCATGAAGCGCCAGGGCGGGGTTGCCACGTCTATTTTACGTGTTAAAGGAATCGTTGTCATTGCGTGTCTTAGTCTGTGTCTAATGAGCTCGCGTTGTTTTGAACCGCTATTTGTGCGTGTTGAGCATCACACGGTGAGTTTAAGCCATGCTCGTCCAAGCCATGCTCGTCCAAGCTTTGCTCGTCCAAGCCATGCTCGTCCAAGCTTTGCTCGTCCAAGCTTTGCTCGTCCAAGCCATGCTCGTCCAAGCCATGCTCGTCCAAGCCATGCTCGCCCAAGCCATGCTCGTCCAAGCGATGCTCGTCCAAGCCATGCTCGTCCAAGTCTTGCTAGTCCAAGCCATGGCCGACCCCAGAGACACACGTCGTAAATTGAACGTCCTGGCTCTGTAGTCGACCACTGTTCGAGACAAGTTTGATCATAATCAGCTGCAAGTCAGGTGTAAAGAACTAGCCGTCCTCATCAACAAACACCAAATGTTCATTAACCCAGCCACCAAACCCCCCGGTTTTGAACGATTTACACAAGACTCTGTAAAAACGCTATTGACGTATGTGTTTTTTTTCTCGAGCAGTGCTTCGTTCACGTCCTCTGCTCGAATCTCCTTTATACATGCTTCATCATTGTACTGCAAATACCAATAATGGCCAACCTAACAACCTAACGTAGGCCTAACTATTCAACACATTCTAGTATGATATAAACTCTCCTTTTTTTGAGAAAATACAGATTTTGAATAAACGTTTAAAATTAATGACTGCATCTTTGGTGGTCAGCCGCCGCTTGGACGAGCCTACCCCCAAGAGCGTGATGTTCTCAAGTGTTCTTCAGTCATTAACAGGGGTTATCTTGAGGTTATCTTGAGGTTATCTTGAGATAATTTCGGGGCTTTTAGTGTCCCCGAGGCCCGGTCCTCGACCAGGCCTCCACCCCCAGGAAGCAGCCCGTGAAAGCTGACTAACACCTAGGTACCTTTTTTACAGCTAGGTAACAAAGGCATAGGGTGAAAGAAACTCTGCCCATTGTTTCTCGCCGGCGCCTGGGATCGAACCCAGGACCACAGGATCACAAGCCCCGCGTGCTGTCCGCTCGGCCGACCAGGGGTAGGGAGCATATTAATCCCGCCAACGTCGACAGGCTTCTGGACGAATTACTTGATTATAGTCTCGTGTATCTTGCACATTGCCAGGACTTGACCACTGTTTCGTCTCCTCGGGTAATGATTCAACCACCACAGGTTACATAAGCAAACCGCCTGTAAGGAATTAATTTGTCAAGGGCACTTACATTTATTATCAGGGTTCGCTTGACTAGGCTTCTAGTAGTAGCAGGCATCCGTCAGAATCAGGAGACTATGGAATTGCTCTTTAGTTGTCGGTTTAAATTACGGTAAATACCGTAATTAAATTACGGTAAATTAACGTAACGTAAATACCGTCTAAATTACGGTAAATATCGTAATTTACCAGACACACAGATCAGGCACCTGTGTGTCTGGTAAATCACGATATTCTTCGAGTGACATCTATCTGTTTATTATGATGTAATATGTAGATAGATGGGAATAACCGGTGGTGTCCGGGTTTCTCTCTCCGTTCCTCCCTCTAAAAACATGCAGTTTACACGTGTGTGTGTATATACACACATGCGTGATCCTTGTGTGTGAAATGTGAAAGACATATTTCACCCACACAACGTTATCACAATGTTGTGGTTATGTTGTATAACCAAAAATGTTACAAAACAACTGAAATAATAAAGTAAAAATAAAAAAAAAATCAAAGGAAGAGGGTGGTAGGAGAAAAGCACACAAACTGTATTGGAGGGGACCTAAACATTCCCTCTAATGCGTTATGTGTGGTTTCCTCCGAGGCTATGGGTCCCCTTCTTCCAGCCAGAGGTGGTACTCCCTACCTTAAACAATTTTTTTTTTATTAGTACATGAGGTACATCTGCATTAGTGCAGCTACCTTAAACTATATGAAGTGGAGTACAGTGTGTCAAAAAAGCTAACTAGATGATGCTAAAAAATCCCCATCACACAGGATGGTTAGTCATACAGAGGCATGTGATAAGCAGTCTGCACTGGCAGACTCCGGATGCATTTTGAGGATATCATCAACACAAGATTGAATAAGGCAGCAGTGGTAATACAAGTCCCCATCTCGCAGGATGGTTAGTCTTACAGAGCCATGTGTTTAGTAGCCTGCACAAGCAAATTTTGGGTACACTGTGAGGATATCTTCACCTTAAACAACTGAAAATGTGTTTTAAAAACTCTATGGAAAACCAAACCCACATTTTAATTTATAATTCTTGGTCGTTACAATAGGAACCCTGAGGTGAATGAGGGGTTGACCCCGACCCACCGATGACACACTCCATATAATCACAGATCACCATGAAAAGTTGCACAAGGCTAAGTAACAAGGCTTGTTAGCCTTGTGTAGTCTGGCCTCCAGCCTTATATGCACCCTCTTATAAATTTATAACATTTATTATAAGTTAATTATTACCTACTAATCTCTGACATGGAAGAAGGGAACCCTTAGCCTCGGAGGAAAGCACACACAACGCTATGGACGGAATGTTTAGGTCCACCTCCAATACAGTTTAATGGGGGTAGAAATAGCCTAAGCTACTCTATCCCTTTGAGATGTATTTTTTTCATGTCTCAATAAACAAACTTGAACTTGAACTTGTGTGTGCCTTTCCTCCTAACACCCCTTTCCTCTTGTGTGTTGTTGTACTTTATTAGACATTTAAAGGTTTCATGATGTACATTGGTTAATACAATGAGTGCTTAAAGGTTATGTATCCCTTGGAGCTCCTCTGCTTCCGGACAGGATTCGAGGACGCAGCAGGCGTTTCCCCTCTGGATCGCCACACTGAAGCGCTGGAACAAAAAAACTAGCAGCCTATGGGTCTCTGGTATCATAAACTAATAATTATAAAGTAAATCATAATTATAAATTAATCTTTTAAAATATTAATTATTAATAAATATCAATAACTATGAAATAATAACTGTAAAATAGTAATTATAATAACTAAATTATATTTTGATTTAACATCAACACCATCAGCTAGTTCACTATTATTATCATTATTTCCACATGTAGAGAGATCTTGTGATCACCGAAGTCTTTGTGTACAGTCTTAGCTAAGAGCATATAGCAATATAATTTTGTTTTCAATGTAATTGGACGGGAACTGGCTCATTAGACTGAACACTGCGTCAAGACACTAAGAAGCGGTTCAGTTCCTGATATGCAAATTCAAGACAAACTCGTCTGCCTTCTGTATGATACTGTCGCTAATTACAGTGGACCTGCCTATGGGTAGGATGGAGCCGTGGCAGGCGGTGGATAGCAGAGGCTTTGGGAGCTTGGTTCATCTCAGGGGCTGCGTATTGGACCTATATTTATAGCTGTAGGATCATACGCAAAGGATGACAAATTAGTGAAACCCTATGTTTATCACGCCAGTCATTAAAGTTGACGATGTGATCCGGACAACTTCTTAATGACTGGCATCCATAACCCAGGAAAATATAAATGGTATTACCCTTGACTTTGAAAGATAAATTTACAACATATCATGCGCTCGGTCTAAGGTCCTGACTTCTGGAATTCAATATTCATAAAACATGTAAGGTCGGAAGCACGAGCGCTCGGTGTAATACGAAGAAACAGCTTCGAGACAGGGGAGATACCAGCAGCACTTAAATCAGCAGATATAGCTCCACTAAACAAAGGAGGTAGTAAAACTTTGGTAAAAGTATGCACCAATTGCACTAATATTACACACAAGTTTTTGAAAGAATGATTAACAATCAAATCTCCAGTTTTATGGTAAACAATGAATTTCACAACCCAGCTCACCATATGTTTAGAGCAGGAAGATTCAGTCTTTTGCAATTACTCAACCACTATGCTAAAATCAAAGAAGCATTAGAAAAAATGCATATATGGTATTCATAGACTTTGTAAAGCCATTTGGTAAGTGTGATCATGGAGTGATAGCCCCAAAAAATGAGATTAATAGGAATATCGGGTGAAGTCGAGCTTTGGAGATTCTTCTGTCAAACAGAATGCTTGTTTATTAAAAGTTATTTAACTTTTAGTAATTAACTTTTAAATATTTAATGTTTATTAAAAGTTAATACAATCAATTAAAGTCCAAGTGCAGTGATAACCTCTGTACTCCAGGGCACAGTCCTTGCACCACTGCTCTTGCTCATTCTTACATCAGATATGGACAAAAATACTAGTCGCAGCTTCGTATCATCTCTTTATTACCTCTTTTATTACGTATCATCTCTTTATTACCCCCCTTTATTACACCTTACCTTCCGTACCCGTTGCCTTGTTCTTCCTCTTAAGATTTCCTTCTCCCCTCTCTCTTACCTATTTATTGCCTTTGCCTCCTTCCTCTCATCACAATCTAATTGATAATGGTCCACGACGGACCGAAACGTCGTCGTCTCTTCACTTTCTTGTGTGTGGTTTGGTCAACACTTCGTATCATTCTTTGCAGATGATGCAAAAATCAGCAGGAAAATTTATTCCTATAGAAGAGACTGAAAAACTACAAGGCGATATTAGCAAAGTCTTCTATTGGGTAACGGAAAATAACGTGATGTTTAACAGTGAGAAGTTCCAAGTATTTAGGTATGGTGGAAATGATGAACTTAAACGAAATGCGTCTCGGGACCTAACTGTGGTTCAGTGGGCAATGTGTGTCTAGGTAGTCTAGGGATGGGGGTTCGATCCTATTGTATGGCCTTGATATATTCTCAAGTGTTAGATCCATTTCTAGCACTTACAGTACTCTTGAGGTAACATTGGATTTTGGTTCCGGAGATTAGTTTCAATGCAAGAGTTTCGTCGGCTCGTTCAGAGGTTTTAATTTTGCACTGCTGTTTGTGGAGGTGTGATAGCACTCGAGGGGTGTTTTGGCATTTTAATCTATGTTTGCAGTTTGCCCAATGGGAACTTTCTTTAAAAGTGCGTCTGCAGGCCAATAGTTTGCTTGTAATTGACTTGTACCCTCGCGATAGACCTGTCCAACAAGGTCTCTCAATCGACCAGCCTTCTCTTTTTGCTCGGTTTTTTCCTGCCTGTTCCACCTCAGTTCGTGCTTGCTCCCAATTTGCTGATTGATGTGACAGCCTATATTTATTCCTACGTGACTTTCATTCTTTGATTCAAGCCGAGAGATATTCCCGACTGGCCTCGAGCACCGGAGGAACACTTGAGACACACAACTACACAAGCACTTGACAGCAAATGTACGAAAAAATCTTACGTTGAATTTGCTTCGTTTCTGGAGCATGGAGGCCATGAAAGTGGGATAAAACAAAGGGGTTGATATCTCGGTGATGAAGGCAACTGACTTGATGCGAATATATCAGGAGTTTCCCCCCCCCCCCCCCCCCTCTGGATCTCTCTGATCTTGGAGATGGTAAATTGACTAGAAGCGGATACCCAAGATTCCTGCCTCCCTCCATCAGTGCCTCGGGAAATAAGATCAGAGCGTCCCTCGTATCTATCATCTGAACCTTATGATTGTGTTGTCCACTCCTGCACGAACAGCATCATGATGCCTGGCTCCCGGGTGCAAAAAAAAGACTGCAGCACCAAGCTCTCACCACCTCGTTCACGGCGCTAACGAGTTGATATGTGAGGGTGTGCAAGTTGCTTGATTGTTGTTATTGCTAGAGCATAATTCAGCTTCAGGTTGTCAACGAGGCTTAAATAAGGAGGATTGTGGTCTCGGCCTTTCTTGCAGGATTTCTCCAATTCCCACCCACTTATTCCTACTTCCTTTTTCTCTTCTTCCCAGTCACCCTCCTGTCTCTGTGCCACCTCCCCACCCCACCCCCCTTACCCGGTCAAGGTCAGTGTGGGTTCACAAATCTTGACCAGAAGTACATCTCTTTATTGGACTAATTTCCTGTGGCTGCAGGAGTCGGTAAACACTAGTACGAGGTCTCTCGCTCGTCACAAGCAAGAGCAGGCCAGTTGAAAATCGCCTCGAAGCAAATGACCTTCATTTATCACTACACAATTATTTTTTACGATTCAGTGCTATTGCCTTCCCTCCCTCTTTCTCTCCCTCTCGCTCTCTCCCTCTTGCTATGGTTCGGTTAAACCCTTGCTTACTGAACTCCGAGCATAGACCGGTCGACTCAATTGCCTTGTACGTGTGCTTCCCTCCGCTAATTATGCAAATGCTCTGGCCTTCGTGGTAGATTAAGATGTTTAGAGATAAAGATGGTTTGCTGAGCGATAGTCGACGATCTGTGAATTCAGCTGTCTGGGTCGTTAATGGCGTGTGGCAGGCCTCTATATCTCTACAGCTCTAATTAGAAGTTGGCTCTGTCTCCTGAAACTTCTATTGAGCCTGACACAAGTAATATATTATATATACGCTGCTTGTTTAATGTATTAGAGTGAAATAATTTGTATGCCATATTTTTTTATTCTTATAGTTCCCGTTTTCTACATGCATCCATGTATATTTTTTTTCTTTCTGTGATATCTAGATTTCTTCTGTACATAAAGGTCCATTTAATTCATGTGTTGTATTTCTAACCTTTTATAACTTTCAAATTATATCTTTAGGAAGTCCTTGTCCCCTCTGTCACCCACTAGTATCTCTGGAAATCCCAACACCCACTTTATTATAATATTAATAACCAAACATTTTTTCATTCACTTCCCAGCCATGAAAATCATAAACATATTTATCAAACACATCCTCACCTTTTTTGAGTTCCTCTCTCGTCCTACCTTTCGGGCCAACACATTCCTCCCTATACGAATCGAGTCAAATAAAAGCTTTATTTTTAAACGGTCGTTCGTCTTTATAATTTTGTTTACACATTACAGTACATTATTTACATACATCATAACAGCACAATACGTAATCATATTGACTATATATTGTATAATCTGGGGTCTGAATCCTTTCTTTATAAGGCGAACCTTGGTCCTCCCCCCCCCCCCCCCCTCCCTTTCGATGTTAACTATCCGGTCCCTCTCCTTATATCTCCTGCCAGAGATACAAGGAGAGGGACCGGATTCCTTCACCCCCCGCCCCAATCCCATACTAAAGTCCTTATCCCTGATCCCTTCCCAGTGCTATATATAGTCGTAATGGTTATATCGTTTTCTCCTGATATTAACATTCCCTTCGCTCTTGCCAGAGTGAAGGGAATGTTAACTATCGGCCCATCCCGGAGCACCGTGTACTCGAGGCCCGTTTCCCCTCAAAACACCACCCCCCTCTTTCATCCTGACACCCCCCCCCCCTCCCTCCCCCTCCTGACATCAACACTCATCTCGTGTCTTCACCAACTCGCACTATAAAAAAAAATCTTCCTCCACCTTCATTTTGTTTTCCTTCGAACCCTTGCACGCCTTGGGAGCCTTGATTGGTTCTCCAAGTAGCCATTTGACTGTTATATTGCGTTTCTTCCCCAACCCACATGTTATTTTTTTTCTGGCAGACGTTTCACTTGTGTTGGGCTCGACGCTCGGTCAGTCAGGTTGAGCACCGCAGGAGCTGGCTAGTAAATGGATGGTGTGCTTCTTAATAGTATATAGCAGTGTATGGATGGATGGGATTCCGAGTCACCTAAAATCCAAGTATCAAAATATGAAACATTCACCTCCTGTGGTTATCATTCTGAAGAAGTTTGGATGTTTGAAAGTTGAAACGAAAACTGCAAGGGAATCAGTTTTTCCTGGACATTACCCAAGCAGAGATTATATTGTAATTTTATGTATATTCTAGATTTATATTAGGCTAACATCATCATCTCCTCAAGGTTGCAGCCTACCCTTGGATTAGTTAATGGATAAATTGGTTACCTATTAACTAATCTAATGATGCGAGCATCATTTTTTATGCTCGCATCAACATTGAAGCTTCAAATGGGTTTCCGGGAAGAACTCTCATCATCACAGCCTATCCTCCCCAGGCAGATAAAATTCTAATATTTAATTGATATTAGAGATTAGATTGTGTTATCAGTCGTTCACCCTATCAAATCTTCAGCCAGTCATCAAATTAAAGGATCTTTAGGTTAACATTGCATCATTTATACATTGACTTGTGTGATTCTCTCAGGTAGATTTTTATTTGTAATTCTCTGAATCGTATTCGAAGCTGTGACTCGTACACGAGGCTGTTGACTGTTGTAAATTCTTCAGAAATTACCGTAACCAAAATACGTATCCTTGTCTAGGCCCACGTTTGAACACAAATATAATAATATTGATTTATAACAAAAAGTGTTATGACACAGCATGAAAGATTGATCCATCTCTCAGCTGACTCTCAAATGTTTATGGCGAATACTGACTTTTTAATATATCTAAAGTCAAATGCCTTTGAGGGTGGATTGCAGTCTTTGGATAATTATCAGACAATAAGGAAGTCTAGTTTAATGGGGTTGTGTAGGGATCTGGGTAGCCTTTTTCATGTATTTTTTTTTAAGACCATGCTCAACCTACGTTGTGTCGCCGAGACAATGGTAGGTATAATGTAGGTAGGTAGGTATAGGTAGGCATCACATGGAGGCGAGGGACTCCTTTTAAGTGTTGTTTCAGATGTTTGGGTTCAGGGGTTCATGGTCTTGAGGGCACTTAGCCAACTAAAGCAGTCACCACAATTAATAATAATAATAATTGTGTAAAAGACGAACTTTGAAGTTTTTACGAATTGAGGAACGGTGGTAATTAGAGCATTTGTCAATTATTATTTTTTGTTTTGTACCTTTTGCTGTAAATTCCAAATGAATGAATCGATTAGTTTTTTTTTAACTATCTCGGCAAGGAATCCATTTTTTTCACTTATTTTTATTTCATTCATTCATCTTCACCGCATGAATATGGTTCATCATCTTCCATCTTCCCCAGGCTCCTCACAGGACCACCCACCTTCTCCACACCTGTCTCCTCTTGTCTTGCAGACTGTTGCAAGAACAACGGTGACGAAATTCCTGTTTGTATGTTATAAACTGTGTGTGTGTTTAGAGCGTTCACGCAGGCGGGGCTGTGGAGGTTGGCGGGGGCTGTAATGGGGAGGTGGGGGTGCTGGCTGTAATGGGGAGGTGGGGGTGCTGACTGTAATGGGGAGGTGGGGTGCTGGCTGTAATGGGGAGGTGGGGGTGCTGACTGTAATGGGGAGGTGGGGGTGCTGGCTGTAATGGGGAGGTGGGGGTGCTGGCTGTAATGGGGAGGTGGGGGTGCTGGCTGTAATGGGGAGGTGGGGGTGCTGGCCATTATTGAGGAAGTGGGGGGCTTGTAGTAACGGGGGAAAGTGGGGGGACTTGTAGTAATTGTGGGAAAGGGGGAGGTGGCTGTAATGGAGAGGAAGAGGGCTGGCAGAAAAAGGGAGGGGTGGGAAGAGATGTAATAATGGGAGGGAATATGCAAAAAATGGGACGGGAGGTTAAAGGGGGAGGGCGGGCGGGCACACAGCCTGTATCACCTGTCAAAATAAACGAGAAGTGGACGGCTCACTAATCCCTCTCCCACTTCCTATCTAAAAAAAAAATAAGTAGCTTCTGTTAAATTATCAATTATTTCACTTATCAATTCCTTCGATGGTTGGAGATTGAGAGCGTCCCGTCTCCTTTCCAACATGGCTCGAAGGATGTTAGACACTGTGTAGCAGTTGCAGCAACATCAGTAATGTCATCAATGTGCAGACGATGAGTCACAATAACGAGGCTTGAAGATATGAGGGCTAAACCACACACCAGAAGATGATGAGACGACGATGTTTCGGTCCGTCTTGGACCGAAACGTCGATTGTGATGGGAGAGAGGTGATTGTTGTTTTTAGTTTCAGCAACTCAGAACAAAAGGTTCCAAGTAGCACGGGCTATGGTGAGCCCGTAGTGGAGCTACCTGGCACAGGAGCGGGACTGTAACTCGAGATTGAATGATTAATGAAGATTAATCCTCCCGGGAAGTGGCACGGGCATGAATAGCCCGTAAAACTCAAGAGGGAGACACGGGCATTAAGTAAGGCAAGAGAGAAGTGAGGAACAGGAAGGAGGAAATCCCTAGAGGAAGGTAAGCACAAGAAAAAAAGGTACGGATGTGACTGGTGTAAAAACATGGTGAGGGTTGCATGTCACGCTTCTCTAACGAGTTGAGTAAGATGATGCCAGGCTTTCCTGGTGTGTGGGCTCCCGAAGCCACTCCCTATGCCTATATACACATCCTCTGGTCATCGTGGGGGATCTGAGAAGGTTTAGGAAGCTCCAGGTTCTTTACTGTCCAAGCTTTTCTGCCTTGCCCAACGACACACAAGTTTTCCCAAGGAGGGTTCGATCGGAACTTGCTGGTCAGCGCAGAGGTCAGGAAGAAGCCCCTGGACTTAGTGTCAACATCCGAACAGGTTCCCTATAGGCGCTTCATGATCTATGACCAACATTCCGGTACGTTGCCTCGGCCTTGCTTCCCAGACACGCCTCGTGCCCCCGCTTGTAGGCGCCCCGGAGCCATACGGGACCCCATGATGAGGTGTCAACACCAACGGTGACCTACCTAAAAGATTATTATTATTTTTTGTTTTTGCACTGTTTGGACAGCTTGGGATGTTGCTGGTGATGGTTGACGCAGCCTGTTGCAGCCGTCAACACGGCTGCAACAATCTCTGGTTTTGTTGGGTTAGGGCTCGGGGACCCACCGTCAACCTCCGGTGACAACATCATGAACCTCATTCTCGCGATTTGCATTGATTAAAACAAAAAAAATGGGTTATCCATTCACCAATTTTAAAAAAAATAGGGACATTGATAGGAACCGATTGCTAGCAATGATGTGAACTACTGATAACCGCGAACCCCAAACCCAGAAGGTTAACAGCTGGACAAGCACGGTGAGGTGATACATGGATTAGTGAGGTGATACATGGATTAGTGAGGTGATACATGGATTAGTGAGGAGATACATGGATTAGTGAGGTGATACATGGATTAGTGAGGTGATACATGGATTAGTGAGGTGATACATGGATTAGTGTGGTGATACATGGATTAGTGAGGAGATGCATGGCCCGTCAAGATCACGAGGATGGCACTGCATCTGCTTGGAGATCTGTTTCCGACCCGGAATTGGAAGACCAGGTCCTTGGAGATCAACAACAAAAGCATATTTATTTTATCTTAGCTTAATTTGCAGATCAACGCAATTACATCGATTAGGACAGTTGCAAGTTGCAAGATTATAGGATTAATTACAGAATCTTACTTACCCATGACAGTCTATCACTGATTGTACCAAAGACATTCTATCTCTTCAAGCCTCCGCCTGGAACACAAGCACGAAATATCTCAAGAGTATTGCGCGTGCACATCACGATGGGTTCTTGCGCTCTCAAATTGGGTTCACGATGGGTTCTTGCGCTCTCAAATTGGGTTCACGATGGGTTCTTGCGCTCTCAAATTGGGTTCACGATGGGTTCCAGGCTCTCAAATTATTGAGGATTTCGTTTCACTCGTTTTAATTTAAATCGTTTAGGGATCCGAGTATGAATTCAAAGAAATATATTAATTTATATTTGTATTCGGAATTTTTTTGTTGTGCTCGTGATGTAACGGGGGGTGGGGGAAATAGCTCTATCTTGTCCATTATACCACCCCCCAGTTAACTAACGAGGCCGGGGGAAACAGCTCTCTCTAGTCCGTTATCCCGTCCCCAGTTAGCTAACTATTCTAGAGCACCCTCCAGAGTTCCTAAGGCAACCTCTCTCGTTCAACACCTTGTAACCTAGGTATTTGACTACCTAGGTGCTAAGACTACAAGGCGCCGTAACTTGATCAGCTACCCGAAACTCTAGAGAGAACTCTAGAATACAGAATCATTGCCACAAACGTATAAGAGAAAACGAAAGGAAAGAAATGAATAGTGAAGTAATTAGTGAGGGTTTGGGGTGAGAGGCAGAGAGGTGGGAGGAGCGAGGAGGGTCATTAGTTGAAAGTGAGAGTTCAGAGAGGGGTGGAGGGAGAGGTGTAGATAGGTAGAAGTAGAAGAGTAGATAGTAGAAGACGAAATGCTGCCACCATCCATTCTAGACCATTACATACAAGACAAGGAATGGAACTTGTCTGTATCACAATATTCTCAAAAGATGTTATTACCATGTATCAACTCCAAACATAGGGGACACAGTTAAAGGTCATTTAAATAATAAATTCAATTATATTTCACATACTAAGTATCATAACTTAAGCAATGTTCAAGATCGATATATGTAAAGTGAGTCATCCTCCAAGAATCTGAGAACACAACTGACTGCCCCTGATCATCACACAACACTTGTAAAACACGACCAAGTCACCTTAATGTTCAACTCACCAAGTGTCTCTGCCTATAGCTGGATAGAGGGGGGGGGGGTCTGTAACTAGACAGAGACTGTCTCGCCCTGCCAGCCGACAGCCTCCCTGCTAGGGACGTCTTCTCTGCTCTGCTGACTGCCGTTCTGTCTGTCTTGTTAATGCTAATGCTCTCCGAGTTTATATTGGGGGAACCTAGTAGCTAACTCCGCCCACAAGTAGATAGCCTCCGGCTCTACCAAGCCACTCCTTAACGTCGGCATGTTTGAAGGCTACCAGGCTCCAATTAAGAGATTAGTAGAAGTAAGGTGAAATTCGCATGATCTGACCTCAGGTCACTTGGGGACATTAACTCTTAGAGGTGTGAAACTCAGGCCGACCAAGGTGGCGCCTTCCCAAATCCTTGTATGTGACTCATGTACTATATATATTTTAAATAAACTAAACCAAACACTTTTACAGTGTTACAGTGAAACATTCTCACAATGAAGCAGATGCAGATCTACAGCAATAAGGCGGTGCATATTGGGATCACGAGAAGGCAACCTGTCCTCGACTGAATTCCATTCCATCCAGCGGTCGACCCTACAGACGCATTCAACAATTTTTACATGTTGTTCATTCTAAACGGGAATTTTCTCAAATATAAATTAATATTATAATAGCATATTGTGCATATATAGGCATACGTGTTCAGGTTTTGTTGGCGATTATTTGTATTTGTAGTACGTGATTGAAGCATTTATAGCGTTGTGGTTCGAACAAAATTCGTCAGTGAAGCACTTGTTCCGGAAGTGTTCGAACAAAATCAGTTGTTAGTTGTGTGTAAACCGTTTTTCATTCATAAACAGGGGGTTTGGCGCGTGCATGGAATCACTTTTGGGTCTTTGTTTGGAGGACGGGCTGGAGAAGGTTGTATGTATGTGAAAAAATCGGTCACGCATTGGGTTCGAACTTGCATCCCGAGACACCCCATGCACACGCACTACCCAGCTGGAACGCTGAACGCTCTCAGATAAACAGAGCGTCAAACAAGTAATTGCCATGTAGCAACCCTCAAACTTGCGTTAATTTTAAGCATGGAAAATGGTGTCTATATTTGACGATTAGTATTTTCCTAACTACACACACACACACACACACACACACACACACACACACACACATGATCACCACATACAAAATTTCCAGGAAAATTGACAGGGTAGACCACGATGGATTATTTAACACGGGTGGTACACACACAAGGGGACACATGTGGAAGCTGAGTAGCCAAATGAGCCACAGAGACATTAGAAAGACCTTTTTCAGTGTTAGAGTAGTTAGTAAATGGCGTCACATCATTAGGCAGTGATGTGTTGGAGTCTGACTCCATACACAATTTCAAATGTAGATATGATAGAGCCCAGTAGGCTCAGGAACCTGTATACTAGTAAATTGACAGTTGAGAGGTGGGACCAAAGAGCCAGAGCTCAACCCCCGCAAGCATAACTAGGTGAGCGTAGACATACCTAATATATCTTAGCTGGGTATACTGTCTCTCAAGCAGTGGTGAGAGCGCAGAGAGACACCGGGTCGTTCTTCCAATATTCATTCCTCATATTACCCTGACTGGGAGCTATGGTAATTCCTCGGGCGTGTAGACGAGTCTTGGCGATACTGAATTTAATATAGTCTCCCGTAGCGCTCTCAGCCAGCGCATCGGATGGAAGTCACAGGAATTTAACACTTCTTTTCTGATTGGTGACCACTGCTTTTTTTTTTGATTGGTGACCACTGCTTTTTTTTTTTTTTGATTGGTGACCACTGCTTTTTTTTTTTTTTGATTGGTGACCACTGCTTTTTTTTGATTGGTGACCACTGCTCTTTTTTCTGATTGGTAACCACTGCTCTTTTTTTCTGATTGGTAACCACTGCTCTTTTTTCTGATTGGTGACCACTGCTTTTTTCCTGATTGGTGACCACTGCTTTTTTTCTGATTGGTGACCACTGCTTTTTTTCTGATCGGTGACCACTGCTTTTTTTCTGATTGGTGACCACTGCTTTTTTCCTGATTGGTGACCACTGCTTTTTTTCTGATTAGTGACCACTGCTCTTTTTTCTGATTGCTGACCACTGCTCTTTTTTCTGATTGCTGACCACTGCTCTTTTTCTGATTGCTGACCACTGCTCTTTTTCTGATTGCTGACCACTGCTCTTTTTCTGATTGCTGACCACTGCTCTTTTTCTGATTGCTGACCACTGCTCTTTTTCTGATTGCTGACCACTGCTCTTTTTCTGATTGCTGACCACTGCTCTTTTCTGATTGCTGACCACTGCTCTTTCTTATTGGTGACCACTGATTTATTCTGATTGGTAACCACTGCTCTTTTTTTGATTGGTGACCACTGCTCTCTTTTCTGATTAGTGACCACTGATCTTTTTCTGATTGGTGACCATAGCTCTTTTTTCTGATTGCTGACCACTGCTCTTTCTTCTGATTGGTGACCACTGATTTTTTCTGATTGGTGACCACTGATCTTTTCTGATTGGTGACGAAATACAAAAGTTCTAACCTAACCAGCCAGCTCGTCCTCTTGAGCGTTCCGAACGTCACTAAACTGACGTACTAAATTTCCGCGAAACTAACCTAACTGAGGACCAAAACGGGAGGTACGTCAATTTGTGAGCCATTATGGTTATATAGTTTATCAGTTTTTGGCCATGGGGGGGGGAGATTTATAGGTCAAAATGCAATGTTCTCTTCGAGAGGACGATGTTGAGTCCCAGCTCCTGTCCTCGTGTCCCAGGTCCTTGTCGTTGTATCCCAGCTTCCAGTTCTCGTATCCCAGCTCCCTGTCCTAGTATCCCAGCTCCCTGTCCTAGTATCCCAGCTCCCTGTCCTAGTATCCCAGCTCCCTGTCCTCGTATCCCAGCTCCCTGTCCTCGTATCCCAGCTCCCTGTCCTCGTATCCCAGCTCCCTGTCCTCGTATCCCAGCTCCCTGTCCTCGTATCCCAGCTCCCTGTCCTAGTATCCCAGCTCCCTGTCCTCGTATCCCAGCTCCCTGTCCTCGTATCCCAGCTCCCTGTCCTCGTATCCCAGCTCCCTGTCCTCGTATCCCAGCTCCCTGTCCTCGTATCCCAGCTCCCTGTCCTCGTATCCCAGCTCCCTGTCCTCGTATCCCAGCTCCCTGTCCTCGTATCCCAGCTCCCTGTCCTCGTATCCCCGTTCCTTGTCCTCGTATATCCCTTCGAAGTGTGTTATAGTTATGCTGGCTTAGCATTGTTCTCGTGTCCCAGCTCCTTGTCCTCGTGTCCCAGCTCCTTGTCCTCGTATCCCAGCTCTTGATAAGCCCAGTTGTCCTGATAATTACTTTACATATCCACCAGCTTTCCAAAAGCTTGCTAACGCTCATTTGAGTTGCCATTGTAGACAGTATTGTCAAAGAAAGTTGTAATACTTTTGTATATTCTGTGCCACTCTCCTCGGGCTGTGTCGAGGCATTAGTTATGGGCGCATTTCAGTCACTCGGGAGGCCTGGTGTCATTAATCTCGAGGTCTAATTGGCTAGTAATATTCTGGCCACGTGGCAAACCACACCTGTTATCAATTACGACTTGTTTTCTCTTTCATTATCGTTTGTTTTAATTTGCATTGTCTTTTTTATTCCTTCAGTGGGAGGTGGAATTAAGCAGATGGGTCGAATAATGGAGAGGCTGGCTGTTTCGTGTACAATGAACACAGACACGAGTTGTACGCATGTACGTACACACACACACACACACACACACACACACACACACACACACACACACACACACACACACACACACACACACACACAGGGTACGAAAGGGGGCGAAGATACATTCCATCGCGTCTTCCAGCGTATATAACGCATCACTGGATGGTAGAGAACTGCCGGGAAGTTTGGAAACGGCTGTTGATGTACCAATATACGAGATAGAGATCATGATACTAGAGACGATGGCAAAGAACTCCATGAACCCTCCACAATAATTAATTAAAAATAAACATCAATGTGGTTTCACTGAAGGGAAATCCCACTTAACAAATCTGCTTGACCATATAACCAATTATTGCTTGACCAATTATATAACCAAATGTTATATAATTAATTATATATGTATAAACAACAGCCCAATAGGCTCGGGAATCTATATGCTAGTTGACGGAAGGTTGTGAAGCGGGACCCAATAGCAGGAGCTTAACCTCAACAAGCCCAATCAGGAATGAACAGTTAGGTGAGCAACTACCTTCAGTATAATTATGATTGGCCAATAAACTCGTTCACACATACTGGACGTCTTAGACATAAATAAAGAGTACAAAGGTATGCATCTTCATGCAACGAGGCTTTTAAGATGACTGGCGAGATTGTCTCGTCACAACCCACCGAGGGAGCCCCCGCTCTCTCTCCAGTAGCTCGGTCCCTGATAACGAAACCTATTACTCTCTTATCGAACTTGACACCCCAAATAAAAAAAAAAAACTCCATGGACTCCGTTTTACGATTTCTCTGACTGTTTTCATACTTCTTCGTCTCTCTCTCCTGGACGGGCTTCGAACACTGAATATGTTTGCGAGCTCGGCGCTTCGACACCACTCGACCATGAAAGTTTTCCACGTCAGGAAAGTTGAGCTCTAAAGTCATCTGTTTAGCACACACCTGCAAGACGCTACGTTCGTGCGTGCGAGCGTCCTACGAATTGTGTGTAGATAACGAAGGGGGAATCTTTGAGCGGACAGCGCTTCGTGTGATTCGAGAAATACAACCTGGAGGTGAAGAGTGTGTGTATGGGGGTTCAGGGACCAGTTGGCCTCACCCTGTGTGTGTGTGTGTGTGTGTGTGTGTGTGTGTGTGTGTGTGACCTCTGGGGTGTTGGTTGTGTGACCCCTGTGGGTGACCAGACCCTCTATAAGGGCTTGCAACCCCGCCAGAAAAACGGTCTCCAATTCTCTTAAGTTCTGACACGTCGACGAACTTGACTCCATTAAGGCATGGGTTAGTTTTCTCGAATTACTGAATTATCTTTACTTGTATAATTACTTAACACTTGTATACAAACATCAACAAAATATAATCATTAGAGTCTTTCTTAACTAGTCACCTGTGAAGCAGTAAATACCGTAGATAATAGCTTTCTTAAAACAAGCATAGAGACGTTCTCCAACTTAACCGAATATCTGTTAGGTAAATAAACACACGCAAAAAAAAATAGTGAAAAGCATTATCTTACAGAAGAATATAATTACGTTTAAGTAATTGCCGAATACATCTTGTTGAGCAGCAGCGGCCAATCAGCTGACCACCAAACAAGGAAGCAGTAGGGGCGACGAGAGATAAGCCCCCCCTGGAACAAGCTGTCTCTTATCCGATTGTTTTTGACCCTTCTGTCTGGGTTTCTTATCCGAAGTGTCTGTAGCCTCTTAACCGAAATACCTGTAGCCTCAAGTGGCCTCAAATAAATGATACTCGGGTAATTAGAGGCGTAACTGTTTTTATTAAATGAAGTAACGTGAATGTTGATCTGGCTGGAACAGTAATGAGTTGGATCGTAGCGTGGGAGGGTTGGTGGGAGAGTGTCAGTGGGAGGGTTGGTGGGAGAGTCAGTGGGAGGGTTGGTGGGAGAGTCAGTGGGAGGGTTGGTGGGTGAGTGTGTCGGTGGGAGGGTTGGTGGGTGAGTGTGTCAGTGGGAGGGTTGGTGTGGGAGAGAGTCAGTGGGAGGGTTGGTGGGTGAGAGTGTCAGTGGGAGGGTTGGTGGGTGAGAGTGTCGGTGGGAGGGTTGGTGGGTGAGAGTGTCGGTGGGAGGGTTGGCGTGGGAGAGAGTCGGTGGGAGGGTTGGTGTGGGAGAGAGTCGGTGGGAGGGTTGGTGTGGGAGAGAGTCGGTGGGAGGGTTGGTGTGGGAGAGAGTCGGTGGGAGGGTTGGTGTGGGAGAGAGTCGGTGGGAGGGTTGGTGTGGGAGAGAGTCGGTGGGAGGGTTGGTGTGGGAGAGAGTCGGTGGGAGGGTTGGTGTGGGAGAGAGTCGGTGGGAGGGTTGGTGTGGGAGAGAGTCGGTGGGAGGGTTGGTGTGGGAGAGAGTCGGTGGGAGGGTTGGTGTGGGAGAGAGTCGGTGGGAGGGTTGGTGTGGGAGAGAGTCGGTGGGAGGGTTGGTGTGGGAGAGAGTCGGTGGGAGGGTTGGTGTGGGAGAGAGTCGGTGGGAGGGTTGGTGTGGGAGAGAGTCGGTGGGAGGGTTGGTGTGGGAGAGAGTCGGTGGGAGGGTTGGTGTGGGAGAGAGTCGGTGGGAGGGTTGGTGTGGGAGAGAGTCGGTGGGAGGGTTGGTGTGGGAGAGAGTCGGTGGGAGGGTTGGTGTGGGAGAGAGTCGGTGGGAGGGTTGGTGTGGGAGAGAGTCGGTGGGAGGGTTGGTGTGGGAGAGAGTCGGTGGGAGGGTTGGTGTGGGAGAGAGTCGGTGGGAGGGTTGGTGTGGGAGAGAGTCGGTGGGAGGGTTGGTGTGGGAGAGAGTCGGTGGGAGGGTTGGTGTGGGAGAGAGTCGGTGGGAGGGTTGGTGTGGGAGAGAGTCGGTGGGAGGGTTGGTGTGGGAGAGAGTCGGTGGGAGGGTTGGTGTGGGAGAGAGTCGGTGGGAGGGTTGGTGTGGGAGAGAGTCGGTGGGAGGGTTGGTGTGGGAGAGAGTCGGTGGGAGGGTTGGTGTGGGAGAGAGTCGGTGGGAGGGTTGGTGTGGGAGAGAGTCGGTGGGAGGGTTGGTGTGGGAGAGAGTCGGTGGGAGGGTTGGTGTGGGAGAGAGTCGGTGGGAGGGTTGGTGTGGGAGAGAGTCGGTGGGAGGGTTGGTGTGGGAGAGAGTCGGTGGGAGGGTTGGTGTGGGAGAGAGTCGGTGGGAGGGTTGGTGTGGGAGAGAGTCGGTGGGAGGGTTGGTGTGGGAGAGAGTCGGTGGGAGGGTTGGTGTGGGAGAGAGTCGGTGGGAGGGTTGGTGTGGGAGAGAGTCGGTGGGAGGGTTGGTGTGGGAGAGAGTCGGTGGGAGGGTTGGTGTGGGAGAGAGTCGGTGGGAGGGTTGGTGTGGGAGAGAGTCGGTGGGAGGGTTGGTGTGGGAGAGAGTCGGTGGGAGGGTTGGTGTGGGAGAGAGTCGGTGGGAGGGTTGGTGTGGGAGAGAGTCGGTGGGAGGGTTGGTGTGGGAGAGAGTCGGTGGGAGGGTTGGTGTGGGAGAGAGTCGGTGGGAGGGTTGGTGTGGGAGAGAGTCGGTGGGAGGGTTGGTGTGGGAGAGAGTCGGTGGGAGGGTTGGTGTGGGAGAGAGTCGGTGGGAGGGTTGGTGTGGGAGAGAGTCGGTGGGAGGGTTGGTGTGGGAGAGAGTCAGTGGGAAGGGTTGGTGTGGGAGAGAGTCAGTGGGAGGGTTGGTGTGGGAGAGAGTCAGTGGGAGGGTTGGTGGGTGAGAGAGTCAGTGGGAGGGTTGGCGGGTGAGAGAGTCAGTGGGAGGGTTGGCGGGTGAGAGAGTCAGTGGGAGGGTTGGTGGGTGAGAGAGTCAGTGGGAGGGTTGGTGTGGGAGAGAGTCAGTGGGAGGGTTGGTGTGGGAGGGTTGGTGGGAGGGTTGGTGGGAGGGTTGGTGGGAGGGTCGGTGGGAGGGTTGGTGGGAGGGGGACCTCTTGGGAGTTGTCTGGCATAAACAAGCTGAAAAGGAAACCTCCAGTGAGACCAGGTCTGACCCCCACGGGCTCCGACACGTGCCTCAGGTCAGAGGTCAAGTTGGGACGCCCTTCCCCCAGCACGCACGCTGATGCTCTCTCTCTCTCTCTCTCTCTCTCTCTCTCTCTCTCTCTCTCTCTCTCTCTCTCTCTCTCTCTCTCTCTCTCTCTCTCTCTCTCTCTCTCTCTCTCTCTCGCTCTCTCTCTCGCTCTCTCTCTCGCTCTCTCTCGCTCTCTCTCTCGCTCTCTCTCTCGCTCTCGCTCGCTCGCGCGCGCGCGCGCTTCAATCAACACAACAAGACATAGCTTCATTACAAATGTATCTGTCATGTTGTTGTCATCCACATCAGTGCCTCCTTCCTTCCCTGTTCTAAACCGCCCCATCTACCAACACCCCCATCTACCAACACCATCTACCAGCACCCCAATCTAGCAGCACCCACCATCTACCAGCACCCATCTACCAGCACCCACCATCTACCAACCATAGGAAACGGAGACACAAAAAGTAATGAGATTGGATATAATTCCAACACAGAGACACTGACCAACAGGGTAACATCAGCAGCATATCTTTCAGGTTAATTTCACAACCTATGTTAGACCGATATTGGAATATGCAGCACCAACCTGCAATACTGCACCTTGTTAAGGCCAAACAAAAACACTGGAAAATAATAAAGGTTTGCAACAAGATTAAGTGTCTGAACTAGGTTAAGGGAACTGAATCTCACATCACTAGAGGACAGAAAAAACAGAGTGGATATGATCCCAACATACACAATACCGAAGGGTATTGTGTATGTTGGCCTTCCTTGTGTTGTGACCTTCAAGAAAAAATAGAAAAAAAGAACATGGATGAAAGCTGCATCCACCAGTCATGTAGCAACGCCCCCCCCCCCTCCTCCCCCCACCTGTCATCACCACACTGTTTACCCTCCTGAGCAGTGTTGACGGGTCATCTGTCAATATTGTTGCACCTGTCCCGCGGCGTGGCACTCTGGCATCTGTCTCGTCGCCAGAGGACAGGTGTGGCCGACCTAGGTAGACAATAATTTTGTTCATGATCATGGATGTAAACACAGAGGCAGTTGTGCATATGGCAATGCAATATAACTTTACATTATATAGCAACGTGTTGCAATGTGTGCGTTCGGGGTAAGCAACAGCGTGAACTAATTGACAGACGTCACGTGCGTGATGTCAGAGGCTCGGTGTTATGTATATTGTGGTGTAGAATATGTGTTACACGTGACTTACTGAACCTTTCTTTCCTTCAGGTCAAAATGAAACCCTTAGGTCAAAAAGAGAGAACCTAAGGGTCGTCTCTTTTTGACCTAAGGGAGGCCATAAGCTATGCTGGGTTCAAGCTCCTGGGACCTGGCTAACTCACAATTATTGTCTATTGAGAATCGGGTCGTCCTTAGTAGAGAGGATGTTATAGTGCTGGACATATAGTGTTATTTATGTTGAATGAAACCGTGTGTGTGTGTGTGTGTGTGTGTGTGTGGATCCCACACGGCCTCGGAACTTATGAACTTGCAGCCCATCCTCCTGTTTTCGTAGTACTTATAGTAACGATGAGAACCATAGTACATATACTGACGTACAACGCAGTTAGAAAGTAGAAATCGGTACTATAAAATTTAGATAAACTGGAAAAGATTTTATATTTATGTTGCAAAGACAAACTAAACTAACCTAACCTTCCTAGGCCTAATACACGATATCTAAGGCCTAATATGGTGCAC
>NC_091176.1:14964301-14971801 GCF_040958095.1 Procambarus clarkii | reverse complement strand
TTATGTATGACCCTCTGTCCTGTGTGACAGTGAATACCACCATTATCCTCACTCTAATAAGACCTAATTGAATTTCTCAGATTAGGTAAAATTGTAATTAAAATTTGTTAATAAAGATGTTAATAATAATGATCTCTCAGATCTTCCTTTTCTGATATTTTGCACATCCTGCCATGCTTCCTGGTTCGATGTGGCGTTATCTCTGTGTGCAACTTTGGAACTAGTCTCTCTAATATTTTCCAAGTGTAAATTATTGTCCCTCGCCTGCGCTATAAAGAATACAGATTTAATATGTTTAAGTGGTCCTAACAATTTACAAGTTTTATTGAGTGGATTCGGGCAGTAAAATATCTTCGCACGTTCACTAGATCGGTAATTTCTCCAGCTTTGAATGGGGCTGTTAGTGTGCTACAGCCTGTCACCCTAGAGAGCACTAGTGTCTTAACAAATATTATTGGCCTGACATCTCTTGCTTAAAAGGTTCTCGTTATCCAACCTGTCATTTTTTTTCTTGCAGTTGTGACAGCAACTTTGTTGTATTCTTTAAAAGTAAGGTCTTACGACACTATTACTTCCAATTCTCTCATATTGCTTTTTCTTTCAATAGCGTACTTTGACTACGTTTTATAAGTGGTTTCCGTTTTTATATATGAGCTTTTTTTCATTGTGCAATAGCTGGAACTTGCCTTTATTAAATATCATTTTATTTTTTGTGTCCCATTACAAGACACGATTAACATGAGTTTGGAGGTGTGCTGTGTCTTCTATATTGTTTACTCTCACGAAAATCCTTCTGTTATCCGCAAAGGAGGATAAAATATTATAGTTTGTATCCTTGTATATGTCTGGTATGATGAGCGAAAGGTACCGAAGCAAGCAGGTAAGTAAGCGTTACAAGGATTTCTTCTTGTTTTACAAGGAGGGGGGGGGGGGGGAATTTCGTTTCCAATTCATTGTGTATTGCTCGTCGGGTCTCCTGGCACCTGTTCCCATTTCCATCACTTTACACTTGCTTGTGTTGAACTCTATGAATAGCTATTTCTTGTATTCTTTTAACAGTTTGTCCAGTCTCTTTGACTGGACAAGGACGGCTTGACTGGACGCCTTACAATCTTCGTCTCGAATCTTCTCATTAACTTTGCATCAACCGCAAACATCGACATATAAGATTAAACTAATGTGGTTGGGTTATTAGCATAATCGAGAGTGTGTGTGTGTGTGAGAGTGTGTGTCAGTGTGAGAGATATTTAAACAGTGACAGATAGACACAGAACTTGAGAAAGGACTGGGCGTCTCTGCCTTGGATGTAATCTAACACTAGCTACACAGACTCCGGTAAATAAAACCATCAACATCCTTAGAAATGGGTGTGGTCGGGCCATCTAAAAAAATTGTTACGCAGAAATGGGTCTGGCTGGTTTAGATTTTAAAAATTTGCTCCTTGGAAATGGGCTTAAGCGCTTTCGACAGTGATTTTTGTTTTCCTTCAGATAGCCAGCATGGTGGGTGACCTCTAGTCCTCCTTCTCCCCCCCCCTCCCCCTCTCCATCACATCTCCATCCCTTCCACAATCTCTTCCTCTTCCATCTATGTCTATTCGTCTTCCATCTCCTCCACCTCCTTCTGTTCCCTTTACCTACCTCTCCGTCGAATAATTTACGGCTGGCTTTCCCTCAACACAATTTAAATGCAAATTAACAATCTTCTAGTATTCGCACAGTAAAGGCACTTCTTTTTCACTACGTAAACAATTTACGTCATTAATTATCATTCCAGTCTTTTATATCTAACTCACAACTAGCTTTTCCGTTGCACAACATGGATTGTTGTTTTCTGTTGTGCATCATCTATTGCTTTTTCTTCACTCCTTTACTTTTTCTTTATACGGCTTTTTCTTCTTTGTTATTAGTATACAAGATACACATCTGCATTAACGCGACTACCCGATGTTGCATGAAGGGGTACAATGTGTGTGTGTGTGTGTGTGTGTGTGTGTGTGTGTCAAGAACTACCTACGTGATGCTCAAAATTCCCATCACACTCAGGATGGTCAGTCATGCAGGGTCATGTGATCAGGAGTCTGCGCTGGCAAATTTTGGATGAGTTCTGATGATATCCTCGAGAACACAAGAGTTAATAAAGTCATGGCAAGGGTAGTTCAGAGTGATCCTGATTTTCAGCGCGAATTCAGCCTGTGAAAGCACGATATATCGATTATTTTGAGTTTAGGAGTTTTAAGTAAGAGGTGTCAAAATTGTACCTCATACTAGCAGGTCTGAATGGTCTAATAACTGGGCATTCGGTGATGTAGTGTGGGAGATCATGCCCCAGTTCCTGCTCACAGAGTTTGCACCTGGAGTGCTCAGGATTGGGAGATCCGTCACCTGTAGCCACCTGCCACAGGTAACGGTAACCCAACCTGATCCTGGCAACCACTGTGTCGCACAGTCTGGTGGACGTTTTGTGCTGCCCATATACATAGGTTTCGGATCTAAACAAACCATAGCTTTTTATACTGGTGCTTTCAGGCCTTTAGGAGTGAGTAATCAGACCCGAGTGTTTGGAACAATACGGTCTTGACAAGAGATGAGGCTGCCCAGGTCTAGTTCCCCTTCAATCTTCTTGCACAGTAATTTGGCTGCAGTGTCTGTCATCGTGATGGGTTATATTTGCGTCAGATGTTATCCATACAAGAGAGATTCAAAACCATTAATTCTGTGCAGCAAGCAGGTTATTTATAATTATTATGAGGTTCTTGTTATCGATCTTGAAAGATGAGTTTTCAAGTGATTGAAGAACAGACTTTGAATCGCAGAAAATTATTCCTCCTATGTTTCTCAATGTACTAGTTGCTAGTTGAGGCGCCGCTAGATCTGTTTATGTAGAGGTCACTCAGTTGTTTACCCTGTTACTGGTGGCATGTGCACAGCTATTGTTTCTAGAAACCCTAAAGGTTGCTGCAGTCCGTTCTGTTGACGATTGGACTGAGCCGTCGGTGTAGACACAGTGCTCGTGAGATCTTGGGCGTTATGTAGAGAAGGAAAATGTTTCAAGTGTAACAGCTTTAAGAAGAGCAAGGTTCTCATTACCTCGGTGATGGGGTGTGTACAATAGTGGGGCACAGATAAAGAGGGATATCAGTGACAAGTGGCTTACTTTTAAAAGGAATGTTCACATTGAGATTGTAGACATTTTTACTTTTTTTATCATATAAGAGTGAGTTGATATGTTGGCACTACTCTAATTTGTCTCTTGAACAAAGCTAGAGATGTCGGGTCTCTCGTGACTTTGAAGTAAAAGGTCGTGTTGCTTCGCCAGATTCTCTCTATATGAAGGGAAGCTTCAGTTCTTCCCGCATGCTGCTGCTCGCTATGCTGTCTCCTAGTTTGAGCTTCTCGGGATCTGCTGCTGCCTACGCTGGCACCAGTAATTGCTGGAAATAAAGGATTTCTTAAATTTGGAGTCGATGGCAAATGCATTTCTTCTGTTGTATTTACGCCTGATATAAGTTGGGTGGACACGTGTCAAAGGTACCGGACGTCACCTCACCGCCTACGTCATCAATCCTCAACCCTCCGAGACCAACACATCAATCACACACACACATAATACAACCCCCTCCGTTTGCATCACGTTTCAGCATGGCGTTGAGGAATGTAATATCTTCTTTTTTTTACATCGTTATCGCATACCACTGTGATTATCGGACGATGTAACTACCCCGCTGTAAATGGTTGCTACATACGCCAGATTATTATCTTGACAGGAATTCAGGGAGGAAGCTTGGGGGGGCCCCACTTGACTGGCACTCTCCTTCAAGCCGAGGACAGCTCTTGTCTTGACGCGCTGTCAGATAAGCGGTATCACCCCGTGCTCCCGCTCCTCGTGACGGAGGAATGTGAACACCAACAGTTCTCGGATGCTGGTTGATGTGGGGAGGTGTTGACGATTGTTTGCAACTGTGTAGGGGATAAACAGGAGCGTGAATAGATCTGAAGCTGAGTAAGGATTTGCATACAGTAAATTAGTAAGGGATTGCAAGGCTTGGATTGTATGTTTACTCAAGGCGCAGGTGTATTAATGAGTTAAATGGGGGGTAAGTATCGCGTATTTCAAATGTGATGTGAGAGGGAAGAGTGTGGCAGGTGTCTGGCGACGTGTGTGTGTACATGTCACAAGTTGAAAATACAATTTACAGTTCTGCAAGGGTCCAGAACACTCTGAAAATATATACCTTGGTAACTCCATGTACACAAGTTCGGAGAACTAGCTTAATGTACAATTGGGTAATATAAAACAGGAGATGGGCGTGCCTCAAGTGTGTGATGGTGAGTTTAGTGTAAGCATGTTGACCCCAGTGGCAGCTGGCAAGTGACTCCAGTCACAGCTGGCAAGTGACTCCAGTCACAGCTGGCAAGTGACTCCAGTCACAGCTGGCAAGTGACTCCAGTCACAGCTGGCAAGTGACTCCAGTCACAGCTGGCAAGTGACTCCAGTCACAGCTGGCAAGTGACTCCAGTCACAGCTGGCAAGTGACTCCAGTCACAGCTGGCAAGTGACTCCAGTCACAGCTGGCAAGTGACTCCAGTCACAGCTGGCAAGTGACTCCAGTCACAGCTGGCAAGTGACTCCAGTCGCAGCTGGCAAGTGACTCCAGTCGCAGCTGGCAAGTGACTCCAGTCGCAGCTGGCAAGTGACTCCAGTCGCAGCTGGCAAGTGACTCCAGTCGCAGCTGGCAAGTGACTCCAGTCGCAGCTGGCAAGTTACTCCAGTCGCAGCTGGCAAGTGACTCCAGTCGCAGCTGGCAAGTGACTCCAGTCGCAGCTGGCAAGTGACTCCAGTCGCAGCTGGCAAGTGACTCCAGTCGCAGCTGGCAAGTGACTCCAGTCGCAGCTGGCAAGTGACTCCAGTCGCAGCTGGCAAGTGACTCCAGTCGCAGCTGGCAAGTGACTCCAGTCGCAGCTGGCAAGTGACTCCAGTCGCAGCTGGCAAGTGACTCCAGTCGCAGCTGGCAAGTGACTCCAGTCGCAGCTGGCAAGTGACTCCAGTCGCAGCTGGCAAGTGACTCCAGTCGCAGCTGGCAAGTGACTCCAGTCGCAGCTGGCAAGTGACTCCAGTCGCAGCTGGCAAGTGACTCCAGTCGCAGCTGGCAAGTGACTCCAGTCGCAGCTGGCAAGTGACTCCAGTCGCAGCTGGCAAGTGACAGCAGCAGGGGGAATGATACCTGGAATGAATGTAAATACCTCAGATGGCTCTCACAGCTGTAAGGTTGACGGCATTTCCATCAAATACATTATAACGTTTGTTGCTATCAATTAGAGGCGGGTTGAGACCGGGAGCTGTAACTAGAGAAATAGATCTGGGAGTAGATATACCCAAGTCTAACTCACTCCATCGTTCAGGAACCTAAATAAAAAGACTTAGATCTCACTGTTCGCCACAGACGAGAGAACAGTCTTCGAGCATGCAGCCCCATTGCGGAGCCTCTCATCTCAAACACACATCGGAAAATTAGAAAAAGGCTCAGAGGTTTGCAATGAGGCTCGTTCCACAATTAAGTGGGTTGGGTTACGAAGAACGACTGAAATAACTGAACCTGATATCGCTAGGGAACAGTAGAGTGGGCGGAGACATGATAGAAATGAATAAAACACTAATGGGGATTGACAGTCTAAAAAGAGATACACAAAATTAATATAAATAAAACAATAAGCCATAGATGGAAGCTTAAGAATCAAACGGGTAGTAGATATGTGAGAAAATTTTCCTTTACCGTAAGAGCAGTGGGAACTTGGAGTGAGCTGAATGAGCAGGATGTAGACGCAAACTACTTGAAATCATAATTTCAAAAGTGGACATGATAGAGGAATCGGTCAGGAGTCCTGACATTAGACAAGTAGCAGCTATGAAGTGGTGTTACAGACCTAGGCTCAACCCTGCAGACACAAGTTGATAAGTACGTATAGGTGACAAGTACACACACACACACGCTCTGGTAGCTGAGTGGACAGCGCGCGGGACTAGTAATCCTGAGGCCAGGATTCGATTCCCGGCGCCGGCGAGGAATAACGGGCAGAGTTTCTTTCACTCTGATGCCTCTGTTACCTAGCAGTAAATGGGTACCTGGGAGTTAAGACAGCTGGTACGGGCTGCTTCCTGTGTGTATGTGGAAAAAAATTAATTAGTAGTTAGTAACAGTTGATTGAATGACAGTTGAGAGGCGGGCCGAAAGAGCAGAGCTCAACCCTCGCAAGCACAACTAGGTGAATACACTCACACACACTAAGCACTAACAGCTCGATTCCTCAGGTACAAATAGTAAACACACACACACATATCTTTGCTAGAGCCGCAACAAAACATTAAGAATAATTACCCAACTAAAATAAAAAAAATTAATTGCCGTCTTCATTCCAAAACTGGAACAGACATAATTAAATATGAACTTATATAGAAAACGAAGAGACAAGCATTGCTAGCTATAAGTGTGACGCTATAAGTGTAGCTATAAGTATAACTTAAGTCGAGAAACTAACTTAACACACTTAAGGTTATATTACCATTCTAACTTCACTGAGGAGCTTGACTCTTCCTCTCCACACTACTTCACATGTAACAAGTAAATTGTCTTGTTCTGCCGACTGAGAACGACCAAGACGACGTGTTGAACACCTGCTGGGAGGACACATTTGAACAGGCGAGGAGTAACATGTCGCCTTGGGGAACTGTCCCAGACTGACGCCGGGAGTGGCGAGGCGTGGGAGGTAGTGGTGGAGGGAGCCAGGGTGAGGGAGGGAGGGAGGGAGCTAGGGTGAGGGAACCAGGGTGAGGGAGGGAGCCAGGGTGAGGGAGGGAGGGAGGGAGCCAGGGTGAGGTGAGGGAGGGAGGGAGGGAGCCAGGGTGAGGGAGGGAGCCAGGGTGAGGGAGGGAGCCAGGGTGAGGGAGGGAGGGAGGGAGCCAGGGAGGGAGCCAGGGTGAGGTGAGGGGAGGGAGGGAGGGAGCCAGGATGAGGGAGCGAGGGAACCAGGGTCAGGGAGGGAGGGAGCCAGGATGAGGGAGGAAGGGAGCCAGGGTGAGGAAGGGAGCCAGGGTGAGGTGAGGGAGGGAGGGAGGGAGCCAGGGTGAGGGAGGGAGGGAGGGAGCCAGGGTGAGGTGAGGGAGGGAGGGAGGGAGCCAGGGTGAGGGAGGGAGGGAGCCAGGGTGAGGGAGGGAGGGAACCAGGGTCAGGGAGGGAGGGAGCCAGGGTCAGGGAGGAAGGGAGCCAGGGTCAGGGAGGAAGGGAGCCAGGATGAGGGAGGAAGGGAGCCAGGGTGAGGAAGGGAGCCAGGGTGAGGTGAGGGAGGGAGGGAGGGAGCCAGGGTGAGGTGAGGGAGGGAGGGAGGGAGCCAGGGTGAGGTGAGGTAGGGAGGGAGGGAGCCAGGGTCAGGGAGGGAGGGAACCAGGGTCAGGGAGGGAGGGAGCCAGGGTCAGGGAGGGAGGGAGCCAGGGTCAGGGAGGAAG
>NC_091176.1:14889301-14956801 GCF_040958095.1 Procambarus clarkii | reverse complement strand
TCTTCTTCTTCTGTCTCATTTACATTTCTTGACTTTCATCCGTCCGCCTCTTGTGCTTTTTGTTTCTCTGACCTGATGTGTGCTTTTATCTCCAAGTGCATCACTTCTTCTTTAAGTATCAAGTCACGCATTGACTTGATTGCATTGATTTATTTATGCATGGATTCACGCATTGATTTATCGCTTCATGCAGGTCTGCGTTCAATCCCCGACCGTCCAAGTGGTTGGGTACCATTCCTTCTCCCCTGTCTCATCCCAAATCCTTATCCTGATCCCTTCCCAGTGCTATATAGTCGTAAAGGCTTGGCGCTTTCCACCTGATAATTCCCTTCCCTTCCTTACTCCAGTGGGATGAATTTTCGCAGCCTCTCACTCTAGCTTCTGTGGTAATTAACTTGCTATGAACTGTGTCATCTCTCTAACCCTGTTTATTCTAGACTGCCTGAGATGTGTAATATGATGGCTAGCCATGTCTGACCACGTCTGTGGTTGACAAAAATGCAAAAATAAAAATATTAAACCTCTCTCATCTCCTTCTCTGGTCTGGATCTGGATGCGTTGCACTTGCCTAAATTAATACATTGCACGTAGTTTTTTTTAACTATCTAGCAATGTTGCACGAGGCAGATAGAGAGAACGGGCTGCTCTCTCGAGCGTTATATTCACAACCCGTTCTCTTAAAATAACATCGCTTTTCGCTCGTATACGCGCTATGGCCAAAAATGGACGTAATTTGAAATGAAATCGGCTCACGAAAGTGACGGACTGTTCCGTTTACTGTTTAAGTCCTCTTGCTTACTCGGAAAGGACCGAGATGCATGTGGGTTCGCCTCTCTCCAGCTAATATATATATATATATATATATATATATATATATATATATATATATATATATATATATATATATATATATATATATATATATATATATATTATTAAATATGACCGAAAAAGTAAGATTAATAATTCTAACACGAATTTTCTCAATCTTTCGTACATTACGCTTCACTGTTGGAGGTAAATCAAAAATCACTTCTCCAAAATTCATTTTTATTTCTAGTCTGACGCGACACGGGCGCGTTTCGTAAAACTTATTACATTTTCAAAGACTTCACAAATACACAACTGATTAGAACTTACGTATCTCTGATTTTATATCTACATTTGAGTGAGGTGGGAGGGGTGATGTGGCATTAACACAAGACAGAACAAGAGGGGATATTAATAGGGTATTAAAAGTATCAACACAAGACAGAACAGAAACAATGGGTATTGAATAGAAGTGTTTGTAGAAAGCCTATTGGTCCATATTTCTTGATGCTTCTATATTGGAGCGGAGTCTTGAGGTGGGTAGAATATAGTTGTGCAATAATTGGCTGTTGATTGCTGGTGTTGACTTCTTGATGTGTAGTGCCTCGCAAACGTCAAGCCGCCTGCTATCGCTGTATCTATCGATGATTTCTGTGTTGTTTACTAGGATTTCTCTGGCGATGGTTTGGTTATGGGAAGAGATTATATGTTCCTTAATGGAGCCCTGTTGCTTATGCATCGTTAAACGCCTAGAAAGAGATGTTGTTGTCTTGCCTATATACTGGGTTTTTTTGGAGCTTACAGTCCCCAAGTGGGCATTTGAAGGCATAGACGACGTTAGTCTCTTTTAAAGCGTTCTGTTTTGTGTCTGGAGAGTTTCTCATGAGTAGGCTGGCCGTTTTTCTGGTTTTATAGTAAATCGTCAGTTGTATCCTCTGATTTTTGTCTGTAGGGATAACGTTTCTATTAACAATATCTTTCAGGACCCTTTCCTCCGTTTTATGAGCTGTGGAAAAGAAGTTCCTGTAAAATAGTCTAATAGGGGGTATAGGTGTTGTGTTAGTTGTCTCTTCAGAGGTTGCATGGCTTTTCACTTTCCTTCTTATGATGTCTTCGATGAAACCATTGGAGAAGCCGTTATTGACTAGGACCTGCCTTACCCTACAGAGAAGAACTCTGTAGGGTAAGGCAGAGAGTAAGAACTCTCTAGACACAAAACAGAACGCTTTAAAAGAGACTAACGTCGTCTATGCCTTCAAATGCCCACTTGGGGACTGTAAGCTCCAAAAAACCCAGTATATAGGCAAGACAACAACATCTCTTTCTAGGCGTTTAACGATGCATAAGCAACAGGGCTCCATTAAGGAACATATAATCTCTTCCCATAACCAAACCATCGCCAGAGAAATCCTAGTAAACAACACAGAAATCATCGATAGATACAGCAATAGCAGGCGGCTTGACGTTTGCGAGGCACTACACATCAAGAAGTCAACACCAGCAATCAACAGCCAATTATTGCACAACTATATTCTACCCACCTCAAGACTCCGCTCCAATATAGAAGCATCAAGAAATATGGACCAATAGGCTTTCTACAAACACTTCTATTCAATACCCATTGTTTCTGTTCTGTCTTGTGTTGATACTTTTAATACCCTATTAATATCCCCTCTTGTTCTGTCTTGTGTTAATGCCACATCACCCCTCCCACCTCACTCAAATGTAGATATAAAATCAGAGATACGTAAGTTCTAATCAGTTGTGTATTTGTGAAGTCTTTGAAAATGTAATAAGTTTTACGAAACGCGCCCGTGTCGCGTCAGACTAGAAATAAAAATGAATTTTGGAGAAGTGATTTTTGATTTACCTCCAACAGTGAAGCGTAATGTACGAAAGATTGAGAAAATTCGTGTTAGAATTATTAATCTTACTTTTTCGGTCATATTTAATAATATATGTCTACAGGAAAGACTGCTACCAAAATATACTAATATATATATATATATATATATATATATATATATATATATATATATATATGTCGTACCTAGTAGCCAGAACGCACTTCTCAGCCTACTATGCAAGGCCCGATTTGCCTAATAAGCCAAGTTTTCATGAATAAATGGTTTTTCGACTAACTAACCTACCTAACCTTACTTTTTCTGCTACCTAACCTAACCTAACCTATAAAGATAGGTTAGGTAGGGTTGGTTAGGTTCGGTCATATATCTACGTTAATTTTAACTCCAATAAAAAAAATTGACCTCATACATAATGAAATGGGCAGCTTTAACATTTCATAAGAAAAAAATTTGAGAAAATATATTAATTCAGGAAAACTTGGCTTATTAGGCAAATCGGGCCTTGCATAGTAGGCTGAGAAGTGCGTTCTGGCTACTAGGTACGACATATATATATATATATATATATATATATATATATATATATATATATATATATATATATATATATATAATATAATATATATATATATAATATAATATAATATATATATATAATATAATATAATATATATATAATATAATATATATATAATATATATATAATATAATATAATATATAATATATTATAATATATAATATAATATACAGTAGGTGCTACTTCAACACCTTCTCTTAATGTGTGTGTGTTCCTTTTAGATACCTTCGTGTGCGGGTGTGTTCCGTGCGTAGACTTTTCCACGGACGCCATTCAAAGTTAGGATGGTACTCCACTTCATATAGTCTAGGGTAGCTGCACTAATGCAGATGTACCTCATAACTTAATAAAAAAAAAAAAAAAAGTTAGGATGGTGTCCGTGAGTACAGTTTGGATGCGAGTACAAAATATTGATGGTGTACAGTGGAGTACAGACGACTGATCACATGCCTCTCTATAACTAACCATCGTGCGAGGCGAGTATTTTTCTTAGCGTCAAGCAGCTGAACAGGGCTGGGCACAAACTTTGTAACCCTTCATATAGCATAGGGTAGAAATACACATGAACCTTTAATATCGTACGAAAAAAAGCTTTAATTTTGGAAAACCTGCATTCTTATCTTGAGGTTATCTTGAGATGACTTCGGGGCTTAGCATTCCCGCGGCCCGGTCCTCCCTTTTGTTACACCCCCCCCCCCCCAAGAAGCAGCCCGTATCAACTGTCTAACTCCCAGGTACCTATTTTTTGCTAGGTAACAGAAGGCATCAGGGTGAAAGAAACCTTTTGCCCATTTGTCTCCGCCACCACCGGGGATCGAACCCGGAACCTCAGCACTACGAATCCGAAGCGCTGTCCACTCAGATGTCAGGCGCCCAAATCCAGATGATTACAAATTATGAATAATGAAGTAAATAATACTAAAATATATTAGTATTATAATATGTTTATTTTAACCCTAAAAGGGGTAGCACCTCTTGTGCAAGTGTAGGGACCCATAGCCTCGGAGAAGAAAATCAAGAATACTCGGAGAAGACCTTGTGGATCCTCACTGAACTCTTTGATATTTTCTTCTCCTACCACCCCTATTCTTTTGGTATGTGTGTATATATATCAAACTTTATTTTAAAATGTCATTACACAAAAAGGGTTACAACATTGGTTACATGCAGAGTACAAGGCTACTTGTCACAGGTTGTAGGGCTCCTCCAGCTCCTCAGATAGCGGGCAGGAACCATGGATGCAGTGAGCATTTCCTCTCTGGATCGCCACACTAAGGCGCTGAAAGAGAAAACTGGCGGCTCTAGGGTCTCTAGTTGTTTCCATTAGCTTGGACCCCAACTCCTTATAAAAACTAGCATCACTTTTACCCCAGGCACCAAGTGTGTCTGAGGCAATGGGGACAAAATTGTAGTGGTGATCAAGGTCTCTGTATTTACGTGACTTGGCTGCTTCCCGGTGATTGGCAGCTCCTCCTGCTTGTGCAGCACTGAAGTCAACATAGGTGCTGGCTAAAGTTGAAACGCAAGTGTAGTCCCACACCAACTGTCTACCATTCTTCCAGTGGTTCACCGTGATCCTTGTCTGAGCGACCGACAGGCTCATCAGAGTTGAGGGGCATTAGGTAACGGGGGCTCTCTCTCTGCTGGACCTGTGGTAAGACTTCTCTTGATAATGTTAACCTCGCCGTGTCTTGCATGCAATCCTCCTATCCTTTGGCAGAGAAACCCCATGCCGTCCGTACCTGTCGACCAATGCCTCTCCGCAAATACACCTGTACTCGGTGTGGATTGGGACAGAGAGACGGAGAGCCACAGCAATTCGGAGGGCCTGCGGTGTGAGACGGGTGCCGGTTGCTGACATTGGGGTTGCTAATAGGAAGTCGCCTGCATACAGCTCTAAGTCGGGCAGTGTCATGTGGTGTTGTCGCAGCTTCTAGCAAAGTCGCAGCTTCTTGGTCGACAATGGGGCGATCCCAGCTGGATTGCTTATGGGCTTCAGAAAATGGTGGTTGGGGTGCTGGTCCTGCGAGAGAGACCCATTTGTTGGTGCCGTCTGTAAAGCTGGGATTATGTACCCCCTGCCCGTTGAACTAGGTGCTCAGGTAGGATTTCCTTCACCAGGTTGTCAGATGACACTGAAGTGGACAGGAACGCTGGTACAGCAATTTGTGTTGCTGTGTGAACGCCGAGGCCCCCGGAGTCTGACAGGAAGGAAGACCTGTTATCAATGTGGGTCGCTGAGAGAAAGGTTGAGGGCTTTTTCTAGTATTGATTTCAGCAAACTGTCGTACTCTTCTAATTTAATATTTTTAAAAGATCTCGAACATCTAAGAAAGCAGGTCAGTCTGGGGAGGGACAAGCATCTGGTGATGAGGTAAAGTGCATCATGAGCATCGATGTCTTCAATCCTCTCGTTCATCCTCTTCAGGTCAGTGATCTTACCAAGGACCTCGTCGATGGCCTTCCTTCCAAGAGGAGCTCCTAGGAGTGTGCTGTCCTCAGGGTTGGTTATATGAATATCAGGCAAAACAGCTTTAATTCGCTCTATTATGTGCTGGTTGGTGGAGGTTATTTCGCACTTGGAAGAGTTCAGGGTGAGGCCTAGACTTGCTCCTTGCTCCTGAATTATTCTTATGTCGTCCAAGAGTGAGGCTGGGGAGCCGGCTAGAGTACCATCGTCCAAAAACCAAATGTTGAGCTCACTGGACAGGTTATCAGTGACTTCCTTGATGACTAGGCAGAAAAGAAAAGGAGCAAGGGGGCCACCCTGTTAGACACCTTCTTGTGATTGAATTTCATGTTCCCCGAATAGCAAAGTGAGATTCTTGCTGTAACATGAGTTTACAAACGGGTAGAGGGAAGGAAAAAGGCGATGAACCGCACTGAGTACTGCATCCCTTCTAACCAGATTGAAAGCATTTTTGAAATCCAGTTTTATCAGGGCTTTTTCATCCGTAATGTTGGCGATGTAGGCTCTAGCTGCATGAGCCGCTGCCTCACACCCTTGGAGAATGCCAAACCCAAGCTGTTTTGGCTTCAGCATGTCGGCTGCTGCCTGACTAACTGTTCTAGCAGCAGCCTTAGCGACGAGGTAATATATATAATATTATAATATACTAATATAAATTTATATTAGTATATAAAATATGTAATACAAAAATATATAAAATATAAAAGTATAGTAATTTTTGTTCATGTTGCCATTCTTGTATTTTTTAGTTTCTTTTTTGTTTTCTTTTTTTAAGTGGTTGAAATTTTGTGGAAAAAAATATGTTGTGTGTATGTCTTCGTCGCCCTCTTGTGGTTGTGTATCTCGCAAGACAATAACCTCCTTAGTGTCCTGTAACGAGTGTCTCGTCAGAAAACTTGGTCTTCCTGTTTAGAGCGACGTTTCAAAATAGTCAAGAAACCAATCGGGTTATCCACGCTCCCGTGTCATGCAAGTAATTATGCTTTTAAACTGACAGACAACGTGTAAATCGCTGCTATCGTATTCAAAAAGCGCGATATATGCGAAGACGGTAACTGATGTACAGTTACTTTACGGCAATCTTTTGTTATTCATTGTTCCTATTTTGTTATCTTGTAGATTGTGCAACACAATGCTAATCACACGAATTCTACGATTTTTGTTTAGTGGGAATATAATCAGCAAATCACAAATCAGTTTGACAAATCTCTAAGGTGGGCAGGTGGGGGTGAGGGGGGGGGTGTATAATTGATGAGGCAAGTGTGATTGGGTTCCGTGATTGGGTTCCACTTACCTGGTCTTGTGTAATGTGTCGGGACAAGCGGCATTGTTGGCAGCCCCCCCCCCCTCGTCTTATTAATACCTGCAGTACGGATGGTGTGGAGGGAGAGAGAAATGCTGCAAGGGAGGGAGACGGGTCGAGGAAGGGAGGCCAGTAGACGGGTCGAGGAAGGGAGGCCAGTGGACGGGTCGAGGAAGGGAGGCCAGTGGACGGGTCGAGGAAGGGAGGCCAGTGGACGGGTCGAGGAAGGGAGGCCAGTGGACGGGTCGAGGAAGGGAGGCCAGTGGACGGGTCGAGGAAGGGAGGCCAGTGGACGGGTCGAGGAAGGGAGGCCAGTGGACGGGTCGAGGAAGGGAGGCCAGTGGACGGGTCGAGGAAGGGAGGCCAGTGGACGGGTCGAGGAAGGGAGGCCAGTGGACGGGTCGAGGAAGGGAGGCCAGTAGACGGGTCGAGGAAGGGAGGCCAGTGGACGGGTCGAGGAAGGGAGGCCAGTGGACGGGTCGAGGAAGGGAGGCCAGTGGACGGGTCGAGGAAGGGAGGCCAGTGGACGGGTCGAGGAAGGGAGGCCAGTGGACGGGTCGAGGAAGGGAGGCCAGTGGACGGGTCGAGGAAGGGAGGCCAGTGGACGGGTCGAGGAAGGGAGGCCAGTGGACGGGTCGAGGAAGGGAGGCCAGTGGACGGGTCGAGGAAGGGAGGCCAGTGGACGGGTCGAGGAAGGGAGGCCAGTGGACGGGTCGAGGAAGGGAGGCCAGTGGACGGGTCGAGGAAGGGAGGCCAGTGGACGGGTCGAGGAAGGGAGGCCAGTGGACGGGTCGAGGAAGGGAGGCCAGTGGACGGGTCGAGGAAGGGAGGCCAGTGGACGGGTCGAGGAAGGGAGGCCAGTGGACGGGTCGAGGAAGGGAGGCCAGTGGACGGGTCGAGGAAGGGAGGCCAGTGGACGGGTCGAGGAAGGGAGGCCAGTGGACGGGTCGAGGAAGGGAGGCCAGTGGACGGGTCGAGGAAGGGAGGCCAGTGGACGGGTCGAGGAAGGGAGGCCAGTGGACGGGTCGAGGAAGGGAGGCCAGTGGACGGGTCGAGGAAGGGAGGCCAGTGGACGGGTCGAGGAAGGGAGGCCAGTGGACGGGTCGAGGAAGGGAGGCCAGTGGACGGGTCGAGGAAGGGAGGCCAGTGGACGGGTCGAGGAAGGGAGGCCAGTGGACGGGTCGAGGAAGGGAGGCCAGTGGACGGGTCGAGGAAGGGAGGCCAGTGGACGGGTCGAGGAAGGGAGGCCAGTGGACGGGTCGAGGAAGGGAGGCCAGTGGACGGGTCGAGGAAGGGAGGCCAGTGGACGGGTCGAGGAAGGGAGGCCAGTGGACGGGTCGAGGAAGGGAGGCCAGTGGACGGGTCGAGGAAGGGAGGCCAGTGGACGGGTCGAGGAAGGGAGGCCAGTGGACGGGTCGAGGAAGGGAGGCCAGTGGACGGGTCGAGGAAGGGAGGCCAGTGGACGGGTCGAGGAAGGGAGGCCAGTGGACGGGTCGAGGAAGGGAGGCCAGTGGACGGGTCGAGGAAGGGAGGCCAGTGGACGGGTCGAGGAAGGGAGGCCAGTGGACGGGTCGAGGAAGGGAGGCCAGTGGACGGGTCGAGGAAGGGAGGCCAGTGGACGGGTCGAGGAAGGGAGGCCAGTGGACGGGTCGAGGAAGGGAGGCCAGTGGACGGGTCGAGGAAGGGAGGCCAGTGGACGGGTCGAGGAAGGGAGGCCAGTGGACGGGTCGAGGAAGGGAGGCCAGTGGACGGGTCGAGGAAGGGAGGCCAGTGGACGGGTCGAGGAAGGGAGGCCAGTGGACGGGTCGAGGAAGGGAGGCCAGTGGACGGGTCGAGGAAGGGAGGCCAGTGGACGGGTCGAGGAAGGGAGGCCAGTGGACGGGTCGAGGAAGGGAGGCCAGTGGACGGGTCGAGGAAGGGAGGCCAGTGGACGGGTCGAGGAAGGGAGGCCAGTGGACGGGTCGAGGAAGGGAGGCCAGTGGACGGGTCGAGGAAGGGAGGCCAGTGGACGGGTCGAGGAAGGGAGGCCAGTGGACGGGTCGAGGAAGGGAGGCCAGTGGACGGGTCGAGGAAGGGAGGCCAGTGGACGGGTCGAGGAAGGGAGGCCAGTGGACGGGTCGAGGAAGGGAGGCCAGTGGACGGGTCGAGGAAGGGAGGCCAGTGGACGGGTCGAGGAAGGGAGGCCAGTGGACGGGTCGAGGAAGGGAGGCCAGTGGACGGGTCGAGGAAGGGAGGCCAGTGGACGGGTCGAGAAGCACTGCTGTGTTTATTCAACCCATACCCCATTTACGAACAAATGTTTGCCTATTTATTTTCTTAAAAATAAAATATCCCATTTGAATATATCGAATTTGAAGTTAGGTTCATATTTTTACTTATGTCCCAGTCTTTCATCCATTTTTTCACTATTATTAGGTCTTCTCTTACTCATACCCTTTCTTAGGATTGTGAATTGAGTTTTATAACTTTGTTCTTATGGTAGGTTCCTAAAGCCTAGGATTGAGGATCTTTTAAGTAACTTATAAGGAAGTTTTGCCCTTTTTTTAAAAGGAAGTTCAAAATCCATGAATCTAATTAGCGAAGTCTTCAAGTTAATCCAAACACCTGCTCACCCCTGCCAGTGTCGGGCCGAGACACAGGCCAAGATATTCCTCTGAAACGCTCATATCCAATTGAAGGATTTCACGGCCCCTCGTGTGTGTCTTCCATCAAAACTGCTTAGCAGACGTCATCAGGAATTCAGGGACCCGGGTGTTGAGTGATCCTCCCCCGCCAGGAGCTGTCAGGTATGGGACCCGGGGTGTGAAGAGTGCTCCTCTCCGCGGCACCAATGTCAGCTGGACATCCGCTGATGGGATCTGACCGCCCAAAGAACCTCTGACGTTGATATGGGCATTAAAGGTTTCTGTGAAGCGATAACGACTCTGCCCCAAGAGCATTCCTAACTTTTACCGGGCATTCCAACCCTCCCTGGGTATACCCCAGCCTCCCTGGGTATACCCCAGCCTCCCTGGGTATACCCCAGCCTCCCTGGGTATATCCCAGCCTCCCTGGGTATACCCCAGCCTCCCCTGTTATATCCAGACTTCCCCATGCATCAATAACATTTCTTGGCGATACATAAACATCGGCCGGTTAAGCCCACACCCTTCCTGATATATCCACGCCTCTCCCCGATTATATCAGGGACAGGATTCTGTCCCGGCCTCGTGCTATAGGCTCTTGTTGACATGCCTCCAGTGGGAGGGAGGGAGTCTGTCTGCGTGCCTCCAGTGGGAGGGAGGGAGTCTGTCTGCGTGCCTCCAGTGGGAGGGGGAGTCTGCGTGCCTCCAGTGGGAGGGGGAGTCTGTCTGCGTGCCTCCAGTGGGAGGGGGAGTCTGCCTGCGTGCCTCCAGTGGGAGGGGGAGTCTGACTGCGTGCCTCCAGTGGGAGGGGGAGTCTGCCTGCGTGCCTCCACCAGCCAGGCACCGCCGCCCACCATTGTCCTCGGCATCACGAGTGGACCGGGTTTCAGGCGGACGGGATCAGAGACTTCGTCAGGTATTGATGCCTACTCACTGCTCCTCTGAATTGTTTGGCTAACCGCATGCTTTCTCTCTCGCGACGTCTCTTCTTCCTCTCCCTTCCTTTCGCCACTGTCCCTTCCTCTCCCTACTGCCCTTTCCTCTCCCTACTGCCCTTTCTCCCCCCTCTTTCCCACCACTTGCACCACTGCCCATTACACACTACTTCCTGTTCTGCAACTAACCTACGGAACTGCATTAAATGAACACCAGCTTGTGGATTCACCATCGTCGGTGGGGCCCGGAAGTCTGTTATGCTTATCGAGTTGTTTAATGTTGTTTAAGATTTGCTACTTGGAACAGAAAGTTCCAAGTAGCACGGGCAATGGTGAGCCCGTTGTGGACTTACCTGGCACAGGAGCGGGGCTGTAACTGTGCTTATCGATTGATTGATTGATTGATAAAGATTAAGCCACCCAAAAGGTGGCACGGGCAGGAATACCCCCCATAAGTGGAGACCCCTTGGAGCCATTACCAGTATCAATAGCTGGTACTGGGGGTCCTTATCGAGGTCGCCCTAGACCTATATAGGGCCCCATAGGCCAACAACTGACCTTCCCGAAAATGCAAGCCACCTATTTGCTCCTAGGCGAAGAGAGGCGTCGAGGGTGGGGGTAGAGGAAGCGTTGCTGAACGGTTGATGGATGAACGTCTGGACGTACTGAGGGAACGTACGTCAAGCTGTGAAGGAAATCGAATTCTGTTTGTGCATGGGATCGATTGTTTTTGTTTGGTTTTTCAATGTTATAGTATCAAGAGTGGAGGGGAAGCGTCTGGTATCAGTAGTGTGGTAGTTCTTGCAGTCGGTGGAAATTAATTGGCATTGATATTGAATGTCATCCATCATTTGGCTTAATTCATATTGGACATGATTTACTCTTATCACTAATAATTTGATGGTAATACTTTATATATATATATATATATATATATATATATATATATATATATATATATATATATATATATATATATATATATATATATATATATATATATAATATAATGTCATACCTAGTAGCCAGAACGCACTTCTTAGCCTACTATGCAAGGCCCGATTTGCCTAATAAGCCAAGTTTTCATGAATTGGTTTTTCGTCTACCTAACCTAACTTTTTCGGCTACTTAACCTAACCTAACCTATAAAGATAGGTTAGGTTAGGTAGGGTTGGTTAGGTTCGGTCATATATCTACGTTAATTTTAACTCCAATAAAAAAAATTGACCTCATACATAATTAAATGGGTAGCTTTATCATTTCATAAGAAAAAAATTAGAGAAAATATATTAATTCAGGAAAACTTGGCTTATTAGGCAAATCGGGCCTTGCATAGTAGGCTGAGAAGTGCGTTCTGGCTACTAGGTACGACATATATATATATATATATATATATATATATATATATATATATATATATATATATATATATATATATATATATATATATATATAATATAAATAAATATCCTCTGCAATTCGGCCAAATACAGAACGCAAACAGCGGTTCTCCTCGCTTCCCATACCGATGGAGAGAAAAAGTCGTATTATCGTACCTCGGTGTATTTGACGGTCCCAGCCTTTGTTTACTTCTGTCAGCTGATACTGTGATCCTGTCAGCTGATGCAGATACACTTGCTGTCAGCTGTTTCTGGCTGCACCTGTTGACACGGCTGCCCTTGTTAACGGGTTGACACGGCTCCCGTTGCTGCCGGGTTGGACACGGCTTCTGTTGCTGCCGTGTTGCTGTTGCTGCCGTGTTGCTGTTGCTGCTCCTGTTATAGTTGCAGTTGTCAGTGCTGTCGGAAGCTTAAAGGAATAATTAAATTCAGCCCTTGACAGTAGCGTGTCTTCGTCCAGGCTCGTATTGAAATTAGACGGTCGTTGAAACGTGAGAGGGAGCCGGTTGACCATTTCTCAGAGTAATTAACTGATGAACCGAACTTTTTCAGTGTTTTACCGCTGCGTTGAGGTTACCTTGAGGTGGTTCGGGGGGGGGGGGGGGGACCCCGCGGCCCTGTCTCTGAACCGGCCTTCTGGTTGATAGTCTGATCAACCAGGTTGTGAGACCCCCGCTGCTCGCAATCTGACCTATGAATTACAATAGGTTGACGAGGATATTTAGTATTTGATTTACACATGTTTAACATTTTAATATTTCCTGAAAAAAAATTGACTTGTAGTGGCGCAATCAACCCAAACCTCGTAAGAGATTTCGACCGGGTTCGAGTCTTGGGAAGGGAGAGATATAAATAAGAACAACTGTGCTGAACCGGAGTGATAATGCTGTTTGCCCATACTCACCCCCATCAGTATTTTCGGACCTGGTTGTAAACCAATTGACGGATCGGGTTCAGGGGATAACTATAGTAGTTTAAGGCTTCAGATGAGCGGTGGGAAGGGAAAGCTCTAAGCATGCTAACACAAGTCTGAAATCATCTCTTCCTGTACGTATAAAAAAAAGTGATTTAGTGAAAAAACAAAAAACAAAAAGTGAGCGTGTGTCCTGTCCGAATGATTAACTCTCCTGAGCTGCAGAAAGCTGCCGGTTTTATGTCAATTGTTGTCTGGGCAGTTTTTTCAAAGACAGGAGAAAAGGAGAAAGAGTGATAAATGATGCGCAGAGGACACCTAACATGACCAAAAAAAATTTTTTTGGGCCCCTTTCTTATTTGTTCCAGATGTTTGAGTGTGTTACCAGCTGTGAGGGTTGGCGGTTTATGGGTGTTGGTATAGATGGGTTGATGGTGGTGGTGGTTCGTGGTGGTGGTTGTTTACATCAACGACAATAATACAAATCAAGGCGCTATAAAGTGAATTCGTAAGAGTTCCTTAATTATTCAACCGCATCATCTTGTTGTCCCTCACAGCTTTTTAAGTAATTTAAGGAGCTTTTTTCTCGATTAAATTTCTATCGTGAATTATTTTCTTCGTAACGAGTCACTCATTCCCAGTCCTGATTGACCAAGAGAAAAACATGGGGGAAATAAAAGGATATTGAGGAAAATCTAGAAACATTTTGCAACAATTTTAACACATTTCTATATATATATATATATATATATATATATATATATATATATATATATATATATATATATATATATATATAATATATATATATATATATTAATTAGAATGTATGTATCCGAGATTGGAGGCCAGGTGCTTGGGGATAGCTTCGCCCATCTTTGCACCTTGATTCCTATTGGGTACGTGCCCAATATGGCTGGGTCAAGGTTAGCATAAGAGAAGCGAGGGCCAGTTGAAATGTTGCCAATAGGTCCCCCATGAGGATTTTTTGGAATATACTATCACTGGACTCTGGATTATATAATTCTCTATTTTTTTAATTGTCATTGTTTTTTCCTTATATAAAATATTATGCACTCGTGCCCGAAATTTAAAAAAAATCAAAGTATCATACTTTGCCTGTAATTAGCTAGAACACCCAAGTGGTCTCGATGTGTTTGTTAGTGGCAGGCAGATCAAGTCCCGCCGCTCAGAGAATACACCTGTCTCCATCCACACCTGGCACTCCCTTAGGAGACGGAGACAGAGTCAGAGACACAGACAGATCTGGGGTGCCCAGGCTGACTCAGGCACCGCCGGAAATCCCACCTAGCAATGAAATATGAAAAGGACAAAATTAAAATAGACAGGTTGTGTACTCTAAGGTTCTGTCCTGAACTTTGATTGTCCTTAATACTAAATTAAAGTGAAGTGTGTAAACGGCCGGAGACAGTGGATGAATGTTTTCAATTTCAAGAAAGGTCAAATATAATGACAGTGTAAGAAAAGGAACAATGATAATGAGTTTGAAAAATGGGTTGAACCGACGAAGTTGTTTCCCCATTTTAGGGGACATGAAGACACGAAGGTTGACTAGGGGGGTGGGGGAGGCCTGATCAAACTAACCTTCTCCAGGATGCATCCCACAACAGCTGCCTGGTTTCCGGCTACCTATTTACCGATAGGTGAACAGAGGCATCAGGTGAAAGGCAACGTTCTCAAACGTCTCCATCCTGCTGCAGGAATCGAACCCGGATAAGGATTTGGGAAACCCCGTCCCATCCCAAATTCTTATCCTGACCGCTTCCCAGTGCTAAATAGTCGTAATGGCTTGGCGCTTTCTCCCTGATAATTCTCTCTCACTCGGGTAGTGAAACTGTCAGAGACTAGCAAGAAGGTGAGGTAATAATTAGTCGGAGAAAGCGGTCTTGTTATTATAGATTCAGCTACTCGGAAAAAGTTCCAAGTAGCACGGGCTATGGTGAGCCCGTAACTTACCTGGCACAGGAGCGGGGTAAGTAGCACGGGCTATGGTGAGCCCGTAACTTACCTGGCACAGGAGCGGGGCAAGTAGCACGGGCTATGGTGAGCCCGTAACTTACCTGGCACAGGAGCGGGGCAAGAAGTACGGGCTATGGTTAACCTGGAGAAAGCGCTGAACCAGCCTGACTATAGAGCAGCGGGATGCGAGTACAAGGAGCTGGGATAGGACGGTGGGATGGAATGGTGCCCAGCCTATTAGACCGTCTGGGGGATGTAACCCTGACCCGCAAGAATAGAGGCCGTCGCCATGACGACCAGTCCAAGGCTCTCGAGGAGAAAATGAATATATGGACAGTATTGCAGAAAATATATAGGCCAGGAGGTACAGGGCACTAAGTCACAAGAACGGGGCTGGAAATTTTGAACGCCCAAACCACTCATCTGAAAATAAAAGAATTGACGCTGCGCTCCGTCTTGGATCATTATCTAGTGTGACAATGGACCGAAACGGACCGAAACGGGTCGTTTATTTTCTGATGTGTGGTTTGGGCGTCTAGACCAAAGGGTTGAGAATATAGGTGTATAGTACACAATAGTACACAGATACTCGAGCGACCTTGGGCTTCTGCCTCAAGAACGCCAGAGACCAGGTGCCAGAGACCAGGTGTCTGCATTCCTGGGAAGTGGAGATAAAAACAAAAAAAATTATTTTTTTACTGGCGAATAGTTCAGAAACAGAGTCGAGAACAGTTTACTTGTCTGCGTGTTGTGGAGGAGTCTGGTGATCCACCTCCCTGTGGAGGACGCACATTATTGTCTCTCGTCACCCATCTGCAACTACAGTGAACTGCACATTAAATAAGGAATGTCTCGTCGTCTGGGTACAGTTCCCGCTCGACCACTCACAATCAGGGATTCCGAGTTCGATTCCCGATGGCGAGACGGAAGTGTTTGTTGGCACGTTTCCTTTCACTTAAATGCCTATAAATGTTCACCTAGTAGTAAATAGGTAGTCGGGAGGTATAGGCTACTGTTGTGGGGGTTGCCTACTGGGGGCGCTAGTAGTTCGGCCATTAAGGTGGGCCTCGATACAAGCCTAAAGTGTGTGTGTGTGTGTGTGTATATATATTTATATATAGTATTTATATAGAAAGCCTCAAACTGAAAGAGCTTTCAAACTCATCTTGGTTCAGTCGGTCAACCCGTTCTCGCACTTTCTTACGGTCAATATTGACTTATTAAATACGTGCATATGTGACATACTAATTTATTGTGACTATTTTAGTTTACCTTGAAAAGCTTCATAGAAAACACCGACCTTACCTAACCTTCTTAGTATGTTAAGATAAGCATCTTATTGCTTTGTAATTACAATTATTACTTAACCTATACCTATAATAGGTTAAGTAGTAATTGTAATTACGAAGCAATAAGATGCTTATCTTAGCATACTAAGAAGGTTAGGTAAGGTCGGTGTTTTCTATGAAGCTTTTCAAGGTAAACTAAAATAGTCACAATAAATTAGTATGTCACATATGCACGTATTTAATAAGTCAATATTGACGATACGAAAGTGCGAGAACGGGTTGAGTCGGTAGTACCTTCGTCCATAGACTGGGGGTTTGATCCCACCACACAGCCTCACGATTATCTCATCCACCATGTTCTTGTCATGTATCATTGCACGTGTATATATACTGCACAGTCACGTTGCTTGTGTCAAACTATTAACGTGATTAAATATAGAGAATATAATCCAGTTTAACAACATACGGTGTCAAGCATTAGAAAACGGAATTTTGTTAAATGCTTTCATTACAATGCTTTCATTACAATGCTTTCATTGTTCTGCAATGTAATTTACGTCTTGCGGTGGCAAGAAGGATAATTGAGTAATTAAGAGTTTGAGGAAATATTGTGACCAGAGATTAATATAACTGTTATTTGTATTAGGTTGTGATAAGTTTTAAAACAGTTGTGTGGCGTCAAATGTTGTGAGAGAAGAACCATTTCCAGACCCAGAGTGAAGACCTGGAACATAACGTATGGATCAGAAATTAATGTCTTGGATGTGAATAGTTTTTCCCAAAAAGTTTAAGAAGTGTTAATATATACACATCGTGATGATTGTTGAATAGTCAGGGGGGGTATATACACACTGATTCAGTATATACACACATTAGTATATATGGAGGCTGACTCCTTACACAGCTTCAAATGTAGATATGATAGAGCCCAGTAGGCTCAGGAACCTGTACATTAGTTGATTGACAGTTGAGACGCGGGACCAAAGAGCCAGAACTCAACCCCGCAAGCACAACTAGGTAAGTACACAATTTTTGCTGTAAGATTTCGTACGTATTAGGCTGGCTAAAATGTTTGATGAGCTGTCATAACAAGAGCGGTGGACGACGGGCAGTGACCAGTGATCACCTCATTCACTTCGGTCATCGGGGGACTGAAACTCAGGCCTGTAAAGTAATTGAAGAGTCGCCCTTCCATCCGCTCCATGGATGTTCAAAAATTAAAGGAAAATATTGTCGAAAATAACCTAACTGGTCCCTAACCGAGGCTTTAAAACTTTCCTGGAACAACCTCTGCGTTACTTGGAAGGTCTTCTCTCCTTGATCACTCAGGCTGTTGTGGCTTGCATCTTATCTGGCCAGTCAGTGGTCAGTCGCAGCAAGTGCATCAACCACACCGTGCAGCATAATGCCTGTAAATTTAGTATGAAGGAATGAAGTTTTAAGGTAATTCCTAATTTGGCAGAACAGCTTGGGCCAGTCCAGCTTGGTGAAGAAGAGTAAGATTTATAGTATTACCCGGAACTGGTAATATCGCTCTGGGCCCAGACGTCACCCATTTCCATAGTCATTGTCATAAGTATTATTATTTTAGGGAAAACAGAAATAATGTAATAAGAGTCCTAATAATGCTCTGGTGTCATAATACTTTTTTTTTATTCAGTCAGTTTTAGTATTTTCGTGGTATTAGTCTGTGTTTCAGAGGAAGTAATTCTCCTTGTCAGGAACTGGAATTCTGTACTTTTTCTCCCTCCCTCCCCCCCCCCAACCAACAGCCCCCCAGCCCTCCCCCAAGCTATGCGCCTCCCCCCTTCCCCAAGCCATCCCCCTCTATCATCCGGACGATCAATACTTGTGTCCAAGTTCGAGCCCCGATGGCCGTCATTCAATCCCCCCATATCCCAATTCCGTGTCCTTGCATCCTAGCTCCTTGTCATCGCATCCCGGCTCCTTGTCCTCGTATCCTAGCTCCTTGTCCTCGTATCCTAGCTCCTTGTCCTCGTATCCCAGCTCCTTGTCCTCGTATCCCAGCTCCTTGTCCTCGTATCCTAGCTCCTTGTCCTCGTATTCCAGCTCCTTGTCCTCGTATCCCAGCTCCTTGTCCTCGTATCCCAGCTCCTTGTCCTCGTATCCCAGCTCCTTGTCCTCGTATCCCAGCTCCTTGTCCTCATATCCCAGCTCCTTGTCCTCGTATCCTAGCTCCTTGTCCTCGTATCCTAGCTCCTTGTCCTCGTATCCTAGCTCCTTGTCCTCATATCCCAGCTCCTTGTCCTCGTATCCCAGCTCCTTGTCCTCGTATCCCAGCTCCTTGTCCTCGTATCCCAGCTCCTTGTCCTCGTATCCCAGCTCCTTGTCCTCGTATCCCTGCTCCTTGTCCTCGTATCCCTGCTCCTTGTCCTCGTATCCCAGCTCCTTGTCCTCGTATCCCAGCTCCTTGTCCTCGTATCCCAGCTCCTTGTCCTCGTATCCCTGCTCCTTGTCCTCGTATCCCTGCTCCTTGTCCTCGTATCCCAGCTCCTTGTCCTCGTATCCTAGCTCCTTGTCCTCGTATCCTAGCTCCTTGTCCTCGTATCCTAGCTCCTTGTCCTCATATCCCAGCTCCTTGTCCTCGTATCCCAGCTCCTTGTCCTCGTATCCCAGCTCCTTGTCCTCGTATCCCAGCTCCTTGTCCTCGTATCCCAGCTCCTTGTCCTCGTATCCCTGCTCCTTGTCCTCGTATCCCTGCTCCTTGTCCTCGTATCCCAGCTCCTTGTCCTCGTATCCCAGCTCCTTGTCCTCGTATCCCAGCTCCTTGTCCTCGTATCCCTGCTCCTTGTCCTCGTATCCCTGCTCCTTGTCCTCGTATCCCAGCTCCTTGTCCTCGTATCCCAGCTCCTTGTCCTCGTATCCCAGCTCCTTGTCCTCGTATCCCAGCTCCTTGTCCTCGTATCCCAGCTCCTTGTCCTCGTATCCCAGCTCCTTGTCCTCGTATCCCTGCTCCTTGCCCTCGTATCCCAGCTCCTTGCCCTCGTATCCCAGCTCCTTGTCCTCGTATCCCAGCTCCTTGTCCTCGTATCCCAGCTCCTTGTCCTCGTATCCCAGCTCCTTGTCCTCGTATCCCAGCTCCTTGTCCTCGTATCCCAGCTCCTTGTCCTCGTATCCCAGCTCCTTGTCCTCGTATCCCAGCTCCTTGTCCTCGTATCCCTGCTCCTTGTCCTCGTATCCCTGCTCCTTGTCCTCGTATCCCTGCTCCTTGTCCTCGTATCCCAGCTCCTTGTCCTGTACAGTATACTGGCTTAGCCCATTCTCATAATTTTTTGTACATCTATATTGACATTCTGACCTTCCACAGAATGCAACCCCACAACAGTTGTCTCGCTCCCAGATACCTCTTTACTGCTAGGTGAACAGAGGCATGAGGTGGAAGTAAACGTGCCCATCACTATCAGTCTTTCCATGGGGGATCGAACCCGGGATCCTCGGATAGGAGTCGAGAATGTAGGTGCAGGAAGACTCGCTCTAAGTGAAAATGTCAAGAGCTGTCAACGTGTGTCAATTTGACGGCGTCAAACGTCGTGGATGACGCTTGTCATACGTCATGACAATTTTGTTTTATTATATGTAGAGAAACATTATTAATTTCTAGTTTTTGACGATTTTATGACTATTATGACTGAATACAACGTCACTGTTGGTGGAGGCACTGAATATGCAACGTCACTGTTGGTGGAGGCACTGAATATAAAACGGCACTGTTGGTGGAGGCACTGAATAAACAACGGCACTGTTGGTGGAGGCACTGAATATAAAACGGCACTGTTGGTGGAGGCACTGAATATCCAACGGCACTGTTGGTGGAGGCACTGAATATGCAACGTCACTGTTGGTGGAGGCACTGAATATCCAGCGGCACTGTTGGTGGAGGCACTGAATATACAACGTCACTGTTGGTGGAGGCACTGAATATACAACAGCACTATTGGAGCTTTTAAACTTCAAAACTTGTTAGAGTACAAGTTCTAACGACAAGTATCAGTATGTGTCACGTATGAGCCGTGTTAATGAAATGTGTGTGGCACCAGGCGCCGTTTAGGTGCTCTGTAACATGGGTGCGGTCACCTAACTACTAGTTGATAACGATTAAGCCACCCAAAAGGTGGCACGGGCATGAATAGCCCGTAATCCTAACTACTGGCTAGACCAAGCTTTGCTTCACCTCTAGGATTATACTCATGACGGGTGCAGAACGCGTTCCATAGCAACGCTTGGGCTAACCAGACTGACTTGGTTATATCCCATATTTCTTCATTATTTAAACTATGTAATATGTGGAGTTTTCTTGGTGTTTATGGTTGTCAGGTGGAAGAACCGAGCCACGAGAGGCAGAAGCAGCGTCTGGCGATGACAATGGGACATAAAAGTGCTGGAAGACTGTAATGGGGCATTTACCTCTTGATTGACGATTACAGAAGGTATTCAACCCCCCTCCCACAGCCTAGCCTGTGGTCAGGTTTCACTTAGTGATTGCGTGCACGTGAAGCTGTGTTAACAGTCCAGGGGCCAGATTCACGAAGCAGTTACCCAAGCACTTACGAACCTGTACATCTTTTCTCAATCTTTGGCGGCTTTGTTTACAATTATTAAACAGTTAACGAGCTCCGAAGCACCAGGTGGCTGTTTATAATAATAACAGTTGATTGGGAAGTTTCCACGCTTGTAAACTGTTTAATAAACGTAACTAAAGCCGTCAATGATTGAGGAAAGATGTACACGTTCGTAAGTGCTTGCGTAACTGCTTCGTGAATCTGGCCCCAGAGGTCCACGTAGCCTGCTCCGGTAACTCTAGCAGAAACCCGTCCAGTATCCTATTGTTTCCCCCATGTGTTCATTTCTAGCGAAACTGTGTGTATGTGTGTAGCCAAAGGGAGCAGCGTTGGCCATGATGCAGTGCGTGTCGGGACGCTGAGACTGTCAGAGGGGGGAAGGTGGCGCGCGGCAGGTGGGCCTTGCAAGACAGCCGGGACGCCAGAGCTTCGTGCTTTAGCTATCACTGGAGACAGGCTGGGAATATAATTAGACTAAGCACAGGGTCCAGTTTTTAGGCTTTGCAAGCAGGTTTTTGTGGCGGCTTTGTTGACACGGATTGGCTTGATGTCCAGTTACCGTATGGAGGGAGAGAGAGAGAGAGGTTTAGAAACAGGTGTTGAGGAAGGTACAGCTTTGTTTTCTCAACTTGGAAACCGCTGAGAAAGAAAGAAAATAAAGATATGGGAGGAGGAGATAGTGGTGTTGAGAGTAATTATAGTGTCTGGTGATGATGTGGGACAATGATGACACTATTGTTGGTTCGGTGGGCCAAAGTAGTAGTCTGCCACCCTGGCGGCCTAAGTTCGAACCCTTGAGTGGTTATTAGGTCTATCAGGAATTATATAACAATAGGATCTATGTTTATATATATATATATATATATATATATATATATATATATATATATATATATATATATATATATATATATAATATATATATATAATATATATAATATATATATATAATATAATTAGGCTTATATCGTGTTCTAAAGCTGGAACTACTGATCCTACGAAGGCTGCAACCCTGCAACAAACTAACTCCCAAATACCTGTTTCTTTCCCGCATGGGATTCGAACCCGGAATTCCCAATTTTGAGTGGAGAACGAACCCAAACGTTCAGAAAACTTGTATCCATTAGAATCATCATAGAAAATCTTGTAACTATTAGAATCAACATTTTCAAACTCTTTATCTAAGAACTTTGGACTAACAATTCGATGACCTCTTACATGCATAAAAGAAAAAATATTGTTTAACATTGCATTGATGTTCAAACGAATTTTAAGAAAAACTTAATGATCTATATAATATACAAAAACTCGATATAATTTACTTTAGAGACTGAAATTAATAAATGTCTGCCATATTTGGAGATCCTAATTCATAGGATTTTTTTTTATCTTAAGTTTAGTGTTTATAGAAAACTGACAAACAATTTGGCATATGTTTATTATCTTTCTGAGCAGAAATATAATGGTAAACAATCTTTTTTTTTTCCTCCATGAACCTAAGAGTTCTTCGAATTGTTAGTGCTGAGTTCTTGATAGAGTAGGAAAATATTGATTCTATTAGATTCAAGCTTTATTACCCAGTAAGAATTTTAGAAGCTTGCTGTAACAAAGCTCAACATACATATTCTAAGAAAATCAACACTGACAAAAAAATTACCCAAAAATGTGTAATGTTTAACATATCTTGGGGGATTCGAAAATATTGTCAAGGCCTTGAAACTTTTTGATTTACATGTGGCGTTTAATTCAGAAAATACAGTTGGAAGATTATTAGTTAGAAACAGCCCTTGTAATTGTGTGTCATTTACAAAATACCTCGTAAAGAGTGTAATGCATTATATACAAGTTAAATCTAAAAGTTTCGAATTTCGCGGCATAAATATTCAGTAAAAAGTGGTCATTTATCTAACAGTATTAGAGCAGATTCAATAATATATACATATATATTTAATGCAACATATACCATTGTTATATAATTCCTGACGGGCATAAATTCGCGTTGGAATTAATGGATTTCAGGGAATAACGAGTCCAGCCAGGTGGAGGCCAGGTTAATTATACGGGGATGGACCTTGTCCCGCAGCAGGAGCTGAGATGTGGCACAGCTGACCATCCCAGAGGATCAGTGACGTGGGATGGACCATCCAAGAGGCCGGTACATGGTCCTCGAATCGACGAACAAGGAGCCAGAATCACGAAGCAGTTACACAAATACTTACTGACGTGTACATCTTTTTCTCAGTCTTTGACGGCTTTGGTTACATTTATTAAACAGTTCACAAGCATGAAAACTTGTTAATCAACTGTTCTTATTGTTATAAACAGCCTCCTGGTGCTTCGGAGCTCAGTAACTGTTTAATAATTGTAAACAAAGCCGCCAAAGATTGAGAAAAGATGGACAGGTTCGTAAGTGCTTGTGTAACTGCTTCGTGAATCTGGCCTCAGGTTTCTCGACCGTAAGAGTTCTCCAATTTATACACCTTAAGGTAGCCCGTGTGTCGGTCTCATTGTTCCGCAGCTCTGTTCATTTGTGTAGAGTGAACAAGTGAGCATTATCGCAACTGATCCAACCTGTCCTCTTACAAAGAACGTCGCTTTTCGCTCGTAGGCGTTACATAAAGACCAAAAATCGTCGTACTAGAAAATGGAAGCGGCTGGCGAAAGTGACGTACTGTCGCGTTTTCTGTTTTGGGTCCTCTGGCAGGTTAGGAGAGGACACATTGCATTGACCGTTTTCTTGACGTTTTGAAACCTTAGAAGGACGGGCTGACTGATCCATCCACTTGGTACAGCGACAGCCTTTTATCTTGCAGGATCGTCGTATGGCAACTGGGATACAGTGAAAGAAGGTGTAGGAGCCACCTCCATCCACAACTGAAGTCCAACATCAATCTCGTCTCCCATTTCCACATCAACATTTTATATATTTTTTCTCGTCGTGCGATAAGACAAGAATTGAGGAGCAAATGGAGGGTTGTGATTCTGTTGCTTGTGGAGTTGTTTGTGGGGTGTGTGTGGGGTTGTTTGTGGGGTGTGTGGGGGTTGTTTGTGGGGTGTGTGGGGTTGTTTGTGGGGTGTGTGGGGGGGGTGGTGTGTGGGGGGGGTTGTTTGTGGGGTGTGTGTGTGGGGTTGTTTGTGGGGTGTGTGGGGGTGGGGTTGTTTGTGGGGTGTGTGGGGGGGGGTTGTTTGTGGGGTGTGTGTGTGGGGGTTGTGGTGGTGGTTACTTGTAGCTGTGATAGTGGTGTGGATTGTTACGAACCTTATCTCCCGTATTAAATATTTTGTGTAGAGACAGTTTATGTAGCAATTTGGCTAGAGAGAGAGAGAGAGAGAGAGAGAGAGAGAGAGAGAGAGAGAGAGAGAGAGAGAGAGAGAGAGAGAGAGAGAAAACAAATTATATAAAAAACGAGGAAGTAGATATTTTGTTTTCTGAGCAGTTCGTCCTGCTAAGGTTTTTCCAACGTCAAGAAAACGGTCAAAATAAAGTGTCCTCTTCTAACCCACCAGAGAACCCAAAACAGAAAACGGGACAGTACGTTACTTTTGCGAGCCGCTTCCATTTTTTAGTACGACAAATTTTTGCCGTATGTAACTCATACGATCGAAAAGCGACGTTCTTTGTAAGTGTACAGGTTGGTCTAAGGCGGCCATCAGTTGGCTGCTGGCAGACCGTAGCTCACTGATATCCTTCCGCCCATGAAAGTAGTTCTGAAAGTCACGTGTTAATTATGGCTTGCCAGTAGAATGTGTGTAAATATTTTGTAAACGAGAAATGGACTCTTTTCCACATCACCTCCAAATAAAGTAATGTTAAATGTGAATATTTAGAAATCAATCGGAAATCAAAGGGCATATTAATTATCTCAAGTGAACAGTTTCTCAAACAAGAAGATTAACATTCGTCAACCCTAAAAATCTTACGTTATCTTGCGGGTGCCAAATGAGCGAATCTTTTAATAACAGTATCTATGTTTGACAAATGGTAGTTTCCTAATTCAAACAATGTGGGGTTTATTATTCTGCACTTATTCCTAATGTCTCTCAGGTGTTCACATTCTGATAGACAGTGGTCAAGGCGGTGTCCGTCACTCTCATCACTGATTCTGCAACTCTGTTGCTCAACTATTGTTTCTATTCCAAATCTCCATGGATATTTATATCCCAGATGGATTCTCGCTATTACTGATTCTCTCCCGCGTCCACCTCCTCTTCGTCCATAATGATTGGGATTGCCAGCTGCAACCATGTTGTTCCATCGTACAGATTCACTGATTCGCGCTTCTATCCTCCTTTCCTCAGTTACCTTGTCACGGTGATGTTGCCTGACAATACCTCTAATTTGTAGAGGAGTCTTGGGTATGAAATATTCAATATGGTCTCCTTCAGCGCCTTCAGCAGCCAGAACATCTGCTCGTTCATTTCCACATATTCCAACATGGGAGGGGATCCACAGAATCTTGACGACTCTTCACTGATTGGTTAGTACTCTCACAACACACTTGATTTCAGCGACTATTGCAACGTTTTCCACCTGATTTTTACTTAGGATGTGTATCCCTGCTTTTGAATCAGTGTAGATCACTGCACCATGTTTGGGTGCATATTGGGTTCTATTAAGGGTTGTTTGGGTGTCGATTGCTGGTGTGTTGTATAGCATGTGATAGAGGAGATTATAGTCGAGGTGATATAGTCTTGTCTGGACTTGTCTGTCATTAGGTTTCGTTCAGGTAATCCATTCTCCTACAATTGTTAGTACCTATAGTGACTGTTGGGTCGTGTGTACCCAATAAGGAATGTTGCACCCACAGTAGCTCACGTTTTGTACTAATGAAATAGTGAAGGTATTAAAAAGAACTTCAACCACTTAACTTTTCCTACACCTGACATCAGTAATTCAAGTACTAATATATTCAATTTTAAGTCCACTGTAGTACAAAAAAAAATCTTGTTTGATAGGCCTAGGAGAGACAAGATTTCCTTCTTGCCTTCTTTCTCTGGCTTTCTGCGATACCAGTACGACGAAATGTGAACAGATCCTGGGACAACTTGCCTCGTTATTTTGCATCTTATGTGTACAGCTAATATATATATATATATATATATATATATATATATATATATATATATATATATATATATATATATATATATATATATATAATGAGAGACATTGTGGCACGGAGACTTGATCACACTATACCAGAGCAGCAAAACCGTAATTTTTTTACATTTTTCAATGGTGAAAATTTATTTCTACAATTATACAATTAGTTCACTTGATCATAAACTCGAGACAGAGGTGTAAGTGCGAGTGTCTAGCATTTAGCGAGCGAAGTCTTCCGTGAAGGGGAGCTGAGGAGACCTGTCGACCCAGGTACCCATCTCTCGGAATATGACGGTACAATTTTTTTATTTTATTTAGTGTGTGGAAGAATGACGATGTGTTTACACAGTCGTCATCTGGCGTCTGTGTTACGGGGGGGGGGGGGGAGGGATGGGAGGAGGAGGAGAAGGGGGGGGTAGAAAGGTAAAGATGGGAGGGTAAAGGAGGAGGAGGGGAAGGGGGTGGGGTAGAAAGGTAAAGATAGGAGGGTAAAGACATGGCGAGAGGGAACTGACAATAAATAGGAAGGTATAGCGGATGAGGGAACAGAGTAAGTAAAGGAGGAATAGAAGGGGTAAGAGGAAGGAATGGAGGGAAAGGGGTAAGGAGAAAGTAGTGAGGGGGAGGACGGGAGAAAGATAGGCAGGTGGAGATGGAGGGAGAGAGAGATAATAGAGGGAGTGAAGAAGAGAAATGGTGATAGGGGTAGAAAGGAAGGGAAGGGAAATTAGTGTGTGGTAGACAGGGAAAAATGAGTGTGGAAGGGAGGGACAAGGGATGAAGCATACAGATGAGAGGTAAATGATGATAAAGCGTGAAAGTGTAAAAGGAAGAGGGGTAATGAAGGGTGGAAATGGGGTGGAGAAGAGAGACAAATATGAAAGGTGTTGCCGGTAAGGGGCAAGCCCGAGAAGGTGAGAAAGTTGACAGAAAATATAATGGAGAATAATGGGCAATATAAGACACGTTTAAGACGTCTGAAAATGGGACAGGAAGGTGAGGATAATGTTTGGAAGTACGGAATGAATAGGAGAAGACCACGACCAAGAGTAAAGAGGGAGATGGGAGGGAAGGTACATGATAGTACACACACACACACACACACACACACACACACACACACACACACACACACACACACACACACACACACACACACACACTAAGGGCCTGGTGGATAGCGCGCAGGACTCGTAATTCTGTGGCGCGGGTTCGATTCCCGCACCAGGCAGAAACAAATGGGCAAAGTTTCTTTTACCCTGAATGCCCCTGTTACCTAGCAGTAAATAGGTACCTGGGAGTTAGTCAGCTGTTACGGGCTGCTTCCTGGTGATGTGTGGGGAAAAAAATAGTTAGCAGTTAATAACAGTTGATTGACAGTTGAGAGGCGGGCCGAAAGAGCAAAGCTCAACCCCCGCAAGCACAACTAGGTGAATACACACACACACACACACACACACACACACACACACACACACACACACACACACACACACACACACACACACACACAGCCTGCGCGCGCGTGTGTGTGTGTCTATGTACACACCCTCTGATCTTACTGATCTTAAACGCAAATTGAATAATAAAATATAAATGTTGGTTTATCCCCTGTAAAACTCCAAGAGTGCTCTCAAGGCAACAACTTTTTAGACCAGATCATGTCGCTGGCAGTCACAAGGTGCTCGGGTGAACTCCTTACAAGGCAGTTCATTTTCTTGGGGAGGTTATGAATATTCTTTAAGTCACTATATGTGCCATATTGGGGTTCCGGAAGGTGGTGTGCTTGCGGCTGGATACCAAGAAAAGGAGAGAGAGAGAGAGAGAGAGAGAGAGAGAGAGAGAGAGAGAGAGAGAGAGTTAGCTATGCATATCAAACACTGTAGCAGAATCCTAAGTAAATTCCAGAGTTTTATTTTTTCCCTGTTCCTCCTACCACCACAGAATCACTGCCAAAATCCGTTATTAACACCATAATCACCAATCGTCACAATCAACGCTAGTCATCACCAATTATCACGGATGCCATCACCACAAATCACTAATACTACTACTACCATCACACTATCACCACCACCATCACCACCACAATTGCTCCACGGTTTCCCAAGGGCGTCGTGTCCAGCGGGTGGTCCCATAATTCAGTGCGGGGCAGAAAAATCAACCGTTGTTTAAGAACTTGGGAGCTCCGGTGTTGATTGGTTAAACTAGTATTTTGACAGGTGCTTTTAAATAGTTTTGATTTAATAAAGTAACAATTGGCATGCAACAATAATCAATTTCTTCGTTCGTACAGAATATATCACTACAACGAATATTCAAACCCAACCCAAACTACTCGATGCGGACCTAATCAAGTCTAAAAATACAGCCTAACCGAAGCTAAACCATCTGAGCGGAAACGTACACATTGTTAGGCAAAAAGAAAAACGAGCTTTGTCGAATCATCTTTGTGAACAATTGGTATCGTTAGTCAGGTGGATAAGCCAGTTTTTAACGAACCTAAATGTGGATATATATAATAAATACATCATTGCCTGCAGCATCCACACATTTACGAGACATAAAGAGTGACACCATCTGTTCTTATCTCCAGACCTCAATAGGCTGTGTGCGTGTGCGCGTGTGTGTGTGTGTGTGTGCGTGTGCGTGTGTGTGTGTGTGTGTGTGTGTGTGTGTGTGTGTTTTCTGGGGCTCTAAAGGTGATAAATATGAAGCGTGTTCGGGCCAGAGTATACACCTATAATTACTCCTGGTTGATAATGTTATAACAGGTGAACAAACTCAGTGTTAATAAATAGCATTTTTTTCTTCTCCCAAATGCCGTTGTTATGATAGAAACTTCACCAACTGGAGGCTACCGTCAACTTCTGGCTTATCTGGTAGGTCTGGTGAGTGGTGTAGCCTCTCTCGTAGGTCTGGTGAGTAGTGTAGCCCCCTCTCGTAGGTCTGGTGGGTGGTGTAGCCTCTCTCGTAGGTCTGGTGGGTGGTGTAGCCCCCTCTCGTAGGTCTGGTGAGTGGTGTAGCCTCTCTCGTAGGTCTGGTGAGTGGTGTAGCCCCTCTCGTAGGTCTGGTGGGTGGTGTAGCCCCCTCTCGTAGGTCTGGTGGGTGGTGTATCCCCCTCTCGTAGGTCTGGTGAGTAGTGTAGCCCCCTCTCGTAGGTCTGGTGGGTGGTGTAGCCCTCTCTCGTAGGTCTGGTGACTGGTGTAGCCTCTCTCGTAGGTCTGGTGAGTGGGGGTGATAACTGGACTCTGCTCTTATAAGAGTGACGCGGCTCTAATGCCTAACCGTTCGCCCCTTGTTCACTCAGCAGTAATAGGAGAAAAGGTTGTAAACTGATATTGTGGGTCGTGTTCCAGGGAAAATTAACTGGATAAGATATTCCATTATAGCTATTATATGCGGATGTTCACGGCCTGTTAACAGCAGCCGGAAGTCGTCTATTTCTAAACCGACCTGATAAAATAAATTTGCTAACCAGACCACACACTAGAAAGTGAAGGGACGACGACGTTTCGGTCCGTCCTGAACCATTCTCAAGTCGATTGTCAAGTCGGCGCTACAATCGACTTGAGAATGGTCCAGGACGGACCGAAATGTCGTCGTCCCTTCACTTTCTAGTGTGTGGTCTGGTCAACATATTTCAGCCACGTTATTATGACTCATTGTCAGCTGATAAAATAAAATTTAGAAAAAAAAGAGTAACAAAAGGAAATGAATATATGGTGATGTTTGGTGCGCCGTCGGGTTCCCCACCGCCCGGTACCCCTACCGGTGTGGCTACCGAGGGTCCTCTGTAGGGAGGAGTTTATTGTGCAACCTAACCATTGAAGTATACTTGGGTAAACCGGCTTTAGTGGCTGTGTGTGTGTGTGCGCGCGCGCTCTTCTCGCTACACGATTTCACCCGTCTCTCATCGTTCCACCTGTCTCTCATCGTTCCACCTGTCTCTCATCGTTCCACCTGTCTCTCATCGTTCCACCTGTCTCTCATCGTTCCACCTGTCTCTTTGTTCCACTTGTATCGTCGCTCCAGTGCTGTACAGTATAGCATGCATGCGGTTGTGTCTTGGGATGCCTCTCCTAACATGTGTGTAATCGGCTATTAATTTAGAAAACGGGCTTGACGTCCACCCAGCATGGGCCAGGGGGCTGTGATTGGTGTGCTGTTATCTACGAGGATAGCGGTTCGGCCCCCCCACCCTCATCATTCTGCAGGATGGACGAGGTTATCTTGGGACAGTGTCAAGATATATTCACACTACTTAAGAGACCTTAAATTAGTCTTAAGAGGGTGCCCTAGTTGGCGCAACTAGCTCCCTTCATCTTGTATTATACAGTGAGTATAGTGATACATTGTTGCTACTTCCAATCAGTTTATTGAGGCGGGTGTATGTGATCTTGTCGAATGGCATCATTTATTAAAAGGCAATATTGACCGTCCCTGCGACAAAAGCATGTATTAAGAGGTCCCTTATAGACTTTTGGTCCATTTTAAACTGGATAGAGAGAAAGAGAGAGAGAGGAATTGAACTATCAGAGAAAAGCGCCAAACCATTACGACTATATAGCACTGGGAAGGGGTCAGGATTTGGGATGGGACGGGGGAAAAGGAATGGTGCCCAACCACTTGGACGGTCGGGGATTGAACGCCGATCTGCATGAAGCGAGACCGTCGCTCTACCGTCCAGCCCAAGTGGTTGGGCAGACAGAGAGAGAGAGAGAGAGAGAGAGAGAGAGAGAGAGAGACCATATCCAAAGATTCGGCACATATACCATCACGAATTAAACCAATGTTTGCCAAACATTAGTGAACCACTGGACACGCGTGTGTACTGCGGCTAGACTGCTAACCTCAGCCTTGATCGACTCTACCCTTGAAGGCTCTGTATTGTGGTCCAGTAATTAAAGCACATGTGGTGCTTTAATTAATAGAAATATCATATCTCAGGACATTACAAATATTTTGATTACTGAATTATGAAACTATTTTGAAATAATTTCAACGAGACTGTGTGCATTTGATGAGACAATACGAAGTAACGTCAGTGACAGCTGTCAATCATCTGGTCCAGCTATAAAGGGGGGGGGTTCTCACCCCCCCTTGATAACAGAAAATTTTCAGAGCAGAAAATTCAACCCATTTGGGAAATGGTGCGGACAACAAATTACTATTCAATTATAAAACTGTATTTGATTAGAAAACTAATTTGATATCATGTAGCGCATTTTGAAGTAATTCCGTTATGTATTGCAAATAACCTTAAAGTAGAACGAGGGTAGATAGTGTGTAACGAGTAGTGCGCATAGATGAACAGTGTTGGCGAGACCGTTGAACAGACGAAGAATGACAGAGATAAATAATAGGTTATAGCCGAGAACGATGGCGTTTAAGGCACTAGTTAAACAAAAAATATATAATTTGATATAACGCCCGGGCCAATGATGACGCAAAGGACTGCCAGGTGGCGTTGCCAGAGGCAGTTGGATCAGCGGACGGCACAAGACCAGCGGACCAGGCGCCCAGAACTTTGGCCAGAACTGGACCGGGTCGAAGTAAGGATGGAACACCATGGAGATTATCTTGGAGCGGAAATGCATTAAGGATCTTCGCCCCTCCGTCCTTGACTTTTGAGAAGATGGAACGTGAGCCACGGGTCATGAGCCACGGGGAAGTGTAGTGGTGAAGCGGAGATTTCTGCTTTTCAAATGAGAGCTGTTTCCATCACCATATATACACACCAGTCTGAAGCAGCAGCAGCGCCACCACCACCACCACCACCAGTCCCACACCACCAGCGTCCAGCTCTACCACAATCACCCCCACAACTACCCATTTGTCCATCACTGTTTCGCTACCTACCTTTCCGTGGGGTGTATAATCTCCCGACACTTACCCTCCGCTAATGACAAAGCCTTTTCCCTAAGTTCCGAGCCGCTTGCGTATTAGAATGCGCAAGTAGAGGTGACCCCCGAGGTGGGCTTCCTCAGCATGGCCTCCCAGACCACCAATAACATATCAATAAATCGCGATCTACGACGTCGGAGCACGGGTGGTTGCTGCCGCAAATGTCCTGGTTATGTGGTCTGCCTCTCCCGGCTTCTTGGTTACGCCAGCTGCTGCCTCTCCCGGCTTCTTGGTTACGCCAGCTGCTGCCTCTCCCGGATTCTTGGTTACGCCAGCTGCTGCCTCTCCCGGCTTCTTGGTTACGCCAGCTGCTGCCTCTCCCGGCTTCTTGGTTACGCCAGCTGCTGCCTCTCCCGGCCTCTTGGTTACGCCAGCTGCTGCCTCTCCCGGCTTCTTGGTTACGCCAGCTGCTGCCTCTCCCGGCTTCTTGGTTACGCCAGCTGCTGCCTCTCCCGGCTTCTTGGTTACGCCAGCTGCTGCCTCTCCCGGCTTCTTGGTTACGCCAGCTGCTGCCTCTCCAAGCCGTGCGCTTTCTCTGGCGTCCGGGTATACATGTATTCTCTACAACTGACTTCATTTGTTGGGTTTGTGTGTAGACCCGATGGACCTGAGTATGCAGGGCGTGGAAGGGGACTCATGCAGGAGGTGGAAGGGGCAGTAGAGTGGATTCTATCTTGCGTCTGGAATAGAATCTTCACCCGTTAGGGATAAGAAGTTTTACAGCGGGTAAGGATCTTGAATGCTTACACATGTTTATTCATGGAAGTAAGTGAGCCTGTGTGTGTGTGTACTCATCTAGTGGTACCCATCTAGATGTACTCGGCTAGATGTACTTGCAGGTTCGAGCTAGGCTCCTGACCCTGCCTTGTTATCGTTCTTAACTTAAAAACGAGAGCAAAGTGAGAGAATTTAGTCATATCAAAGGCATTACGGGCTCACCATAGCCCGTGCTACTTGGAACTTTTTGTTCCAGGTAGCGAATCTTTAACAACAACAACAACAACAACAACAACAGAGCAAAGAGTCATTGCATTATCATATTTAGATTTAAAACTTTGAATCGAATTATCTTCAACGACTTCTACCGTCTAACCTATTCCACAAATTGGTAGTTCCAAGACTGAAAAAGTTCTCTATGACTCATTTTTGTTTTTAGTTTCTGTAACCTCTCAATCTGCAGTTCCATGTTTTAAACAAGGCTACTTTCTCTTCTTTGTCGATTTCCCCTACAATCTTGTATGTTGTTATCATGTCCCACCAACCTCTCCTTCCCCCTCCCCACCCCAGTGTGGTAACGTCCATTTCTCTGTCTTTCCTCAGAACTCAATCCCTTTGACTTACAAATGAACCTCGTTGCATATTTTTGGACCTTTCCTAGTTTTTCCTTGTCATTTTTCCTTGGGTATAAAGACCAAGACTGGGATAGGACTTAGGAGAGGAATGGTGCCCAACCACTTGGACGGTCGGGGATTGAACGCTGACCTGCAAGAAGCGAGACCGTCGTTCTATATAATCAGATCCAAATGACTGGATTGCATCGCTTAAGGAGGGGGGGGTAACTTTAGAATTATATCTGGTGTTTTATATTGGCATTTTCCACTTGTGGTGCACCGCGCTTGTCTGGTGGAGTACCAGGAATGTGTGCTTTGTACTCCGTCAGTATCCCACCACGTAGGGGCCTGAGAATAGATCAACTCCCCACCACAATAAGTGGGAGAGGATTACAGCACAAGCATACCGAATAAGGGGGATTAGCGTTCAGAACAAGGGGGATTAACGTTCAAGACAAGGGGGATTAGCGTTCAGAACAAGGGAGATTAGCGCTCAGAACAAGGGAGGATTAGCGTGCAGACCAAGGGGGATTAACACAACGAATAAAGTGAATTACCTTAACAAACGAGGAAGGATTAATACACAATTAATTACTCCCTTCTATTTACTTACTTCTACTCCCTTCTTCCTCGGGGAAGGTAGAAGGGAGTAGAAGAACTCCCAGAACCCTCTCCAGCTATGTTCTCCAAACATGCCGAATAAAAAGAGGAAAAGAGTACCGAACAAGAGAGTACAAGATATAATACTGTTCGTCAAGAGGAGAATACAAACACAGGAGCCACTCTTGACAAAAATAAATCAATCATTTGACATTAAATTCTGCCAAGACGGAGAACGCGTCCGTTCTACACGAGAGATTGTCGGTACCGGCTTGCAACCCGTTCTCGCAAATTCGTAAAGTCAATATTGACTTATTAACTACGTGCATAGGTGATATACTTAACATAATAGATACCCTTAAAAAGATTCATAGAAAACACCGACCTTACCTAACCTTGTTAGTATCTTAAGATAAGCATCTTATTGCTTCGTAATTACAATTATTACTTAACCTATACCTATTATAGGTTAGGTAATAATTGTAATTACGAAGCTATAAGATGCTTATCTTAAGATACTAACAAGGTTAGGTAAGGTCGGTGTTTTCTATTAATCTTTTTAAGGGTATCTATTATGTTAAGTATGTCACCTATGCACATATTTAATAAGTCAATATTGACTTATTAAATTTGCGAGAACGGGTTGCGGCTTGATCGCAAAAGGGTGTGTGTGTGTGTGTTTACTAGTTGTGTTCACTAGTTGTGTTTTTGCGGGGGTTGAGCTTTGCTCTTTCGGCCCGCCTCTCAACTGTCAATCAACTGTTTACTAACTACTTTTTTTTTTTTTTTCTCCACACCACACACACACACACACACACACACACACACACACACACACACACACACACACACACACACCAGGAAGCAGCCCGTGACAGCTGACTAACTCCCAGGTACCTATTTACTGCTACGTAACAGGGGCACTTAGGGTGAAAGAAACTTTGCCCATTTGTTTCTGCCTCGTGCGGGAATCGAACCCGCGCCACAGAATTACGAGTCCTGCGCGCTATCCACCAGGCTACGAGGCTCCTCCACCAGGCTACGAGGCCCCCTATGTGTGTGTGTGTGTGTGTGTGTGTGTGTGTGTGTGTGTGTGTGTGTGTGTGTGTGTGCTGTTTAAGTGTTCAGAGCCCGGGTAGAGCCGGCCGAATCATAGAGGGGGCCGACCCCCTTTACCCCCGACCAGCCTACGAATGTCCCCTACCCGCATCCAGTCATATTGCAAAGTTGCGAGGCTAGCCCCGAGCGTCTGTCCTCCACCCTCTCACAGGAATGTATGAGTATAGTTGTGAAGAATGAGAGGAATGTATAGGGAACAGTTGTGAAGAATGATGGGAATGTATGGGGACAGTTGTGAAGAATGATGGGAATGTATGGGGACAGTTGTGAAGAATGAGGGGAATGTATGGGGACAGTTGTGAAGAATGAGGGGAATGTATGGGGACAGTTGTGAAGAATGAGGGGAATGTATGGGGACAGTTGTGAAGAATGAGGGGAATGTATGGGGACAGTTGTGAAGAATGAGGGGGAATACATGACCAACTCGGCCAATATTGAAGTACAATGGGTGAGTATAACTGGGCATTTGTTTACAAGTAATTGGATAATAGTCAGCGAAAAATGGGCAACTAGGTTTTGCTAATGGTTTTGTTGTTGCTGTTGTTGTTAATGGGGATGATTATAGAGGAGTAGTAAATGTGTATTTATTCAAAGCTTGAAACTGATGTTTGTTTAACAGATGAATGGAGATAATTAGATAAGCAATTTAATGGACATTCTACTTTGCTAAGGCATATACCTAATTAATGACGGTAATTTAAAGATCCATGGAGTTCTCATTAACCATAGTAGAGTTGGAGTACACAAATACTAACTTGGCACGTTATCATGTGTTTTATCTGGTATAATTCCTGTTGTCGGGGACAGGATGCCTGCTTACATAGGCTTACCAAGCTCCAGTGCCCCTAGGCCGGCTGCTGACCCTCCCCAGGAGGCAACCCCCACACAACAGTTGCTGCCCACCTCCTGGGTACCTATTTGACTACAAGATGAACATCGGGTGAAAGGAAACGTGCTTCAACCGTTTCTGTCTTGCCCTGGGATTGAACCCGGGTCCCTCGGTTGTAAACCCAGGACGTAGACCACTGTGGCGATGATATTTTTCAAGGACCTTCGAAGTCTGTGGCGAACTCGTTCGTCTGGAAACGTCACTGAATCAAGTCTCCAGGTTCATAATGTTGCTAGAGTGCTTTTGCGTACGCGTTGCAATTATTTTGCGTCATTGATTGTACAGGCGTTAACTCGCGTGCGTCATTGCGTATTTCTTGGAATTCCTTTCCACAGGAGTCTGTGGTGGAATTTGCTACCTGTCATTGCTTTGTGAATAGTGATGAGGCCATCACTCTTACTTATCCGGCGTTCACGGGAAATATATTGTCTCCCCCGCCCGACCTGTCGTGCCGGTGGGTCGCCTCCCGTGCCGGTGGGTCGCCTCCCGTGCCGGTGGGTCGCCTCCCGTGCCGGTGGGTCGCCTCCCGTGCCGGTGGGTCGCCTCCCGTGCCGGTGGGTCGCCTCCCGTGCCGGTGGGTCGCCTCCCGTGCCGGTGGGTCGCCTCCCGTGCCGGTGGGTCGCCTCCCGTGCCGGTGGGTCGCCTCCCGTGCCGGTGGGTCGCCTCCCGTGCCGGTGGGTCGCCTCCCGTGCCGGTGGGTCGCCTCCCGTGCCGGTGGGTCGCCTCCCGTGCCGGTGGGTCGCCTCCCGTGCCGGTGGGTCGCCTCCCGTGCCGGTGGGTCGCCTCCCGTGCCGGTGGGTCGCCTCCCGTGCCGGTGGGTCGCCTCCCGTGCCGGTGGGTCGCCTCCCGTGCCGGTGGGGTCGCCTCCCGTGCCGGTGGGGTCGCCTCCCGTGCCGGTGGGTCGCCTCCCGTGCCGGTGGGTCGCCTCCCGTGCCGGTGTGTCGCCTCCCGTGCCGGTGGGTCGCCTCCCGTGCCGGTGGGTCGCCTCCCGTGCCGGTGGGTCGCCTCCCGTGCCGGTGGGTCGCCTCCCGTGCCGGTGGGTCGCCTCCCGTGCCGGTGGGTCGCCTCCCATGCCGGTGGGTCGCCTCCCGTGCCGGTGGGTCGCCTCCCGTGCCACGGGGTGCGTGCGTGTGTGTTGCGTAGTCGTACGCTGTAACGCTTAAGGTAATTAGCGTTGCGGCAGGTAGGTATACGTGGAGTGAATGGTGTTGGCTACTGATGCGTCTCCTTCAGTGGTGTTTGTGGCTAGGTGACGGAGGGGATGGTGTTTGTGGACCAGGTGACGGAGGGGGTGGTGTTTGTGGACCAGGAGACGGAGGGGTGGTGTTTGTGGACCAGGTGACGGGGGGGGGTGGTGTTTGTGGACCAGGTGACGGAGGGGTGGTGTTTGTGGACCAGGTGACGGAGGGGGTGGTGTTTGTGGACCAGGTGACGGAGGGGTGGTGTTTGTGGACCAGGTGACGGAGGGGGTGGTGTTTGTGGACCAGGTGACGGAGGGGTGGTGTTTGTGGACCAGGTGACGGAGGGGTGGTGTTTGTGGACCAGGTGACGGAGGGGGTGGTGTTTGTGGACCAGGTGACGGAGGGGTGGTGTTTGTGGACCAGGTGACGGAGGGGTGGTGTTTGTGGACCAGGTGACGGACGGGGTGGTGTTTGTGGACCAGGTGACGGAGGGGTGGTGTTTGTGGACCAGGTGACGGAGGGGGTGGTGTTTGTGGACCAGGTGACGGAGGGGGTGGTGTTTGTGGACCAGGTGACGGAGGGGTGGTGTTTGTGGACCAGGTGACGGAGGGGGTGGTGTTTGTGGACCAGGTGACGGAGGGGTGGTGTTTGTGGACCAGGTGACGGAGGGGGTGGTGTTTGTGGACCAGGTGACGGAGGGGTGGTGTTTGTGGACCAGGTGACGGGGGGGTGTTTGTGGCCAGGTGACGGGGGGGGGGGTTGTGGCCAGGTGACGGGGGGGTGTTTGTGGCCAGGTGACGGGGGGGGGGTTGTGGCCAGGTGACGGGGGGGGGGGTTGTGGACCAGGTGACGGAGGGGTGGTGTTTGTGGACCAGGTGACGGAGGGGTGTTTGTGGACCAGGTGACGGAGGGGTGGTGTTTGTGGACCAGGTGACGGGGGAAGGGGGTTGTGGACCAGGTGACGGGGGAGGGTGTTTGTGGCCAGGTGACGGGGGGGGTTGTGGCCAGGTGACGGGGGGGGGGTGTTTGTGGACCAGGTGACGGAGGGGTGGTGTTTGTGGACCAGGAGACGGGGGAAGGGGGTTGTGGACCAGGTGAAGGGGGGGGGGTTGTGGACCAGGTGACTGGGGGGAGTTGTGGACCAGGTGACGGGGGGGGGTTGTGGACCAGGTGACGGGGGGGGGGGGGTTGTGGACCAGGTGAAGGGCGGGGGTTGTGGACCAGGTGAAGGGGGGGTTGTGGACCAGGTGACGGGGGGGGTTGTGGACCAGGTGACGGGGGGGGTTGTGGACCAGGTGAAGAGGGGGGTTGTGGACCAGGTGACGGGGGGGGGTTGTGGACCAGGTGACCGGTGGGGGGGGTTGTGGACCAGGTGAAGGGGGGGGGTTGTGGACCAGGTGATGGGGGAAGGGGGTTGTGGACCAGGTGAAGGGGGGGGTTGTGGACCAGGTGACTGGGGGGGGGTTGTGGACCAGGTGACGGGGGGGGGGTTGTGGACCAGGTGACGGGGGGGGGGGGTTGTGGACCAGGTGACGGGGGGGGTTGTGGACCAGGTGACGGGGGGGGTTGTGGACCAGGTGAAGAGGGGGGTTGTGGACCAGGTGACGGGGGGGGGTTGTGGACCAGGTGACCGGTGGGGGGGGTTGTGGACCAGGTGAAGGGGGGGGTTGTGGACCAGGTGACGGGGGAAGGGGGTTGTGGACCAGGTGAAGGGGGGGATTGTGGACCAGGTGACTGGGGGGGGGTTGTGGACCAGGTGACGGGGGGGGGGGGTTGTGGACCAGGTGAAGGGCGGGGGTTGTGGACCAGGTGACGGGTGGGGGGTTGTGGACCAGGTGACTGGGGGAGGGTTGTGGACCAGGTGACGGGGGGGGGTTGTGGACCAGGTGACGGGGGGGGGGGGTTGTGGACCAGGTGACCGGTGGGGGGGGTTGTGGACCAGGTGACGGGGGGGTTCTGGACCAGGTGACGGGGGGAGTTGTGGACCATGTGACGGGGGGGTTCTGGACCAGGTGACGGGGGGGGGGTTGTGGACCAGGTGAAGGGGGGGTTGTGGACCAGGTGAAGGGGGGGTTGTGGACCAGGTGACGAGGGGGGTGTTTGTGAACCAGGTGACGGGGGGGTTGTGGACCAGGTGACGGGGGGGGTTGTGGACCAGGTGACGGGGGGGGGTTGTGGACCAGGTGACGGGGGGGGGTTGTGGACCAGGTGACGGGGGGGGTTGTGGACCAGGTGACGGGGGGGGGGGTGTTTGTGGACCAGGTGACGGGGGGGGTTGTGGACCAGGTGACGGGGGGGTGTTTGTAGACCAGGTGACGGGGGGGGTTGTGGACCAGGTGACAGGGGGGGGTTGTGGACCAGGTGACGGGGGGGGGTTGTGGACCAGGTGACGGGGGGGGGTTGTGGACCAGGTGACGGGGGGGGGGTTGTGGACCAGGTGACGGGGGGGGGTGTTTGTGGACCAGGTGACGGGGGGGGGTGTTTGTGGACCAGGCGACGGGGGGGGGTTATGGACCAGGCGACGGGGGGGGGGTGTTTGTGGACCAGGTGACGGGGGGGGGGTTGTGGACCAGGTGACGGGGGGGGGGGTTGTGGACCAGGTGACGGGGGGGTTGTGGACCAGGTGACGGGGCGGGGGTTGTGGACCAGGTGACGGGGGGGGGTGTTTGTTGACCAGGTGACGGGTGGTGTTTGTGGACCAAGTGACGGGGGGGGGGGGAGTTGTGGCCAGGTGACGGGTGGTGTTTGTGGACCAGGTGACGGAGGGGGGTGTTTGTGGACGAGGTGACGGGTGGTCGTATACGCACCTGTAAACAAGTGCGTGACGGTGAAACAGGCCTGGACACAAATGATTAAGTCATCATTAACTTGTACAAAGGTTCCTAGTGAGAGCAGTTAGCTAATGACTTCCCGGTTCACTCACACAAAGCTGCCCTTGATCGTCACACGCTCTTAGACCCGTGTCGTTGTGTTATATATCCCATGGTGAGGCGTTACCTAAACGTTACCATCCTCTTAGGTTCCTGAGTGGCTTAGTAAAGAGGTCCTGGTACAACTGGCACTAAGCCAGGAATAAAGCACACCAGGGGTCGAGTCTTCCTCGTTAAATATTCCTTAGTTGTTCGGCTTGAGTATATCATTAGTAAATTCATTATAAGTCTCCATGGCGTACAGTCCTTGCTATTTCACGGATGTCTTGGTAATGAAAAAAATTTACTTGTTCTGTCTCGACCGGTTTGTGACAGATGGCCGAACACACACACTCTGGGCTCGTGTTTGTTTTGGTGGCCAGAGTGCCAAGCACTCCGCCTGACCGGTAAGCCAAGCCTTGTAGATGATGAGTCACAATAACTTGGCTGACGATAAGACAGCCAACCCACAAATCAGAAAATTAATGACTGACGATGCTTCGGTCCGTCCTGGACCATTGTCGAGTCCTTCTTGGTGTCCAGGACCCCAAGCCGTCTTGGTGTCCAGGACCCCAAGCCGTCTTGGTGTCCAGGACCCCAAGCCGTCTTGGTGGCCAGGACGCCAAGCCGTCTTGGTGGCCAGGACGCCAAGCCGTCTTGGTGGCCAGGACGCCAAGCCGTCTTGGTGGCCAGGACGCCAAGCCGTCTTGGTGGCCAGGACCCCCAAGCCGTCTTGGTGGCCAGGACCCCAAGCCGTCTTGGTGGCCAGGACCCCAAGCCGTCTTGGTGGCCAGGACCCCAAGCCGTCTTGGTGGCCAGGACGCCAAGCCGTCTTGGTGGCCAGGACCCCAAACCGTCTTGGTGGCCAGGACCCCAAGCCGTCTTGGTGGCCAGGACCCCCAAGCCGTCTTGGTAGCCAGGACCCCAAGCCGTCTTGGTGGCCAGGACCCCAAGCCGTCTTGGTGGCCAGGACCCCAAGCCGTCTTGGTGGCCAGGACCCCAAGCCGTCTTGGTGGCCAGGACCCCCAAGCCGTCTTGGTGGCCAGGACCCCAAGCCGTCTTGGTGGCCAGGACCCCAAGCCGTCTTGGTGGCCAGGACCCCAAGCCGTCTTGGTGGCCAGGACCCCAAGCCGTCTTGGTGGCCAGGACCCCAAGCCGTCTTGGTGGCCAGGACCCCAAGCCGTCTTGGTGGCCAGGACCCCAAGCCGTCTTGGTGGCCAGGACCCCAAGCCGTCTTGGTGGCCAGGACCCCAAGCCGTCTTGGTGGCCAGGACCCCAAGCCGTCTTGGTGGCCAGGACCCCAAGCCGTCTTGGTGGCCAGGACCCCAAGCCGTCTTGGTGGCCAGGACCCCAAGCCGTCTTGGTGGCCAGGACCCCAAGCCGTCTTGGTGGCCAGGACCCCAAGCCGTCTTGGTGGCCAGGACCCCAAGCCGTCTTGGTGGCCAGGACCCCAAGCCGTCTTGGTGGCCAGGACCCCAAGCCGTCTTGGTGGCCAGGACCCCAAGCCGTCTTGGTGGCCAGGACCCCAAGCCGTCTTGGTGGCCAGGACCCCAAGCCGTCTTGGTGGCCAGGACCCCAAGCCGTCTTGGTGGCCAGGACCCCAAGCCGTCTTGGTGGCCAGGACCCCAAGCCGTCTTGGTGGCCAGGACCCCAAGCCGTCTTGGTGGCCAGGACCCCAAGCCGTCTTGGTGGCCAGGACCCCAAGCCGTCTTGGTGGCCAGGACCCCAAGCCGTCTTGGTGGCCAGGAACCCCAAGCCGTCTTGGTGGCCAGGACCCCCAAGCCGTCTTGGTGGCCAGGACCCCAAGCCGTCTTGGTGGCCAGGACCCCAAGCCGTCTTGGTGGCCAGGACCCCAAGCCGTCTTGGTGGCCAGGACCCCAAGCCGTCTTGGTGGCCAGGACCCCAAGCCGTCTTGGTGGCCAGGACCCCAAGCCGTCTTGGTGGCCAGGACCCCAAGCCGTCTTGGTGGCCAGGACCCCAAGCCGTCTTGGTGGCCAGGACCCCCAAGCCGTCTTGGTGGCCAGGACCCCAAGCCGTCTTGGTGGCCAGGACCCCAAGCCGTCTTGGTGGCCAGGACCCCAAGCCGTCTTGGTGGCCAGGACCCCCAAGCCGTCTTGGTGGCCAGGACCCCCAAGCCGTCTTGGTGGCCAGGACCCCAAGCCGTCTTGGTGGCCAGGACCCCAAGCCGTCTTGGTGGCCAGGACCCCAAGCCGTCTTGGTGGCCAGGACCCCAAGCCGTCTTGGTGGCCAGGACCCCAAGCCGTCTTGGTGGCCAGGACCCCAAGCCGTCTTGGTGGCCAGGACCCCAAGCCGTCTTGGTGGCCAGGACCCCAAGCCGTCTTGGTGGCCAGGACCCCAAGCCGTCTTGGTGGCCAGGACCCCAAGCCGTCTTGGTGGCCAGGACCCCAAGCCGTCTTGGTGGCCAGGACCCCAAGCCGTCTTGGTGGCCAGGACCCCAAGCCGTCTTGGTGGCCAGGACCCCAAGCCGTCTTGGTGGCCAGGACCCCAAGCCTTCCTGATCAGATCCTTAGGGTTTTTGCACCGACCTGCCAACATTGGAGAATGTCTAATTAATTGACTTGTCCAGTTGAACAGCACAGGACAATCTGTTGTTGCTTCTGGTTAGGCTGTCGCAAATGCGATTGTGTCTCTAACAATTATGTTGTCTTCAAAACCCGAGTGAGTTGTTTGAACAATTTTCTTTTTTTCCCCCGTCGTTTCCTCTTGGCATATTTCCAAGTTGGACGTGATCAGCTTTCTTGATGACTTACAAGTTTTGGTTCCCTTGGGCTAGCATTTTGAGCCTATAATCCCACCGAAAGGCTCCGGGTAGTTGGGGGAGCAGGATGAAGGGTCATTTAGACATTGTGCACGGGTATTTTATGGGGGAAATAAATGACAAGTTTGAGGTGAAGCGCTGAAGAGGACGTAGTGCAAGAGTTTTGGAGACGTTTTGTTATTTGGGACGGTCAAGGGCGAGGAGAAATGGAAAGCGTTTTGGGGAGAGACCTGGAAAGAAAAATCGTTTGGGATGAAGATGAATTGAAGTGGAAAGGAAGTACGATGGGGTCATTAGGCGAAGAGCGAAAGAGGTTATTAAAGGGAAGGTTGGAGGAAACATGGAGAGTCAAATTAATGAAGACAGGAACGTGGAATTTCCTGAGTCAGCCTAAAAGTATTTTCTGCCAGATGAGCAGACGCGTCAAGTGCAAACAAACGATCCCTGTAACGTCTCACCCTGTCCGGGGAATCGAACCCAGGATCAATGGGTTGTGAGCTAATACGCAGTTGAATCATCTCTCGCCAACTAGAGCTGCTTAACCCCTTAAAATTGGCAATCAAGTCATTACAGAAGTAAACCAGTATTTACTGTTCATTCCTGAACACTGTTCTGTTCGGCTTCTGCACCTGTGTTCATTTTCTTCGCCACAATGCCGTTTTCTGTGAGCGACTTAGGACCTCATTATTCTATACAAATTAACACATCTGCATCCTTGCAACGTGCAATGTTTTATTCATTGGCTTACAGAAAAAGCAAAGCTTGATTTCTTGCATGGATTAAGTTCTTTTCTATTTACCAAAAACTGTATAATAAATTAATTCCTGTCGTTTAGCCAATTGTGCATGTAAACGGTGTGCGGGCGGGTACTCACCTATTTGTGCTTGCGGGGGTTGAGCTTTGGCTCTTTGGTCCCGCCTCTCAACTGTCAATCAACTGGTGTACAGATTCCTGAGCCTACTGGGCTTTATCATATCTACATTTGAAACTGTGTATGGAGTCAGCCTCCACCACATCACTGCCTAATGCATTCCCTTGCATTCTGTGTGTCGAATGTCCCGTACAGTCACTATGTTTCGACATGTATATCAGGGTTAGTATGTATGTTGACGTCAGCATGTATACCGGGTGTCAGTATACATGCTAACATCATATCAGACGGACTTTTTGACTTGGACAAACTGAAACAATGGACCAAGAAGTGGGTACTAGATTTTAACTCAAGCAAGTGTCATGTAATGAAGACGAGAGCTGGGAATAAGGGACAAGACTCCAAGTCCCAAATGTGAGAGGAAATCCTTCAAGAATAAGGTAGAGACATATTGTATTGAACCTGTTTCCCAAAGCCCATATCAAATAGATATCTTCAGTAGAGTATGCTAGGTTGGCCAACTATTAAGTTGGCCAACCTACCTTTAGAAATCTGAATTAGGAAGCATTCAGGTCCTTATTTAGCACTTACATCAGACCAATTTGGGAATATGCAGCGCCAGAGTGAAGTTCTTATCTTGCCAAACACAAGACGAAGCAAGAAAAAGCACAGAGGGGTATCACCAAACAAGTCGTATAACTAAGAAAATGTTACACAGAAAGAATTATAGAATTAAACCGCCTGTCACTGGATGATTAATAAGAATGAGGAGGAGACATGATTACCACGTAGAAAATTCTAATCTGGATTAGATAGGGGAGATTATTTGAGACTCTGTGGTACACGAACAAGCGAACACGCATAGAAACTACCAACACGAGCTACAGAGAAAAACAAACCATTGTTTCAGTGTCGTAGTGAAGAACTGTTCATAAGTTGATTGAAGGTTGAAAGGTGGGACCAGAGTTGAAACTCTAAAGTGAGTTTGTTCATCTCTACTTCTTTTCCCACCCAAACCGAAGACACACAAATTGTGTGAGTGAGTGAGTAGGCGAGTGAGTGAGTGAGTGAGTGAGTGAGTGAGTGAGTGAGTGTTGAGTGCACAACCTCCGATTGTACCGCCAGAATCTACGGTTCTAGAGGAGTGGATAATGAGCGCTCAGAGTGGGTCTTATCAAGTGATTGTGATTTCGTTTCGGCTGTTTTCGTCCACCCCAATTTTAATGGACGATTTTGACTATATATATATTACATGGCCTCCCGCGGCGGCGGCCCTCTGGCTCCTAGCAACGATGACTGTTGCCATGTCTCTGGCAACTGCCAGTTGCGTCTTGAGGTTATCTTGAGGTTATCTTGAGGTTATCTTGAGGTTATCTTGAGATGATTTCGGGGCTTTAGTGTCCCCGCGGCCCGGTCCTCGACCAGGCCTCCACCCCCAGGAAGCAGCCCGTGACAGCTGACTAACTCCCAGGTACCTATTTACTGCTAGGTAACAGGGGCATTCAGGGTGAAAGAAACTTTGCCCATTTGTTTCTGCTTTTATTGCCACTTAAATATTCTTTAAGCTTAACAATTTTCACTTAAAATTTACACTTAAAGATAGACAACTCATAATAATATAGCGAGTCCAAACTTATCAGAAAATTTAATGGTTTAGTACACCCTTTGTTTGAGGAGCCGGTGGCTGAGCGGACAGAACACTGGGCGCGTGATCCTGGGTTCGATCCCGACCGTCGGCGAGAAACAATGGGCAGAGTTTCTTTCACCCTGATGATCCTGTTACCTAGCAGTAAATAGGTACCTGGGAGTTAATCGGCTGTCACGGGCTGCTTCCTGGGGGTGGAGGCCCTGGTCGAGGACCGGGCCGCGGGGACACTAAGCCCCGAAATCATCTCAAGATAACCCTCAAGAGGTACCATTAGCATTCCAAGAGACGCAGCTATCATGCTTGGGACGCAAGAGACGCAACTGTCATGCTTGGGACGCAAGAGACGCAGCTATCATGCTTGGGACGGAATTTCTGGTCTGGTATTAGGTCGAGGATTGACGGGGACTTGTCGTCCAGCCCACGGGGGAGCGCTGCCAGTCACCGATAGGTCTATGGAATTATCTTCCCGAGGCGCCATCATTCGTAAGGCATCATTGACGCACCAGATGTGTACGGACGATCAGGCACGCGAGTCGGAACTGGTCCTACACACCTGGAACTGGCCCTGCATACCTGGAACTGGTCCTACACACCTAGAACTGGTCCTGCATACCTGGAAGTGGTCCTACACACCTGGAACTCGCCCTGCATACCTGGAACTGATCCTACACACCTGGAACTGGTCCTGCATACCTGGAACTCGCCTTGCATACCTGGAACTGGTCCTACACACCTGCAACTGGCCTTACACACCCGGAACTGACACTATACACCTGGAACTCGTCCTGCATACCTGGAACTGGTCCCTTTACACCTGCAACTGGCCCTACACACCCGGACCTGACACTACACACCTGGAACTCGTCCTGCATGCCTGGAACTGGTCCCTACACACCAGGAACTGGCTCTACACACCTGGAACTGGTCCTACACACCCGGAACTCGTCCTACACAAATGGAAATGGCCCTCCACACCTGGAACTGGCCCTACATACCTGGAACTGGTCCCTACAAACCTGGAACTGGTCCCTACAAACCTGGAACTGGTCCCTACAAACCTGGAACTGGTCCCTACAAACCTGGAACTGGTCCCTACAAACCTGGAACTGGTCCCTACAAACCTGGAACTGGTCCCTACAAACCTGGAACTGGTCCCTACAAACCTGGAACTGGTCCCTACAAACCTGGAACTGGTCCCTACAAACCTGGAACTGGTCCCTACAAACCTGGAACTGGTCCCTACAAACCTGGAACTGGTCCCTACAAACCTGGAACTGGTCCCTACAAACCTGGAACTGGTCCCTACAAACCTGGAACTGGTCCCTACAAACCTGGAACTGGTCCCTACAAACCTGGAACTGGTCCCTACAAACCTGGAACTGGTCCCTACAAACCTGGAACTGGTCCCTACAAACCTGGAACTGGTCCCTACAAACCTGGAACTGGTCCCTACAAACCTGGAACTGGTCCCTACAAACCTGGAACTGGTCCCTACAAACCTGGAACTGACCCTACACACCTGGAGCTGGCCTCTACACACCTGGAGCTGGCCCCTACACACATGGAGCTGGCCCCTACACACCTGGAGCTGGCCCCTACACACCTGGAGCTGGCCCCTACACACCTGGAGCTGGCCCCTACACACCTGGAGCTGGCCCCTACACACCTGGAGCTGGCCCCTACACACCTGGAGCTGGCCCCTACACACCTGGTGCTGGCCCCTACACACCTGGAGCTGGCCCCTACACACCTGGAGCTGGCCCCTACACACCTGGAGCTGGCCCCTACACACCTGGAGCTGGCCCCTACACACCTGGAGCTGGCCCCTACACACCTGGAGCTGGCCCCTACACACCTGGAGCTGGCCCCTACACACCTGGAGCTGGCCCCTACACACCTGGAGCTGGCCCCTACACACCTGGAGCTGGCCCCTACACACCTGGAGCTGGCCCCTACACACCTGGAGCTGGCCCCTACACACCTGGAGCTGGCCCCTACACACCTGGAGCTGGCCCCTACACACCTGGAGCTGGCCCCTACACACCCGGAGCTGGCCCCTACACACCCGGAACTGGCCCCTACACACCCGGAACTGGCCCCTACACACCCGGAACTGGCCCCTACACACCCGGAACTGGCCCCTACACACCCGGAACTGGCCCCTACACACCCGGAATTGGCCCCTACACACCCGGAATTGGCCCCTACACACCCGGAATTGGCCCCTACACACCCGGAACTGGCCCCTACACACCCGGAACTGGCCCCTACACACCCGGAACTGGCCCCTACACACCCGGAACTGGCCTCTACACACCTGGAACTGGCCCCTACACACCTGGAACTGGCCCCTACACACCTGGAACTGGCCCCTACACACCTGGAACTCGCCCTTCACACCAGGAAGTGTCTTGGTGGTGTCCTGGAAATATCATGGTCATACCTGGTGGGTCTGGACCCTGGAGGGCCGGTGAGGGTTTTGTGAGTTCTTCTGCTCCCCGAACCCGGCCCGAGGCCAGGCTCGACTTGGTCCAACAGGCTGTTGCTTGGAGCAGCCCGCATGCCCACATACCCACTACAACCCGGTTGGTCCGGCACTTCTTGCAAGAACTGATCTAAATGATTCTTGAAGACATCCACCTTTGTTCCGGCAAAGTTCAAATGATAATATTTTATAATGCTTGCTAGGAAGGTATTGAACAGCCGTGGACCTCTAATGGTCAGACAATGCTCTCTGATTGTCCGAGGGGGTGGTCCCCCCTTGTGACCAGGAGGCACCCCCCATCGCCCCCTGTGAAACTGGCCCTACACACAAATGGAAATGGCCCTACACACCTGGAACTGGCCCTACAAACCTGGAACTGGCCCCTACACACCAGGAACTGGCCCCTACACACCCGGAAGCAACCCCTTCCCCCCGAGCATCAGGGAAGCACCCTCCGCAGTTTTGTCCAGGAAGCACCAACAGCCTTTAGAGGGGTTCCAGGGTCGAAAGGGTATAAGAAACTTATGCCCAGCATTAAGCCAGTATTATTAGATAGCTCTTGAAAGAAATACGAGGTCACGATAGGAACTGGAGGAGGTGGACGGAGCGAAGGTACTGTGCCCCACCACTCGGACCATCAGATATTGCACGCCCACCTGCAACAAGTAAGGCCGTGGCTTCACGACCAGTCCAAGTGGTAAGCCAGGTTGAATGGCAATTCTAAGCGAGGAAAGGCATCAAATTTAAGGACAAAAATTAGATCCAAATGGCATCAGTTGGTACCACATCCCAAGAGGGTTAGGTACAGCGGCGTCCTCGGGGCTCTACCACCACCCTGCTGGCAGCCCAGGCAGACGTCCGCGTCGGCCGGGCGTCAAGTCAATTTTTGGTCCCTTGGGAAGTTGCCGTCTTGAATATGTAAGTAAAGCGTGTGATTGACGGCCCTGACTCCTCCTCCCATCTTATCTAATTTTCTGCTTCATTTGGCTGACGTGATCAGCCTGATCACGTCAGCAGATATACTTACGTAATACTAGAAGCGTATAAAATTCGCGATAAGAGGCAAATAAAGAGGGGGCCTCTTAAGGCAGAGGAGAAAAGAGTCGTAAAGATATTGGTCGTACGTCTGGCAGCTTGATGGCCACCCTGGAAGCCAGCGCTGCCAGGCTCTTCGTCTCCCATTCGTTCCAGAAGAGCTGAGGGTTGAAGGCGAAGCTAATCTCGTGGTTTGCTTAAGTTTGTGGTTCGTTATAAATGGTTGTAACTGTTGATCTTAAATTAAACGCAACGTTGCAATAAGATTTGTAGCACTTGAGGAGTTGGCGTGTGCATTATGCGAAGCGAAACAAGCCGGTAGTTACAGTAATGATATTCAAGCAATGAGAATATTAATGAGGTGGTCCTCTGAAGGTGGACTGTTTAAAGAACCCACATTATATGTTTGTAATATATTTAACTCCAACTTGCTACCATCATAATGATCTTTACAGAATTTGTGAAGCACACTTAAGGGGTATTATCTTATTTATCTTCTTCATTTTCTTTCTAACTTACGTTTTGGGAGATACGAGATGCTGGAGGCAGTATTCACAACACGCTGAAGTATCCGTTTACGAGAGCTGTACCTCTTTTCTCGATACTTGTGGCTCGCTGGGTATCTATGATTCTGGCGGCTCGCTGGGTATCTATGATTCTGGCGGCTCGCTGGGTATCTATGATTCTGGCGGCTCGCTGGGTATCTATGATTCTGGCGGCTCGCTGGGTATCTATGATTCTGGCGGCTCGCTGGGTATCTATGATTCTGGCGGCTCGCTGGGTATCTATGAACCTGTTTACAATTTGTTTATACAATTTTTTGTAGGAAAAAAAGCTCTACAAAAATCACCTTCAACCCAAAATGATTGTTATGAACCGTGTAAGAGATTTGAAGTTCGTAAACTCTTTAGTAAATACTATAGACTAAGTCGCCTTTGATGGAGATAAGGGATACAGATCTCGGAAGTAGACACGTGAATACTTTATGAATCGGCCAGGTATTGTGGTTCATTAAGATATTAAGCCAGTGTTTTATTAAGTTTTATTAAGATATTAATTTTCCCCAGGTGTTTGGGGAAAGTAGGTTGTTAACGTGGGTTGTTAACGTGGGTTGTTAACGTGTGTTGTATATCAATATGGTGCATCACTCGGAGTCGAGGAAGGTGTAGTCAAGATTGCTTATAAACACTGACAAATGCCATTTGAGTCAACAAGTGTTATTATCAAGTTCTAATCTGCGAGGCGATGCGCTGATAGCTTTATCGGTCTCATTCATCTACCTTTTGAAGTTCATTTGTTCATCATATATCCATTTTTCTGTTCAAATATCTGTCCTGCCAGCTGTTTGTTCATTAGTCTGTGCGTCCATTTTCCTGTTCATCTAAGTGTCCATTTGTGTGTCCAGTAAATCGGTGATTGCCGATATAGTTGCAGATCAATACACCTAAACAGCAGAGTCATCCACCATTGGAATCCTAGTTACGCTGACCAATACCTTGGTCTAACATCGCGTATGGTCAATGTCAGGGGCTAGATTCACGAAAGCACTTTCGCAAGCACTTACGAACGTGTACATATTTCCTCAATCTTTGACGGCTTTCGTTACATTTATTAAACAGTTTACAAGTATGAAAACTTCCCATTCAACTGTTGTTATTGTTATAAACAGCCTCCTGGTGCTTCGGAGCTCATTAACTGTTTAAGAATTGGAAACAAAGCCGCCAAAGATTGAGAAAAGATGTACAGGTTCGTAAGTGCTTGCGTAAGTTCTTCCGTGAATCTGGCCCCAGGTTAAGAGTATCGCCACCGGTCGCAGCTGCTGGAGACTCGTTGATCCAGTACTAACATTTCCTGAAAGATTTGTCGTTTTTGACATCGGCGAGATGTCAAGACTATTGGACAAAGCAAAGGCCTGGAGTTTAACGATTTCACGAGGATTTTGTCTGTATTTGGGATTTTCCACGATCAGGCAAAGCAAAAATCATACTGGAAAAAGTCTTCTTACGCAAGATGACTCCTTCAGACTTGGAGATGGTATTCCGAAGAGTTATTCCCAATAGGGATGCTGCCCCCTTTCTTTTTCACACCGGTGCTTTCAGGCCTTTGGGAGTCTGTAATATTTCTCCAATCAGACCTGAGGGTTTGGAACCATATAATCTTAACAATAGACATGGAGTTACTAAGGTCTAGTTGAACTAAATCCTTGTAAGATGTTAATTAATCCCTGACCACTCGATGTGTAAACTGTTCGCAGGAGGCTGATCACGGTCTCTCACTCTACGTTACTGAATGACCAGTCGTTATAGACCCTTCAGACCCGCCAGTATGCAGCACCCGGAGCTTTGCCGTTTAACGCAGACGATGAGTCACAATAACATGGCTGATGACCACAGCTCAGAAGATGGAGAAGCTACGACGTTTCGGTCCGTCGTGGACCATTGTCAGCTCTTACGTTACGACTTAACACACGACTTGATAATGGTTGAGGACGGACCGAAACGTCGTCGCAATTCTCCATCTTCCGAGTAGTGGTTTGGTCATCATTTGGAGTTTATTAAGTTGACCAAACCACACACTAGAAAATGAAGGGACGACGACGTTTCGGTCCACCCTGGACCATTCTCAAGTCGATTTTGATAAGGGAAGGAGGCAAGGCAATAAATAGGCAAGAGAGAGGTGAGGAGAAGAGAATCTTAGAGGAAGAAAAAGCAAGGCAAAAGGTACGAAAGGTAAGATGTAATAAATGGGATAGTAATAGGAATAAGAACCAGTTTATTAACTCTCGTAAACCGTCATAATTAACCCAAATTTACCATTGCCGGCTGTTAATCACGTGCTTCTGTATGATTAACCATCCTACGAGGAGGAGGAGGAGGAGGAGACCTTTAGCACCACACAAACTATAATCTAGGGTAGCTCCCAAGATGCCCCCACATATCTAAATATGTTTTACATATATTTATTAATCAGAGGGAGGGAGGGAGGGAGCAGTTGTGTAAAATGCAGTGCTTTAAGCTGAAGTGTTTTGTCGTGAGAGAGTTGTAGTTTTTCGTAGGGACATTATTTGCGCATGTAGTTAGTGTTTCTGCTGTAACACTCCTGTAATGGTTGTAGCTCTCATTACGAATATTACAACACCCACAGTGACGGCCGCAACACCCACAGTGACGGCTACAACACCCACAGTGACGGCTCCCCCGCAAAGGCCATTATGTGAGGAATTTGAGGAAACAACCTGAAGAAGCAACAAAAAACTAGCCTGAGCTGCATTCATTATGGGGGAATTTGGTGTTAAGGGGTTAAGGAGATGGGATAGCGGGAGAGGATAGGATAGGGAGGGAAGGAGGATAGGACAGGAGAAAGAGGAAGGGCTAAAATCAAAGGTCTCCATCACTACCAATTCGTCTAAGGGCGAGGCAGGTGTGGTTGACACGTGTGGGGTATAGGAACAATATACAGGTGTAGAACGGGTAGTGTGGTTGGAACTGTCGTGAGCACAACTAGTGTGCCTGTGACTAGTTGATTGATGGTGTTTGTGGTGGGTTGATTGATGGTGTTTGTGGTGGGTTGATGGTTGATTGATGGTGCCGCCGTAACCCGGTGTGTGTGGTGGAACAGGCAATATACTGACGGTGGCTGTTGTTAAGTGTGGCAGGAATTGTGCTGCAACTGTCGTGTTTATGTTGTTTTTTAGATTCAGCAACACTTGGAACAACAAAGTTCCAAGTAGCACGGGCTATGGTGAGCCCGTAGGGGACTTACCTGGCACAGGAACGGGGCTGTAACTACGCTGCTCTACGGTTCCCTGACTCAAAGTACCTGTGACATTGAATTACTCCCCACCCCACCCCCACCTCTCTCTTTTTTTTTTTTTTTTTTTTTTTTTTTTTTTTTTTACCCCGCATTAGAGAAAAATCAGTCTCAGTCGAGTGATGTTGAGCGCCATGAGGAGGTGCAACCTTGAGCAGTAAGTCTGGACCTCATCCGGTGACGCCGTGTGGCAGCTCACTCTGTTATGACAAAAATATTTCGGAACAAAATATGACAAAAATATTTCAGAACAAAATATGACAAATATATATGTAACTCCTAACCCAACGGTCAGGAGTTTTCGGATGTATATTGCCTTGGGAACCACTCAAGCCTTATGCATTATTTATATATATATATATATATATATATATATATATATATATATATATATATATATATATATATATATATATATATATATATATAATAATTACTGCTTCCGCGCCGCAGGTTTGTACTCTAGTACTGATGGGGAGTGTCAATCAAGTCGGAGATTTGCTAATTAGCTGTTCATTTTATACTAATTGCGCGTTACACGCCCTTAAGTATGTACTGCGATCCTCTAAGGATTTATCTGAGCGCCAAATCGGGTTTAAGCACTATACTAATCTAAAATATACCCCGTATTTACATACTAATTATGGCGTACATTATTTAGAATTGAATCTCATGAGACTTTTAATGAACATAAGAATTCCATTAAGGAACTTCACCACTTCAGGACTTGAAGAACTACTGTCTACCGCTCTATTGGGTTGAGAGAGTAACAGTTGAATTGGCTGTTAAATGTCTCCCTCACTTAACTTGCCAATCGGAAACGAATGGAGAAATATGTAGGAAAATATACACATACACAGAAATATAAATGAAAATATATCTATGGGAATATATAGATATACATAAAAAATATAGACGGATATATATAGAGACATAGAAATCTATCAAATCAACCAATTTTTCGCATTAGAGTTTATATATCCTGTTAGTGATATCTCCAGTAGTAGAGGGTTAGTTGAGAGGTGGTGGATGGGTGAGGTGGTGGATGGGTAATAGAGACAGTGGATGTAGGTGGTAGTGGAACGTGAAAGAGGAGGTGCAAAGCGAGGTGGTTAGTGGAGATGACGATTCGAATTCCTAATGAAGCAGTCAGACCTGATTTTCGCAAGAATGCTTGTGAGAACCGTGGAAATATTGAATGTTGGCAGCCTTGATGTAAACATTCCATTAGGTTCTAATGTTGGCAGCCTTGACGTAAACATTCCACGAGGTCCTAATATTGGCAGCCTTGATGTAAACATTCCACGAGGTCCTAATATTGGCAGCCTTGATGTAAACATTCCACGAGGTCCTAATGTTGGCAGCCTTGACGTAAACATTCCACGAGGTCCTAATATTGGCAGCCTTGATGTAAACATTCCACGAGGCCCTAATATTGGCTGCCTTGACGTAAACATTCCACGAGGTCCTAATGTTGGCAGCCTTGACGTAAACATTCCACGAGGTCCTAATATTGGCAGCCTTGATGTAAACATTCCACGAGGTCCTAATATTGGCAGCCTTGATGTAAACATTCCACGAGGTCCAAATATTGGCAGCCTTGACGTAAACATTCCACAAGGTCCTAATATTGGCAGCCTTGACGTAAACATTCCACGAGGTCCTAATGTTGGCAGCCTTGACGTAAACATTCCACGGGGCCCTAATGTTGACAGTTAGAACTCCAGGACCACAGCCAGAGTTCGTGGGGGGGAGGGGGGAGCATTGCTTGAACACCCCCCCCCCCCCATTGGGCTCTAGTGAAAGCCTCAGTAACCCTAGAGGATTCAGTTGAATCCTAAGTTACACTACTTTTTCCATGTCGTGGTGTAGTGGTGTAGGACGTATGTTTGGGAGCACCCAGTGTGCAGGTTCGATTCCTCGTCGTGGCTTCTACTGATTTTCTTATTGATACATAACGTTAATATAATTTCCTTGTGTACTACATTGAGGCTGTTCAATAATGTATGTAGCAAATATGCTCAATATACGCACGTATGTATCACTCTCTGCTGTCTATTCGGATCCTTCAGCCAAATTATTTTCACTTCTACTCTGCCTTTGAAAATGTTGACAAGGTCAACGACACGAATGATAATAAATGGTGTAAATAATTCCTAGATTTCCTTTAAATTATTTCCAGGAGATGTTATGTTGTTCAATTTCTACACGCCTTGTAGAATGCCCACAGCACAGAGCGTGGACTGTCCTTAGAACCACAGTCCATAGAGCCACTGTTCTTAGAGCCACAGTCCTTAGAGCCACAGTCCTTAGAGCCACTGTCCTTAGAGCCACAGTCCTTAGAGCCACAGTCCTTAGAGCCACAGTCCTTAGAGCCAAAGTCCATATTTTGTTTTGGTGTCCCCTCCGCACGGTCTCTGTATGTACTGTCTCGTATAGAGCTAGACGGATTGATGACAACAGAACACGTCCACAACAGGTAAGTTCAGCACAAGCTGGGTGCGTCAACTGGCTGGGTGCGTCAACACCCAGCCAGCTTCAGCACAGAGTAACGCAACACTCAACACTCACACGAACGCAAGCCAGACACCACGAAAATCAGACGCACTCATACACATAATCAACAAGAAACATACGTTACAACCCAAAGCAAGTAAGCACCCTCGGCTCAACCAAAGCCAGCCAGCCAACCAGCAGGTGAGGTCGACACCCACACTACGTAGTTGGCATGTAGTGTTGCTTGTAATCATGGAGGGAGGAGGGTAGGGGTGTGGGGGACCACCTTGCTCCTCTCTCCAATGGGTGGAGCGCTATCTACTCTTATCTCTCCCTATCTTCCGCATCATTAACAGAAGAACCGCCCGCCCACTCCCCAGATGTCTCTCAAGGAAACAGATAAGAAACCAGACCAAGTATTATGTAGAAAACGTGATTGTAACACACACACACACACACACACACACACACACACACACACACACACACACACACACACACACACACACGTTAGGGGGGGCCTCGCGGCTGAATGGACAGCGCTCGGGGGTCGTAATCCCAAGAGGCCAGGGTTTGATTCCCGGAGGAGGCAGAAACAATTGGGCAGGGTTTTTTTCACATTTATCCCCCTGTTGACCTAGTAGTAAATAGGTATCTGGGAGTTAGACAGCTGATACGGACTGCTGTCTGGGGTGTGTGTGTACTCACCTAATTGTACTCACCTAATTGTGCTTGCGGGGGTTGAGCTCTGGCTCTTTGGTCCCGCCTCTCAACCGTCAATCAACTGGTGTACAGATTCCTGAGCCTACTAGTCTCTATCATATCTACATTTGAAACTGTGTATTGAGTCAGCCTCCACCACATCACTTTCTAGTGCATTCCATTTACTAACTACTCTGACACTGAAAAAGTTCTTTCTAATGTCTCTGTGGCTCATTTGGGTACTCAGCTTCCACCTGTGTCCCCTTGTTCGCGTCCCTCCAGTGTTGAATAGTTCATCCTTGTTTACCCGGTCGATTCCCCTGAGGATTTTGTAGGTTGTGATCATGTCCCCCCTTACTCTTCTGTCTTCCAGTGTCGTAAGGTGCATTTCCCGCAGCCTTTCCTCATAACTGTGTGTGTGTGTGTTAGAGAGCAATTTATGTAATATATATATATATATATATATATATATATATATATATATATATATATATATATATATATATATATATATAATATATGTCGTACCTAGTAGCCAGAACGCACTTCTCAGCCTACTATGTAAGGCCCGATTTGCCTAATAAGCTAAGTTTTCCTAAATTAATATATTTTCTCAATTTTTTTTCTTATGAAATGATAAAGCTACCCATTTCATGATGTATGAGGTCATTTTTTTTTATTGGAGTTAAAATTAACGTAGATATATGACCGAACCTAACCAACCCTACCTAACCTAACCTATCTGTATAGGTTAGGTTAGGTTAGGTAGCGGAAAAAGTTAGGTTAGGTTGTCGAAAAAACATTAATTCATGAAAACTTGGCTTATTAGGCAAATCGGGCTTTGCATAGTAGGCTGAGAAATGCGTTCTGGCTACTAGGTACGACATATATTATATATATATATATATATATATATATATATATATATATATATATATATATATATATATATATATAATAGAGAAAAATACGTTTGTTAGAAAGGCAGGGTCCTAGAGCTAAAAGGTCGATTCTGCAGACACAAAGCAAATACACACACACACACACACACACACACGAGCGAGCGCGTTCTTAATAAAATGCGTTAAAACTAGAGGCAGTCAACGTTTAAATAATGTATGAATTTAGTATGAATTACTCAAAGAATGTAAAAAGAATATATATATTGTGACAATAATCTCCTTCAAGAGATTGAGCCTGCTCTTCCCTCCACAAATACGTCGTTACATCTATATAAAACTACTATGGAAGAAATGTCCAACAACGACAACAACACCAGCAAGGTTTGCCAGAGAGCAAAACGTATGCAGCCAGGGACACCTGCTCAGACTCAAACCGCCAAACTACCCGTCTTGCTGCCGGCTCCTCGCTGATTGGTCGCCGGTCTGGCTGCAACTGCACTCGCCCACCATACTACTTGATGTCTGGGGCCGCCACGACCTCAGTCCTCAGAATATTCAGTGCTTTCACACAGTTAACACTTCTCCCTGCTAGACGTAAGCTTTGGCGTACATGTACTGAGAGAGGTGATAGCTTAAAGCCAATATTCCCGCACCTCTCATTTACTTGTATATTGCACTTCTTGTTATTTTGCTCACTTGTCTTAACGTAACTTTTCATTGTGTCATTTAATTATTCTTATTATTTTGATTGATTGATTTTATTATACGAATTTGTTTGTCCATTTTATTCATGTTTTGTTTATTTAACGTAATTAAAATTCCATTGTTAAAATTTACTTGTGTTTTGTGTGTCTTCTCCTTACCTTACCACAGACGAAGTTCCAGATTTTCTGTTTTTTTTTATACTATGTGACGAGGCCATACCCCTAGCTTTGAACAGCCGAACACCAACGCGTTACCGTCACAATATATATATATATATATATATATATATATATATATATATATATATATATATATATATATATATATATATATATATAATTGAAAAATCCAAAAATTGTTCTAGTGTAAATATATTAAAATCATTTTATAAGAAAACCGGAGAAAAGGAGAAGTAACCTCTCCTCTTCGCGGTACCTTGTCGTTGTTGCAGACGTCGGGTGAAGTGACGTCCAGGTCGCGAGGTGAAGGTGAAGTCGTCCCACTCGGGGCTCGATACTCCCGAGGTCTTTGTCGTGGAGGATCACCTTGTCGGACGACGGGCTTAGATACCCTCTTGACGTCTGTCACTTACCTCGGGGGTGTTCATTGTTGGTCTCTGGTGCTCCAGAGAGGTTCGGCAAGCACGATGGGGCTCCCGAGGGTGAGGCGTGAGATATATATATATATATATATATATATATATATATATATATATATATAGCTTAAAGCTATATATATGTCGTACCTAGTAGCCAGAATGCACTTTTCGGCCTAATATGCAAGGCCCGATTTGCCTAATAAGCCAAGTTTTCATGAATTGTTTTTCGACTACCTAACCTAACTTTTTCGGTTACCTAACCTAACCTATAAAGATAGGTTAGGTAGGGTTGGTTAGGTTCGGTCATATATCTACGTTAATTTTAACTCCAATAAAAAAAATTGACCTCATACATAATGAAATGGGTAGCTTTATCATTTCATAAGAAAAAAATTAGAGAAATTATATTAATTCAGCAAAACTTGGCTTATTAGGCAAATCGGGCCTTGCATAGTAGGCAGAGAAGTGCATTCTGGCTACTAGGTACGACATTATATATATATATATATATGTCGTACCTAGTAGCCAGAACTCACTTCTCAGCCTACTATTCAAGGCCCGATTTGCCTAATAAGCCAAGTTTTCCTGAATTAATATATTTACTATAATTTTTTTCTTATGAAATAATAAAGCAACCCTTTTCTCTATGTATGAGGTCAATTTTTTTTTATTGGAGTTAAAATTAACGTAGATATATGACCGAACCTAACCAACCCTACCTAACCTAACCTAACCTATATTTATAGGTAAGGTTAGGTTAGGTAGCCAAAAAAAGCTAGGTTAGGTTAGGTTAGGTAGGTTAGGTAGACGAAAAAACATTAATTCATGAAAACTTGGCTTATTAGGCAAATCAGGCCTTGAATAGTAGGCTGAGAAGTGCGTTCTGGCTATTAGGTACGACATATATATATATATATATATATATATATATATATATATATATATATATTATTGGGAGCAGGTTTTCTCTACTCCACATGTCATTAAACACAACAGCATTGTAAATATTATTAATTTTCTTTTGGATATTATTTTCCATTCAACGCAAATATCTTCTGCCATCTGGAGGGTGAAGAAATACTAAATCTTTTCACTTAATCTCACTTAATCTTTTCATTTTGATTGGAAAGATTACCATCTGAAGAGTGAGGTATGCGGTACCTCACATGTAGGTATGTTGAGAATATTGTTCTTTTTCTTGAACGTTAAAAAGGCGGGGCTATAGGACATACTAGCACAGTGTTCTACGATATAAGGTGGTTATATGAGGTATACCACCTTATATTTATTTTTTAAATAAGCATTTTGCCTTTGCTCACCTGTTTGGGTACAGGTATTGTGTACCAGAGAGACGCTGGACATTCGTAATTGACAGGATTGTTACGCTGGTCGTACACACTCACACAGACGGGATCTACAAGCCGTGTTAATTCCATATTCAAAAGTTTGTTGATTGTTTAAATCATTGTGGTAAGATCCATTCACCTTCTTAAATAGGTGGTTGTTGTGTGCATATTTATGTCCTCTGACTTAAAATACCGTAGAAGAGCTTCCTCTTATCCGATTGATCCAGCTATTCCGTTTTTTTTTTTGTATTTAAAGTCTTCCACGATCTATATAAATTTGCGCATGATATTGCTTGTTTATGCAGTGTTTTATTCAGTGTTTTTTAAAGCAGTGTAGTTAGATTGCAATCGGTGATATCTTACTCTGTAAACAGGTTTTGGGCTAATGTGTTTTATAAGCCCTGTCAGGCCATACACCTGACCCTCGGACGCTGGTTCGAATCCTCGTCACAGCCCATGTGGGTTTGTTCATTAGCCCTGTCAGGTGATTAGGAGATTGATTGCAGAGATTCCCACACTTTGTTTAATGGTTGTATGGAGCGCTTGCATATTGCAAGGCCACTCAGAAAGTTAGGTTACTGCATAGCAACTTAGAAAAATGTTCTACTGGCCATTCAGGTTATACTTGTAGCCTGCTCAGGTAGGTAATCCCTGCTACCTGCTCAGGTAGGTAATCCCTGCTACCTGCTCAGGTAGGTAATCCCTGCTACCTGCTCAGGTAGGTAATCCCTGCTGCCTGCTCAGGTAAGTAATCCCTGCTGCCTGCTCAGGTAGGTAATCCCTGCTGCCTGCTCAGGTAGGTAATCTCTGCTGCCTGCTCAGGTAGGTAATCTCTGCTAGATACTCAAGTTATACTACCACTTGAGCGCCATCAAGGTACTCCGTAGCGTCTCTGTTTCCCTTATGACAACTTGGGAAATATTGCTTTATTTTTCGCATGTAAGCCATCAGTCGTTGACTAATGGTCAATATTACTGATCAACGAGTTATATGAAGTCGGTTGTCCAGCTTGTTTGATTAAACTGTTGTGGTGACCGATGTGCTAATCTGTCCTGGTGACCTTGCGAGCACCAAAGACCGTGTTGCCATCGGTGTGGCGGCGTACGGGGGTACGACTGATTACGACCGAATTACTAACGAATTACGACTGATTACGACCGAATTACGATCGAATTACGACCGATAACATAGGTCCCGCGGCTATGGGAACAACCGGCCGCCACGTACGGGATATAATTACCTGTAAGGTGTCCCTTCTTGTTACATTTAATAATTTTCGGACACGGTAATTAACCTTGTAGTTGTTGAAACGTACGTTCGTGGCAGCGGAATTTGACCGCCGCGTCCCTAGTCTGAAGACCCTGGTACAAATCCCTGAACCCTGAGAACATGTCAAGGTGGTGTTTGGCCTGTCATATACCCGTCTGGACCTGGTGGCGGCTCTGTTTTAACAGCGAGCTGTTTGCAGTTCGTATCTTCCAGGTTTGTGTTTCCTGGTGGCCTTCTGGGGTCTTGCCTCTACCTTGACCTGGATGTGTGCACACACACAATAGTCTGAAAGTTTCCTGGTCTGAATTCCTCAAGTCTTTTTCTTGCCACTTTAGGATACAAAGTTGATGTATGTCTTGTATATTAGATCGTGATAACAGTGATATGCTGGATGCAATGCTTGCCACTTAATGCTTAATTTGTTTCAGTACTTTGATGCGTGTATTCGCCTATATATGCCTGCAGGATCGAGCTTTAGCTCTTAGACCGCACCATTCCAGTCACCAATTTTCTAATGCAATAGTTCCTGACCTATTTTTGTATCCTATCTATTTGTGAACTCAGGAGTGGCGTCCGCTTCGCTAGCCTGCTTATTGCATGCATGCGCGTGCGTGCGTGCGTGCGTGCGTGCGTGTGGCAGCGCCATAACCACATTGCTGCCATAAAAGTGTGGTGTCAAGTCACACAAAAGCTGTGATCGAGCAAGAAATCAAGAAAGCTCTGCAAAATGTCAACACTGGTCGATAACACTTATCAGTCACACGAGCTCTCTGTCTTCACTATCTCTCATGTCTGTCTTCCAGGGCGCCTGACAACTGAGTAGACAGCGCTTCGGATTCGTAGTCCTGAAATCCCCGAAATCATCTCAAGATACCCTCAAGATACCCTCAAGATAAGAGCCATAGCTTGGTTGTGGAGAATCGTGAGGAAAAGGGGAATAGAGATGGGGCGAGGGTATAGGAGGGGGAGAAAGAGAGAGTGAGAGAGAGAAGGAAAGCCAGTCGTTAATCAATTTGAAAGTTGAGGTGCGTCATCTAGCGCCCAAAATATGCTTATGGATCAACCAAAGTGATTGCTTGTGATGCCTAGCCGGAGACAAGAGGTCCCCCTCCGGTACTTTTTGTGACTGCTGCGTTGAGTGAATGTCTGCTGTTTTGTCCTCCATGATGGGTACTGTCGAGTCAAAACCCACTGCTCGCTCTTCATTACCACCATGAGCTCCGTTACCTGTGAGGCGATGGCTTCGGTGATATGCTTATGCGATCCCCAGAGTTGGCCGTGCTCCAAGTCCAGCCACACCCACCGGAGTCAACTCCCCCGTTTAAAACTCCGCGTCAAAAATGCAATAAACTGTATCGTTGTGTGCACCTGGTGATGGCAACCCTGATCCTGATTATGGGTGGAAAACTAGGGGTTGCAGTGGCCCCCTATGCTGTAGTCTCTCTCTTTCGGCTTGCAATGGTGGTTCTCATGGGTTGCAGTGCCGGTGGATGGTGGTAGGTGGTGATAGCGAGTAGTAGTGGTGTAGGCTGGTAGTAGATATATTGGTAGACAGTAGTGGTTGGTTGTAGCGCTTACCGAATAGTGACTACATGGAAGTAAGTCATAATACTCCGCCTGGTAGCCTTGTTGTACCTGGTTCATCATTAGCTTTGTTGATCTTCGAGTTCTTTTTGCGAATCTGGCCTTGTAGTTGTGGACCTTACCGTTGTCATACACGGTACAATGGTCCGTCAATGACCACTGTCATACCTGGTACAAGTATTTCCTTATATTTCATACGCATTTGTTTCCGTTTTCTTGTTTTACTTGTGTCCTCTTGTCCTATTTTCACTCGCATTAAAAGGCTCTCCTGGTCCATTATATATCTGATGCCCTCAATATCTTCGATGTCGTAATCATTACCAGGTTTCACGAAGCATTTTAAGTGTCCACTAACGAAACTGGTACATCTTTCCTCAGTTACAGCGGCGAGAATGAAACCTTCGTACCCAAACTGTTTGCTTCACGGGGTACAGGTTCCAGGCCGGTGCTGAGCATTCTAGTACTGGCCAAAAGTCAGCTGCATAAATTGCTTTAAAAGAGACTCCTTGCCATTCCTTGCCCCCTCGTACCATCCCAAATCCTTATCTTGTTCTTCTTGTTATAGATTCAGCTACTGGGAACAAAAAGTTTCAAGTAGCACGGGCTATGGTGAGCCCGTAGTGGACTTACCTGGCACAGAAGCGGGGCTGTAACTAGTCCTTAATATCCTGACCCCATTCAAGTGCTATATATAGTCGTAATAGCTTGGCGCTTTTCCCCTGATAATTCCCTTCCCTTCCTTACTTAGGTTTTCAATTGTTCTAATAATTCCCAGCATCCCATGCGCTCCCAGCATCCCATGCGCTCCCAGCTTCCCATGCGCTCCCAGCTTCCCATGCGCTCCCAGCTTCCCATGCGCTCCCAGCATCCCATGCGCTCCCAGCATCCCATGCGCTCCCAGCTTCCCATGCGCTCCCAGCATCCCATGCGCTCCCAGCTTCCCATGCGCTCCCAGCATCCTGTTTATACACGTCTCTGATATTCAGCGCTGAAACTATATCCTCTCGCAAATCTTTTCTTTCTCTTTCCGTTCTTATGTTCACCTTGCCGGTATGGTGTAGAGTTCTTCTGGTCTCCCATGCCCCCATTATCGTTTTCATTACATTACACAGTTAGGGGGTTGAACACTAACAGCCATTTGTGACTCCTCTTTTGGAGTTTTGTCTAGGTCTTCTTGTCTTTCTCTTTAGCGATGTTTTCTTCATGCGGGAAGATTCGATCTTGTGTAAATATTACACCATATTAATACTGTCAACACATCTTCCAATCTCATCCACTCAACCATTCCACACTCTATTACCTCTCTCATCCTCCTCCTCTCCCTCTTCCCTCCCTCCCTGTCACGCTACACTGGCTGTCAGAATTGTAGACCATTTACTCGTAAATAGAACTCATCGCCGTCAAAATGTGCTTATTGTCTGTCGTAAATCTAAAATAGCGGTGGTGTTTATGCTTTGTATAACGTGTGGCCGGGTAGGTGGTCGGTGCTGGCTGCTGGGGGCCATGGTTAGACGGTGTCTGCTGGCTTGTTAAGCTGGTTAGTGGCGTGGGGGGTTGTTAGAGAGAGAGAGAGAGAGAGCACATCCAAACTCGCTAGCGTTGTATATAGATATATATGCTCTCTCTCTCTCTCTCTCTCTCTCTCTCTCTCTCTCTCTCTTTCTCTCTCTTTCTCTCTCTCTCTCTCTCTCTCTCTCTCTCTCTCTCTCTCTCTCTCTCTCTCTCTCTCTCTCTCTCTCTCTCTCTCTCTTTCTCTCTCTTTCTCTCTCTTTCTCTCTCTTTCTCTCTCTTTCTCTCTCTTTCTCTTTCTCTTTCTCTTTCTCTCTCTCTCTCTCTCTCTCTCTCTCTCTCTCTCTCTCTCTCTCTCTCTCTCTCTCTCTTTTATTATTTCTGTCCTGTCCCCTTCAAGATAAAATATATTGGCTTAGAATATAATAATTATAGCAAATAATCAGCATTACTTGTTAAACCAATTTATTAGAATTGCTAAAATAAATATGGTCGTAAAAATTCCCCGCGCTGAACCTGGGTATTAGGGTGCTTTAATTGTCGACAGTACGTCGCACTTTGAGCTGGGATGTGAAGGGGGGAATGAAGGAACGGGACATAACCATTTTCGATCATCGGGAATCGAACCCCGATCCAGCAAGACTGGAGGCCATCACTACCGACCAGTACAAGTGGATTTGACATGAACGAGAAGCCCAAGTGCACTATCGGCAAAATTAGCACAATTCATGATTAAAAATAAAGTGCTAGATACTTTGAGTGTTAAACGATAACAATAGCAACTGTAACAAGTATATATCATTCTTTTTTAATCCGGGAAAATATAGTTTTATATATATATAGGTTGTTTTTCTGGACCAATTGTGAGATTACATTGCTATATGATTTTTTTATTAAATAATATGCAATATAAACATCATATTTACATCAATTTATAAAGGAAAATACTACATTTATATATAGTTTATATAATTCTCAGTAAACCCATTTTCCATATCGTCACCGATCATGAGAGGCAATTAATGTCAATATAAAACAATAAAAACCTCGTTAAACCCACTCTTAAAGCTTTATGTGGACCAAGCATTAGTGTCTGTAATCCAGTTTACAAGAAAAACTTACTGCTGACATAAATAAAATATATATATGCATATTATTCTCAATTTCAGTTCATTGGTCACTTACTGTTATCCTAAATCCCAATATCAACAACCTAGGCTTCTAACTGAACGAGTCAGACCGTGAGATAATAATGGTTATATGCATTGATATATGTATCTTATAATTTGTATGTGAATATCTTTCAGCGTTATATGTACAGGGACGAATATTGTGTACATTCCAAAAGTGAGTGGTGTACAACTGTGCGTTGTAGCGTTGTTGCTCTCATGTGTAGAGAACCTCTTACAGATGTATCTTTTTTTGTGTTTCGGGTGTTACGTTACCTTGAGAGGGTTTCGGTGCTTAGCCTCTCCGCGGCCCGGTCCTCGACCAGGCCTCTTCGTTGCTGGACTGGCCAACCAGACTGTTGGACGCAGCTACTCGCAGCCTGACGTATGAGTCACAGCCTGGTTGATCAGGTATCCTTTGAAGGTGCTTATCAAGTTGTCTCTTGAACACTGTGAAGGGTCGGCCAGTTATGCCCCTTATGTGTAGTGGAAGCGTGTTGAACAGACTCGAGCCTCTGATGTTGATAGAGTTCTCTCTCAGAGTGCCTGTTGCACCTCTGCTTTTGAACGGGGGTATTCTGCACATCCTGCCATGTCTTCTGGTCTCATGTGATGTTATTTCTGCGTGCAGGTTTGGGACCAGCCCCTCTACTATTATCAACGTGTAAATTATTATGTATCTCTCCCGCCTGCGCTCAAGAGAATACAGATTTAGGCTTTTCGTCGGTCCCAATAGTTTAGATGTTTCATTGAGTGGATTCTAGCAGTAAAGGATCTTTACACGCTCTCCAGGTCAGCAATTTCTACATCATTGAAAGGTGCTGTCATTGTGCAGCAGTACTCCACTCTAGAGAGCACTAGCGTCTTGAAAAGTGTTGCTTGGGTGTTTTCAGACATGCTTGACAATAGACCGATTGCGTACAACTTTACCAGATAAAGTGACAAGAATTTATGTGTTTCTAATGATGGCGATCCAGTGTTCCCAACGACTCCTGTATCCTCAGAGCAGGTTTAGCCCCGCCCCTTCTCCCTCCCCCCTCCCCCTCTAACGCCGAGTGACCTTCAGAATGCTACCGACAATAGCCATCAAAATCCCACGTACCTATATACTCACCTAATTGTGCTTGCGGGGGGTTGAGCTCTGGCTCTTTGGTCCCGCCTCTCAACTGTCAATCAACTGATGTACAGATTCCTGAGCCTACTGGGCTCTTATCATATCTACATTTGAAACTGTGTATGGAGTCAGCCTCCACCACATCACTGCTTAATGCATTCCATCCGTTAACTACTCTGACACTGAAAAAGTTCTTTCTAACGTCCCTGTGGCTCATTTTGGGTACTCAGTTTCCACCTGTGTCCCCTTGTTCGCGTCCCACCAGTGTTAAACAGTTTATCTTTATCTACCCTGTCAATTCCTCTGAGAATTTTGTAGGTAGTAATCATATCTCCCATTACTCTTCTGTCTTCTAGTGTCGTGAGGAGCATTTCTCGCAGCCTTTCTACGTAACTCATGCCTCTTAGTTCAGGGTCATATCTCTGTGGCATATCTCTGAACTTTTTCAAGCTTCGCCTTATGTTTTGACAAGGTACGGGCTCCATGCTGGGGCCGCATACTCCAGGATTGGTCTTACATATGTGGTATACAAGGTTCTGAATGATTCCTTACACAGGTTCCTGAAGGCAGTTCTGATGTTAGCCAGCCTCGCATATGCCGCAGATGTTATTCTTTTGATGTGGGCTTTTAGGAGACAGGGTTGGTGTGATATCAACTCCTAGATCTTTCTCTCTATTTCATGAAGGACTTCATCTCCCATTCTGTATCCTGTGTCTGGCCTCCTGTTTCCACTGCCTAGTTTCATTACCTTACATTTACTCGGGTTGAACTTTAATAGCCATTTGTTGGACCATTCATGCAGTGTGTCTAGATCATCTTGTAGTCTCATACTGTCTTCCTCCGTCTTAATGCTCCTCATAATTTTTGCATCATCAGCAAACAATGAGAGGAATGATTCTATACCATCTGGAAGATCATTTACATATATAAGAAACAGTATGGGTAAAAGGACTGAACTCTGCGGGACTCCACAGGTGACGTCTCGCTAATCGGAGACCTCACAGTGACTCGCTGTCTTCTGTTACTTAGGTACTCCCTTAACCAACGGAGAACCTTCCCTTTCACTCCTGTCTGCATCTCCAGCTTTCGCACTAGTTGCACGCACTATATATATACTTCTTGATGAACAGAGGGAACATCTTGAATGAAGAGCATCCAAACGTCTCGTTCTACCCGGGAATCGAACCCAGAACCTCCCCCCCCCCAGGGGTTCTGGCATTTCGAGTGCCTGGCCCATGACGCAGCTGGAGGCAGGGAGATGGGCCATTGTGCTTCCGAACAGTCGTCTCGTCAATTTCATGCCGGTCACGTGGCTCTAAAGTCTCTTTTTTTATTACTATTTTCCCCGTTTCGTTTTGGAGGCGAGTGAGAGAGAACGCCGTCTTGATCTCTCTCTCAAACGAAACATTTGTACTCAGCTGATGCTGCATATTTGGCCGAGAGTTTATGTAAGCTCAGAAGTGACTGGGTAAATATTACCAGCAGCTGTCATAGTTTATGCTATAAATCATTGCTGTGAGGTGTGTTGTGTGGGGGGGGGGGGAAGGGGTGAGGATGTGAGTGGAGGTGGGGGGGGTGAGGATGTGCGTGGAGGTGGGGGGGTGAGGATGTGCATGGAGGAGGGGGGGTGAGGATGTGCGTGGAGGTGGGGGGGGGTGAGGATGTGCGTGGAGGTGGGGGGGGGTGAGGAT